>NC_051430.1:8651224-8660952 GCF_001649575.2 Kryptolebias marmoratus | reverse complement strand
CCAAGGTCCCCGCCTTCGGCCACTACCCATCCCACATTGCACCCGACCCCTTTGGCCCCTCCCAAAGGTGGTGAGCCCATGGGAAGGGGGACCCACGTATCCTCTTCGGACTGTGCCCGGCCGGGCTCCATGGGTGAAAGCCCGGCCACCAGGCGCTCGCCAACGTGCCCCACCTCCAGGCCTGGCTCCAGAGTGGGGCCCCGGTGACCCGCGTCCGGGCGAGGGAACACTGTGTCCAATATCACCCCATCACCTTGAAATCAACAGTGATTACCCTTCACCTATGAGGTGTCCAGCTGTGGAGGTTATCTTTCCTGTTACACAGCTGCAGATCTGTGACCTTGACCTTTGACCTTTGACCGGATCACCACCAAAGTTTAATGGCTTGTTCCTTGTACCATGTTTGATGTTTCCTGAAAATTGCATGAGAATCTGTCGATAACTTCTTTCTTGTACACAGACAGACAGACGCTACCGAAAACATAACCTCCATGGAAATAAACCATGAAAATAACATTACGTGTGATCTCACGCTCAGAGTATGTGTTATGAATGACTCTCAGCTACTACCATATCATATTGTAGCTCAGTATCTGTTAAACTGTTTGAGTGACAGGCATTCTTAGATGCATAGCTGCACATCCAATGATTACGTTCTGTAAATTTCACTCAAATTTTGCCCAGTGGTTCAAACAAACACACACAGGCAAAAACCTAAACTTCTCTCCAACCAGCTCCGAACATTTACAAGTTTAACCACAAAGAATGAAATCGAACAGTGTTGCAGGGAGCAGAGGGTAGCAAAGGAGAGGAGAAAAAAAGTCCAGCTCCTTAAAAATCTTCATTTTATAGCAGATTTTGCATTCTGTTCTCGGGGATCAGGGCAGAGGGAAAATCATGGACTGTACTACAATATCTGAATATATTATTAGCGCTTGAAGCAGATTGGAAAAGACAATATTTTGTACTTCTTACTAAAATGCACATGGATCTCTATAAGTGAACTTTATCTCTGGTACATTGAAAAATCAAACTTTAGTGTTACTCTGGAGGAAAACATCTACAATTCAGCTTCTAGTAATAAATGACAGAAATGATATTTCTGGGAAAAATACTGACTGACTTCTCAGAAACTTGTTGGAGCTAAAACTGACTTGTTAAAACTAAAAGAAGCAAAATTCTAGCTGAAAGCTAAAAGTTGTAAATGTTAGCTAAGAGCTAAAGGCAGCAGAATGCTAGTTAGAAAGTAGTGACAGGCTAGCTAAAAGCTAAAAGTAACAATATGGTAACTAAAAACTAACAGTAGCAAAACAGTAGCTAGAAGCAAAAAGTAACAAAATGCTAGCTAAAAGTTGAACGTTGCAAAATATTAACTAAAAGCAAGGAAGTGCTGAAAGTGAAAAATAGCAAAAGGTTGGGTAAAAGTAGCAAACGGCTCACTAAAAGCTAAAACAGCAAAAGCCTAGTTAAAGTAGCAGAAGGCTAGCCGAAATGATCAGAACAGTAGCTAAGAGCTAAAAGTACCAGAAAAGAAGCTAAAACTTAAAAACAACACAAGAAGACAAAAATAGAGCAAATAACTTTTATTTTGAAGGAACTGATGCAATCTTAATGTAATTTTATGGGGAAATATTTGTAAATGAAGATAAATGTTCTCAAAAGTGCAAAAGTCACAAAAACTAAAAAAGGTCATAGCACTTATTTTCTGAATGAGCTGAAGGTTTTGATGCATATATGATTAGCTAAAAGCTGAATCAGCATTCACACAACCTCAGCGACCAACATGTAGACATCAAAGTCAAGGAAAAGTGTGTCTTTGGGCAGGGACATTTGTTATCCCCCTCTGCCAAAGGCAAATGCAGAGCGATGATGTTTTTGCTCTTGTTTGTGTTAGTTCATCTGTGCCGTTAGCAAAATATCTCACGAATCACTGCTCAGATTTTAATGAAAACTTCAGAAAGTAAATATTGGTTGGATATTTACAACCGATTACCTCAACCCAATTCAAGATGGCTGCCACAGTCTACTGACCTTAGATAACACAAACATGGCTGTGCCTCAGTGAATTTTACAGATATTGAGTTAAAATTTGGTGTGATAGTTGCTGAGAGTCATTCACAGCACATACTCTAGGGCTAACAGATCTTGCATGAGATCACATGAGATTTCAAGGTTTGTCTAAAACAACTACAACTCTGTTCATTTTCAACATAGGATGATTTTAGTCTAAACCCATTTAAAATGACAAAGAGAAGGATTGTAAAACACACCATGAGCTGTTTGGTTTTTATATTTACACTATTTTAACATATATGTATATATTTTTACCATATTATAGATTACCTGGACTCATGTTTCGTCACAAAACAACATGAACTAAACAAAAACTAATAAGCGTTCAGAGGAAAACAGAAATCTATCTTGTGTAAAAGGTAGACAAGCAAACCTTATGCAGTTTCTTTTATTTAAAAAAAAGGTTTTAATTCTATATATTCTTATTTTAGAAAAGTCATAAAAGGATAATATAAAAAGCAGATTAAAAAAAGATGATTGTCTTGAATTCACTTGTGTTTGCCTTCCTTTTTTTATTTTTACCTTTTTCCAAGTGTTTTTTTTTTATTTTTTTAAAGCTAATTGATATACACTTGAGATCCAGTTCTGCAGTCTTTAAAAATCAATTTTTATCTCCAATAGAAGCTCCTTCCCGAGTTACCACGAAAAAAAAAAAAAAAATTATTATTAGCCAGAGCAGTCATAGTAAATCAGTCAAAATGAGCAGAATCTGTGTGGACACAGTTCAACAGACCTGCCTGTTTTTTTTTTCCTTTCAGTTTAAAAACTTGTATTATTTATTCAGATTACATGTTTATTGTGCTGACCACTTGACTGACTCATGCTTTCATTTAACATTAAAGGAGAAATGAAATAAAATATCAAAATAAGGACTTTCCATGATTTTCCTCTTAGGTAAACACTATCATAAAACACCCCAGTGGGCCATTTCTCGGATTTAAAAAGTTAATGACTTGACTTTAGAGAGTTTGTGTGAAAAGCTCAAGGTGGAGGAAGTGTTACTGTCCTTGGTTGGTAACATAGTCCAGCTGTGACAGACCGCTGTAGGACACTAAGGAGGTTACTGTCAGTGGTTATCAGATAAAATGGAAGCAGAAGAAGAAGAAGAAGTGGGTTTGTTAACAAGAGTTTTAAAAGACGTTTTTCCTTTGGTCTGGAGTGATGCTGTCAGGAACTTGAGCCCCATATTTCAGAAGGGGAACCCCTGAGCTTTTTCAGTGATGTCACAAAGTCTTTAAGGAGTTTCCCATCCGGACAGAGAGAGGCTGCCGGTGCCGGTCCAACAGGCAGTGCTTCTTCTATTGAAGGTTTGTATTTCAGGTGGTCCTCTACAAAACATTAACTACACAGGCAGTCATCAGACTTTGGGTTGTATTTTTTTACCAGGAGCTAAACTAACCACATCCATCAAACTTTCACAATTAATTGCAGCTAAATGAACCATTTCATCCCCTTACTGTGTCTGTATTTGCCATTTACTGCCTTGTAAGTGTCCCTGTGATCACGGAAAATGAGACAAGTAATTTTTTTGATATTTTATTATTAATTTTAAATCAGTGTGATTTTTTTAACAATGCAAGACTTTGAAACAAGCACCTTATATGAGTTTCTTTTGATTTGTGTTAGCTTCAAAACACTTCATTTCACCTTTAAGCACTGAGAGAGAGGAAAACAATGAAGAACAATAAACAACTGCAGAGCCCAGTTTACATCCAGCTGACACAATGTAAACAAAACAATTACTTTCCGTTTCTGCTCAGCAATGAAAATAAAAAAAAAAACCTACGCTAATAATAATTCTGGACTTGTCTGTCATTTGCTGCTTTATCCTTACTGTCTGCAGAGTGAACCCAACCAGAGTGCTATAATGAGGTTCACACAGTGGAGCTAAAAATGCAGGAGCAACAAGGTTTATTTAAAACAAAAAACAAAAAAACAAAAAAACAAAACAAAGGTTCATACTCAATTTACATTTTCTGTAAAAATGTAGTGTGAGTGCTGAATGACTTTAATTCTGCTTAAAAAGCTAAAACTGAAAGCTAAAAAAAGCAGAAAACTGTCTAAAACCTAAAAGAAGCAATACACAAGCTAGTTGTTAAAAGAAGCTAAAGACTAGCTTCTTAAAGTAGCAAAAGGCTAGCTAAAAACTAAAATGATCAAAATAGTAGATAGAAGCTAAAAGTAGCATAAAAAGACAAAAACAGAGCCAGTAGCTGAATCTGACTTTGAAGAGAACAATGTTCTGGAAGGAACTGAAGAGATCTCTCTCAAAGTTGCTATGACGTTTGATTTTTGTAACTTTTTGTAAAGTACAAAAAGTTGCAAAAATCAAACGTCATAGCACCCATCTCCTGAATGAGCTGAACGTTTTGATACAGGAAGGGCCAAAATAGCACAAAGCATGAAGAAATAGAGTGCAAAAAAAAATGTACAGAAAATTAAAAAGCAGGATTACAATGGTGTGAATGCTGAATCAACATGAGGTATTTTATGTCATAACTAATCAAAGAACTCAATTATTAACAGCGTAGAGATTTATTTGAACAATCATATTACAGTTGTACCTGTCCAGGGTGTCCCCCGCCTCTCCCACAGTGATGGCTGGAGATAGGCACCACCTCCCTGTGACTCCAAAAGGAGAATCGGGTAAAGAAAATGGATGGATATTTCAGTTCTATATGATACAGACAATGATACAATCTGAATCTCTCTGAGAGTAACAGCAATATTTATATTTCTTAGTGACCTCTAAAGCGGTAATCGGAAACACGGGCAACTCAACACTGCATATGGACATTGTCTTCACAATTAAACATGTCTTTATAACACAGGTAGACATTCTGACTCTAAGCAGCTTTCTCTGAGACACTGTGACCTTAAAGCTTGACTCTTTTGTCATTTTTGGCCACTACAATGGATAAATGGATTGATGAAATTAGGCATTAGGCACTCTGACTGTTAAAAGCAGCCATTTCCTCCAACCTGCTGGTGGTGGAGCTGCACTGAAGTAATGCAGTGGCAGTGTTGTTGTTCTCAGCAGCAGGTACAGAGTGAAAAGAAGAATGAATGCAGTCAAGCACAAAGAAGCTCTTTGCAGAAATGTTTTTGAGAGTGCTGCAACTTAAGACAGACCAAACCGTTCACCTATCAGCACAAGTGGGACTCCATGAGGCAAGGAGTAAAACACAGCAGGCACAACTAAAGATGACACTTCAGAAGCAGTTTCCCATCTAATCCGATGGGGATAAATACAAAACAACGGCCCAAATCCAGCAACCAGCTAAAATGAACTGAAGCATGAAGTAGACCTAATGACTATAGCTCAATGATGTGGTCTTAGCTGAGAATTATCCCCTTGCTAACTGATTACACAATATTGTTTTCAACACTGACATTAAAAGCTAAAGTCCCCTCTGTCTGTATGTTACCAAAATGTGTTTTATTAATCACTTTATGGATTTTAATGAAAATTTCAAAAACTAATTGTTTAACTTTTATGTTTATCTCAATTCAAAATGGTCACCGCAGTCAACTGACTTTAGCAAGCAAAACACAAAAATGGCTACAACAGCCAACTTTACAGACGTTGAGCTAAATTTGGTGCGACATTCAAAACACATACTCTGAGCTCTAACCAGTCTCACAAGATCTTGGGTTCCTGGCAGACATCATGCCTAACGGCATTTCCACGGTCCATCCAAAACTGCTACAACCTCATCATTTCTCAATGTAAGTTGATCTTAGTTTAAAACTCTGCCAGAAAAGACATCAGGGGATGTAATTCAGTCAAGAAAGGCCTTTACATTTCTGTAACTGTTATAGTTAGGAGAAAATGTCAGTCTTTTTTTTTAAATCCCCAAATTAAATCTTCATCACACAGAGAAAAAAAAAAGATGAGAATGTTAGGATTTGAGTTATCCTTTGAGTTTCTTTTGTATTAGGTTTATTGTTTCTATAATTCTGTTGTATTTTTTTATGTTGTAAGTTTGTAAGCCCTCGGTTTCCCTTGTCATTAGGCACCTGTACTCAGCTCAGTATTTCTTTGCCTGCCACACCCATCTCCACCTGTCCCACGTTCATAATCAGTCACCTGTGTCCACTTCCCAATCACACTCTGTCCATATAACCAGCTCCTCAGCCTCCGATACTCACGGGTTCATTGTTGCGTACATGAACGGCCCAGATTTCCTCATGTGGCCCTGCAGTCTGTAAGTTTTTGCTGCAACGGCAGCTTTTTGTCTTTGATATTTTTAACAAGTTAGTTTTCATTTCAAGTCCAAATCATCCTCCATCCACCTTACTGACAGAAGAAAATAAGACCTCCTGGATGGTTTCCACTTCATTTTTAAACCACACTGTGGGAGTTGTACTTCACAGCCATGCGAGAAGAGACTTTAAGAGGTGACAAAAGAAAAAGCTTTCTTTATACGGCCTTAGTGCTGATGGACTGAATTAATGCAGTTGACCTGTGAAGAAGGATGAAAACAAGTCTGACTCTCAAACAGGACAGAAGCTGATGTTTTACTGTCAAGCAGTTTTAGCTGGCAATACAGCCCCCCCAGTTCTGTTGGAAAAACGGACCTGTCCAGCACCATCGCTCCGCATTCACTAACCGACTTGAGATATTTCTCACCCACCACTGTGAAAGGCAGCTAATATCGTTATGGCCTCTGTGCATGTGTGTCTGTTAGCACAATATTTGGTTTACTGAAACTCTTGGAAAGAACCGCCCTAAATTTAAGTTTAGGTGTAAAATGTAAATTAAAAAAAGAATGCAATGATTTTCAAATCTCATAAACCCATATTTCATTAAGATAGAACATAGTCAACATATAAAATATTTAAACTAAGAGGTTGTACCATTGTAGGGGGAAAAAAAACAAAAAACGTACTTTTGAATTTCATGGCAGCCACACAGCTCCTAGAAGGTGAGACGTCCACGTTTCCCACTGTGAAACATCCCCTCGTCTTTTCCTAACAGTCTGTAAATGTCGAGGAGCTGAGGAGAGCTGCTGCTGGAGGTTTAGGAGGGGGATGTTGTCCCAAATGCATTTCATCAAGGACTGCCGGTTATTTTCTACATTTCCTACTGTGTCCTTGTTAGTCACCAGGTATGATTTTTTTTGTAAAGGAAAATATTGCACAGTTTGTATTTTGTTCCTTATCTTGAGAACTTTATTTACCCAAGAAATAAAACTCCAGAGATTTAAAGTTTCTTTCATGAGGGTTTCCTGGCAAAGCTCAAAACAGCAATAAAAAAACATGATAAAAGTCAAGAAATCTCCCGAGTCCAACAGCATAACCATAAAGACAGTATATATTGTAACAGAAATCAAGCTCTTGAAATTATCAGGACTGGTGGCCTTTATCAGTAGAAAAAAAAACACTTTTTCCAGTTTGTAGTTTGTCAAACAGATGGTTTTAGTTGCCATCATGACCCAAGTACAGATTTTCAGGCACGTGTTAAGGTGCTGGTAATTGGGGTGAGACCTCAGAGTCATGAGGAAATATTATTAAAAAAAGTCTGCTGGAAAAATCAAGCTGCTAACCTTTTTAACATGCCCAAATGGTGCTTTTCTTGCTTTCCTCCTTTTACTGTAGAACACATTTCATCAGCACAAAATGAGGAGTTGACAACAGGACTAAGCATTTCCATCTTAGGCTGCAGTGCCACTAATGTTATTAGAAACAATTAGTTTACCTACTTTCTCACACTTGCTGATCTCAAACACGGATCTATTTACAGTGAAAAGGCTTCATGCAGACCTTTAGCTACCTGGATGATGCCTTCAGTGGTACATTAAATAAACATTTTTCTACCAACAGAAGAAGAAGACCTAGTTTAGACAATGACATGACTGCTGACTAGCGGCTTGCATATTTTTTTTAATGTTAAAAGTGTTATAGTGTAGTTTTGTAATCATTAATGTTTCTTATTTTTATTGAACTCTATAAAATTTGTGTCGTTTGAGTAATTTTTTGAAGTTTATTTTGTGTTGGGTTTTTGTTTCTGTAAGTTTTATTTCTTGTTGCTCCTGTGTTTAGTTTATGTTGTAAGTTCTTGGGTAGTTTTTGCTCCATGTGCCCTCTGTGTCCCCTGTCATTATTCACCTGCTCCTCAGCTCTGTACTTGTTAGCCTGCCACACCCATCTGCACCTGTCCTGAGTTCATAATCAGTCACCTGTGTCCACTTCCCAATCACCCTCTTGTCCAAAACCTGTTCCTTGGCCTCCACTACTCACTAAAATAAAATAGAAAATGTTCAAATAAATGGTAATGCCAATTTTGCAACCACCATTTGTTCCAGTCTATCATGGCTATCACGGCTGTGGTTTGGTTTGGTAGTATAACTTATGTTTCCCTGTTTTGGTGTTTGGACTCCTTTGGTCTACTTCAGTTTATCGATCATTATGCTTATGTCTCTTTTATTTATTTTAGCCTTTTTTTCTGTTGCCTGTTCAGCCTGGCAGTTTTAGGTTATAGTAGTTCTAGTAGCTCCCTGGTTCTCCTCTGCTCCCCTGCAGTGCTTTTCAAACACAGACACCTGGGTCTCATCTGTAATCAGTACCCTTGTTCTCACTCATTAATCACCCCTTCCAACAGATATGAGCTCTTTGTTTTCACTCACTCCGTCAGATCCTCATTTGTATCGTATGTCATTGTCCTGTTTCTGAGTTCAGTTCTGGACTGTTATCTGCCTTTTTAATTGTTTTTATTAAACATTTTGAATGGGTTGCTTGAACTCTTAGTCACCTCAACTCTGTTGACCTGCGTGATCTTGTTCCTGTGTCAAAGGGGGTCCCGGGGCATGCCTGATCCAGCCAGAATCTGTGGTCAGGTCTGTGGGAGCATCCAGGAGGAAGCCTCTTGCCAAGATTCTGTTCCTGAGTCTGCAGGGGTCCAGGCAGATCTCTCTACAGGTTCCAGTCACTGAAGTCCCTCTTTTTATTCAGACACTTAACAATTAGAAATACTTTTGTTAATCCTAATTGGCCTAAAACATCAAAGGTTTAGTCTGAATTATTCTCTTTTTTTTACAGTGTATGTAAATATCTGATTTCAATCATATGTTATCAACTTATTTTATATTTGGATAGAAAATGGTTTATCTGGTGCTTTGCAACATATTTCCTTTGAACTGGTCAAAGGTTCAGTTTATGAATGCATTCGTTTTCCATTTCCAATCAATCTCGGAGTCTCTACTGGAGTTTTGCTGCTCTCACCCTGTTCTCTGTGTGTCTGCAGATAAACATATGGCTTCACAGCTGATATCACATGGGAAAAGACCCACTTAGTAGTGTTGGGCATACAAATACAGACCAGAGGAGAGGAGAGACAGTCTCTTCCCCACCTGCCATGGCCCTCAGTGGGTCCCACCCAGCATGGGCCAGCTGCCTGATGCCAGAACTGAGAAAGTGAGAGGTAAGTGAAGAAAAACGCCCAGCTTAAATTTAAAATTAAATCTATGACAGTTTTGCTCCTACGTGAAACTGTCATCAAGTCTTCCTGCATATACAGGTGCTGGTCATAAAATTAGAATATCATGAAAAAGTAGATTGATTTCAGTAATTCCATTTAAAAAGTGAAACTTGTATATTATATTCATACATTACATACAAACTCATATATTTCAAATGTTTATTTCGTTTAATTT
>NC_051430.1:8642658-8649917 GCF_001649575.2 Kryptolebias marmoratus | reverse complement strand
TTGTTGTCATTTGTAATCATCAAAATTAAACGAAATAAACATTTGAAATATATGAGTTTGTATGTAATGTATGAATATAATATACAAGTTTCACTTTTTAAATGGAATTACTGAAATCAATCTACTTTTTCATGATTTTCTAATTTTATGACCAGCACCTGTATATGTATCTCTTTTTATGTCATGGACCGGGAAGAAGGAGGCGAACACAGAGTGCAGACTCATCTAAAGAAAACTAATTTATTAACATAAAAATAACACAAAAACAAAAGGCTGACATGGCAGCAAAAACAAACTAAATACAAAACATAAACTAACGGCGCGACAAGGTGAACTGCGAAGGCGATGAACATGAAAAGAAACAAGCGGGGAACCAAGAGCAATGAACCAGCGAGGAAGTGGAGAAAGTGACCAGGTTTTAAAGACAGAGGGAAATCAGCGAGAGTGGGCACAGGTGGAATGATTACGAGGCTTGGGACAGGTGTAGATGGGCGTGGCAGGTAGACAAGAGATAGACTGAGGAAAAGTGAATGATGACAGACACAGAGAACATGAACACAACAAAACCCAAACCAAAAGGAGACCAGAAACAAACATCAAACACAAAGAAACAAACAAAACCAAATCCTGACATTTTCAGCTACTTGCTTCAGGAATCACCGCAGATCATCTGCCTCTATCCCACCCTTTCAACCCTCTTCACTACATCTTCAGATACATGTTCCTGTGGATCCTGTAAAATACTGCAAAGAGAGGCATTGTATATTCCTTTAAATCGCATTATTCAAGAATAATCAAGATGAAAGAAGAAAAACAGCCCAGCTTCCATTTTCAGCTCATTGTCATGTTTTTTGGGTAGAAACGATGACAGCTTGTCAGAGGTGTGTTTAAATGTTATCAGTGAATGCGTGGCTTCTAAGAGGTTGGGGGTCAGTTCCAAATCATTAGAAAAGTAGCAGACATGAAAATGATTTAACACAGACCAAAATGATTGACAGCAGCTTATCTAACACAGTGAAGATTCAGCAGCGAAGGCAGGACTCGGTCAGCTATCCGAGGAGACGGTTTTAAGTTACCTCACTTTCTAACCTATGATAAATAAGGGCTTCACTTTTTTTTTTTTTAAGTTTTTCATTTGATGACACAGAAAGCAAGTTCATTTTCATTATGCATGTGGGGACTGAAGTGCCCCCGAGGAGAACAGCAAATCCTCAGATTTATATAAATTTTTGTTTTCTCTTTGTTTTTGTCACCCATAGACTGCTGTCTGGTTTCCATGTTGGTTCCACCTCTGTGAACTATAAAAGCAGTCTGCACAGGGAAATTCAGGGCTATTTATTTTTTGCACAATCAATGTAATAGGACTTGCCTGAGCAATAACAAAAACACCTGTCAGTCACATGTTCCAATAATTTAGCTCACCTTTGGCGTTCTGTTACTAATAATGCCATCTTCTAAGTTGCGCATCCAATCCAGATATAAACACCTGAAAATGAAAGCTGAAATGTTGCTCTCTTCTCTCATATTCACCTTTTTAATGTCAAACCTGAATGTTTTCAGGCTACAGCAAAAGGAGAGGAATTTGCCTCACTGTTCCAGTACGTTTAGTGGGGAGTGTACATGTGCTTTTGATAAAGTAATAGTAAAGTATGTATATAATTCATGGAGTCAAACTAAAGTTATTTAAAACTGAACAACGATCGATTCCCTGATTGATCTTGTGAATTCTAATAGATGCATCGTTGCATAGATTTGTAATTATGGCAGGAAATACAAATTTGTTAGTTCTAGACTATGATTTATTTGTTTTTATAATAATCAGTGATGTCTCATGATTGTAGAAGTCAGGAAGAAAAGCCTTAAGACACAGCTAAATAAGATGAACGGGACAGTGTTACAGTTAAGAAAAGCAATCGGGGAGATGCCAAGCTTTGAGCAGAGAGACTGACAGACAAGGTTTCCAGCATAAACATAGGAAAGAGTTCAACAGGCAAACAAAATAAGAGAGAGAGAAAATGTCTAAAACACAGCCAGTGATACATGGAGAAAGAAACTCCCTAAAGAGCAAGAAAACTAATAAAGGTAAAGAGCAGAGGACAGGAGGTCTGATGAAGAAAGTAAAAACAAGAATCACGAAGGAAGATGCTCCCCCAGTATGGAAGCTTTTGCATCATGAAAACAGAACAGATGTGCTTTGAGGGAGTGAAGTAAAAGCCAAGCAAAACAAAGAGAAGGGCATGAAGTACCATAGAAGACGGTCATGTGGATGGTGGTGGAGCTGATGATGATGCAGAGGAAACCATAAAGTAAGGGGTCTGCAGGCGAGGCTGCTGTGAGATGATTCAGAGTAAATGGACTCCATTTATCTAATGCTTTTCTAGTCTTACTTTTTTTCTGTTTTATGTCTTTTAACATGTTCTCTTTGGGTTATATAAGAACCCTTGAACGAAATGATGCAACCATGGACAAAGATGTTACATGTATGGTTAATCATCCCCCCCCCCACCACCACCACCACTACACACACACCTTGCCTCTCAAAAGCCCACCTTCCATTACCCTCATACAGCTACTCCACCGACACGCTTGGTCCATCAGGTTGGACCATGAAGGATCTTAAACTAGCCACTCACCTCTTCCTTTTCAAAGAAATATGTGTAAATAATCAAACCACAGGATGGGGAAACGTATGATAAAAGATGGGTTTGAACATGCGGTACAATCAAATTGAAAAAAGTGGCACTTTTAAGATCAACATCTCTGAACTGTATGTGACTAATGGATGACAAAAAGAATTGAACTCACAACTCTTTTTACATGATGCTTATTAGCCAACAAGATGTAGGCTGTTCATCACTTTTTAAAATTAAATTGCTATACACTTATGGACGTTGATCAGGACATTTGCAACACATTTGAATTTCTTAGGTTATATCTTAACCTTGAGCCGTGTTTTTATTGTCTGTACACAGCACTTTGTTCCCGTATGGTTGTTTAACGTGATTTACAAATAAAGATGGATTAGGTTGGATTCCTTTAAGGAATGCTTATCACCCACTGCCTTTCATGCCAGAGATTTAAACTAAGGCTATGTTCGCACTGCAGGCAAATGCAACCCAGTTCCAATTTTTTTGCCTCTATGTGGCAGTGCAAATGTGGCAAATCAGATTTTTTTTTCATATCCGACCCAGGTCTTTTCTGTATGTGGTACTCAGTCAGATGCATATCTGATGTTTTTCAAAACGACTGCAGTGTGAACGTTCATATTGCATTTCATCCAACTTTTACACTGGATGAAAGGACGGAGGTCCCTCACGTTAAAGTCCCTACACTCTTGACTCCGACTCTTCATCCACACATGCCCCTGTCAAACTTTTAAGCAAAAATGTCAGGCAATGTGTAGTGCTGGAAATATGTGCTAGGGATGACTCTCAGCTACTACCACACCAATCTTTAGCTCAGTATCTATAAAACTGGCTGGGTTATAGGCATTTTTGTGTTTGCTAATTGCACTTTAGTTTAGCGGCCATCTTGAATAGGATTGACTCCAAATGTTGTAGACAGGCATCCAGTAAGAACTCCATTAAAAAAGGTCCACTGGTTCATGTGATATTTTTCTAATGCAAATGAACACATATACACAAACAGACAAGTATATTATCACCTCTCGCCTTAGGTGACAGGTGGCATCATTCTGTGAGAAATGCTTTTGCATTTTTATTGCCTTAAATGACTCAGGCAAAGACTTTCATGAGTCAAAGTCTGAACATTGTACAGTTAACTTGGTCTTATGGTTCATGCATATGTTTATGTGTTTGTCTGTGAAATAACTCATCTATCAGTGTGTTGTGTTCTTAGGGTTACACAGTGAGTGCATTTGTGTTCTGCTCTGCTGTTGCTCCGTGTCACCAAAGGTTGCTGCTGCGACGGTGTGGAGAAGAAAACGGAAAGGGCGGTGTTCTGTATGATAAAGTGTCAGCAGCTGTAAATTCAGGAATAAAGTTCCTGAATATACACAACATCTCAAACAGAACAAAGAGTCTGGAGGATTTATGTTGCCAAGCCCTGTAGGTGTGTATCCTTTGAATGGAACAATGTCGTGCTGTTTTGTGTATGGAGTTTAAGAGAACTACTGACTATCAATTCAACAGGCTTTCTAACCCACCCCTTGAAAATTGTTTTCAAGGTTAGCATTTCAAGGAAAGTTGACTTTGAAATTGATGTGTATGGATTTGTTTCTTTTTTAAAACTTTCAAAGACACAAATAAAAAAAGGTTTTTGAATGACAAGTACAAGAAAGATCCAATTTTGGCAAAAAAAAAAAGTTTTCAAAATTGAATTACCCTCAAGGTTCTTTTTTAATTTTCCATTTGCTTTTCAGCAATATATTTGTTTTTGTGCAGTTATATCAGTCGATTTAATATTGAATTCTATTTAATGAGGTGTCCAGCTGTGCAGTTTGACATACACTGTTGCAGAGTTAGAGCACCGGGTCAACTGTGATGTTGACCTTTGGCTCCATGACCTTGAAATCAATGGTGACCACCTTTGACATAAGACTTGTCCAACTTTAATTTTCCTCCGTTACATGGTTGCATAGTAAGAACACAAGGTCATCTGCGATCTTGACTGTTGGCTTTGAACTTCATCTCCACCAAAATTTAAATCCCTTGTTCCTTGTACCATATTTAATGTTTCCTAGAAATTTAATGAAAATTTGTTTATAACTTTTTGAGTAATCTTGTACACAGACAGACAGATGCTACTGAAGACATAACCTCCTTGACGGACGTAATGAAACTGGACGCCAATTGGACTCCAACCCTCACCATAACCTTTCTATAACAAATAAATTATGCTTTGAGAAATGAAAAGGCTTTAACAACCACACATCTGAATCAGTTTGCTCTTAGACACAAATTAAAGCTCTTATTAGTTAAGCCCAGTCAGTGTAATGATGGAATAACAGTGATTTAAAATGAGGAACAAGACAGAAAGAAAAAAATCAGTAAAATC
This sequence comes from Kryptolebias marmoratus, assembly GCF_001649575.2. Taxonomy (NCBI): domain Eukaryota; kingdom Metazoa; phylum Chordata; class Actinopteri; order Cyprinodontiformes; family Rivulidae; genus Kryptolebias; species Kryptolebias marmoratus. The sequence goes on along the minus strand of NC_051430.1, from coordinate 8,644,901 downwards.
AAGTAACTACATAAGTCTTTTTTTGCTTTGTCTATGTGATATATGTCCCACTGATTAAAGCATGAAGTCTGACTACACAGTCAGAAAACTGTGAAGGGAAAGTCTCTTCACTAAAGTGTTGTCCAAAGCAAGTTGTTTACAAGCTGTTCGTGCCCTCCCTTCAGCTGTGTCTACTCCTGATTAACTAAATATTCAACAAAGTTCACCAGAGCTGGGAAAAATATTCACCACCATCACATCAAATCAAGCATAGTCATGAAAATATGGAAATCATATGTGTGTGTATTTATATAAAAGCTAAGGCATTCAAGAAAAAAAGTAATATTTGAATCTTTTAAAGCAAAACCCTAAAGGTTTATATACACAAAATGCCATGCTTGTTTCCATTGTAGTTCTCAGTGACAATTTATTCTTCAACTCTACGAGGTTGGTTAATTAAGACGAGCCAATTTTCTATCAATTTATACAGACTTAAATCAGAGCTGACACCATCTTCATTGTTTATCAGCCTTTTGTTGCTGCTGCTCAACATGGATTGTCAGATGGAAACTATAGTAACACCAAAAGGGAAAACAAATTACATGTTAAAAGCATAAGCATGGACAATTATATGTTGAATATAGAGCTTTTGTTGTGCACTTTTCCAAAGGTAAGGTTTTTCTTCACACTTAATTGCTAAGTATTCTCTTTTAATTCCCATAGAAGCCATAATAACCAGCATGCTCTGATGTCCTGGTAATCCTGACATGAATCAGCTATAATGGGAATAAAGAGGTGGTCAGAGGTGGTTGCCACAGCGCTCTTTTCACAGATTATTGTTTGCAGCATTATTTTCTGGCACTTTCTGTACAAGCAGAGCTCAGAGTGTTTCAAGTGTCTTTGACTTTTTACTTCATCAGTCATGTGAAATTTACATAATTCCTGACATCCTGACACTTGCTGATAAAAAGAATAACTCGTCAAATGTTGCAATGCAAAACAATCATTGTCCATGTTGGGCTCATTTCATAGAGCCTGTCTTTATGTTTGACACTGTTTATTTGATTGTTGTTCACCTCTGATGTCTCTGTGTGTGTGTGTGAGAGTGTGTGTATTCATTTGTCAGTACTGTTAGCAAAATACCTCATTAACCACTCGACGAGTTTGAATAAAACGCTCAGGAAGTAATCATTGGATGCACATCTACATCTGATCACCTTTTGGAGTCAATCCCATTCAAGATGGCTGCCACGGCTAAGCAATGCCAGCAAACACAAAGATAGCTATAACTCAGTCAGTTCTACAAATGTTGAGCTAAAATTTTGTGTGGTAGCCAAGAGTCATCTTCAACACACACTCAGAGGACTATCCTTAGCATAACGTCTTTAATTAAAATTATGGTATTAATTGTTTCTACACTGTTGGTTATCAAGTATTTCATAAACAATTGGACAAATTTTGGTAAAACCTTCAGAAAGTAATCACTGGATGTACATCTACAACTCACTGACATTTGGAGTCAACCCAATTCAAGATGACCACCACAGCTAATCTAATGTTGCCAATAAAACTATAACATGCTCATGTAACAGTTGTAAAACAGGAACACACTGGACTCAGGCTCTGCGACGGTTTATTCCTACAAAACAGAGTGTGGGACACACTTAACCATGAGGTGCACTCAGTCACAGTCAAATCCCAGCAGCTCAGTTAGGCAGCCTCTGCCTGACTGCTCTATTTACAACAAATGGAATAAAGAAAAATAAGATTGTATACAAATCAATCTCAACAAAATGTTAATACATAATGCAAAATAATCTAAATAAAAAAACAAAACATAATACAAAACTCAAAATTCCTACCGTATGTAAAAGAATGCATTTCTGTAATAAAATAATTAAATTAAAAGATACAAAACCAAAACAGAATCACAGAGTCACGTACCTACAAAACAGAGTGTGGGACACACTTAACCACGAGGCGCACTCAGTCACAGTCAAATCCCTGCGGCCCAGCAGACACATTTTGGAAAGAAACGTGGAAGGAAAATTTCAACCAAACTATATAAAAGTAACATTTTAAGTTCAACCAAACCCAAAGTTTTTTTTAAGACACTTAACATTGTATTTTTATGCAACACATAACTGTTAGAACTATATTTTAATGTTAGAAATATTACTGAGAGTGAGGTGTAGCATTAGCATGCATCTTACCAGCAGCTCAGTTAGGCAGCCTCTGCCTGACTGCTGCAGCCGTGTCCCAGA
>NC_051430.1:8609834-8641619 GCF_001649575.2 Kryptolebias marmoratus | reverse complement strand
CAAGTTGTAAAAGAGCCGGGGAAAGTTTCGAAAAGTGAAACTATAGCCGGCCGAAGATAATGGAGTCTGTTGTCATTTGATATTGTTACGTCGTAACAGGTACATATATATTGCTGCACTAAAATGCAGCAGATCTCATTTGTGGAAGTTCAGTTAAATGTCACTTAGAAATAAAGCTTGAAAAAAGTAAGAAATTAGATTATTTTTTCATATTTTTCAGAGAATAACTGACAACGTACGTAATTGGGGTATATCGTGATATATATTGTTATCGTGATATAAAATTATCCATATCGTGATATATATTTTTTCCATATTGCCCAGCACTAGTGATATGCATTTTTTTTTTCAAAGAATGCTGGGTCTTTAATTTGTACTGAATCCTTTTTAGACGTAATTTCATTGTGAGCAATCTGCTAAATAGGCTTTAAAAATCTTGTGTAAAAGGATGGAATACACAACAAATGTATGCTTGATGAATGTTTTATTTACCTTTTATTGTATGTTTTACTGAGAAGTTTGTACTGTTGGTTTTATTGTTATATGGAGGTGTTTTACTAGAAGTCTCTGATGAACAAATCTAGCCAACATATACACAAAAAATCAGGAGGATAAAAAAAGACTAAAAGAGAGGGAGAAGAAGAACACGAGCAGTGTCTGTGTATGAAGCGTTCAACTGGTGGACCTTGGAAGAGATTTGGAGAATTGCAGAAAGTAGAACACAGTGGGAACTTGAAATTGAAATCATAGTCTAAACTGAAGCCTGTATTGGTGAGGATGAGCAGCACTAAGTCTGAAGAGCAACAGATGTGTCCCTCCAGCAGTAACACAAAAAACATTATGAACAAAATGAGTTTGTGGCAGTCAGTAGAAGTGTGCTTTATTTCTTGGAAACTTAACAAACTTGAAGTGTGTTTTATCAGAAAAGTGGTTTCTGTGTTTTGTTTGGAAACCTGAAAAGGAGTATGTGACAATATAGCTCAACACTGACTGTTTTGTTCAGCATTTTGTTTTGATCCCTGCTCTACCTTTAGAGTATCTACATTTTTAGTTTAACTTTTTTTTATGCTGTTTTTACCTGCACCTGCCTGCCTGTGAGACCAGCTGGCTGTCTCACCTCCTGCCCACATGTCAGCCATCAAGGGTGCCAGATGCCTCTCCCCATCCCCTGTTCCAGTCGCTAAGGGGTTTCAGGAGGCCCTGCCTCCAGGACAAGCTGATCAGGGGTCTAGCCTGACACGTTCCCTCTGGTTCCTGTTCCTACATCAGCTACCAAAGAGCTGCAGCCCGCTGCCCATCTGCCAGTCAAAGTGCGTGTCGTTGAGGAGGTCGAGCCGGCCTGCCTTCACCTGTTTCTGCTTCAGTCATCAAGGAGGATGGCTTCCCAATGATGCAATCTGCTCTGTGGTCTGTGCACATTGGGTGTTCTCTTTAAACAATCCCCTGAACATCTCCTGCTTTCCAGCTTTAGCTTGAGTCCTGGATGGCCCCTGTGCTGCCTTGTCTGCCTTAGTGGACCCTTGACCTCCCTCCTGAATGGTTCCGCTTGCCTAGAAGCCTGTTCTGGCAGGCCAGCTGCCCTCCTGTCTTACCTGCCCAGCTATGTGCAACATTCTAGTTAAACAATTCCCATTTTTTTTTAGAAAGCACTTTCTTTTGTCATTTCAGTTTGTCTTCTGTTTTCCTTACACTCCTTGCCTTTGGTAATCAGTACACTTGTCCTGAATTTAGTCCTTTGCTCCCTCAGTATCTCTACAGTTTAAATCACTTCGTTCCCTGTCAGTGTCTCTGTTGTTCACCCTAGCTGTGCTCAGCCTTGTCAGTTTTAGTTTTTGCTTTGCTCCCTGTTTGCCCTGTGCATTTGGAGTGTTTCTTTGTCTTTCTTCACCCAACAAGTATGGTTTTACCTGCACTTGCTTGCCTCTGACTCTCCAGTGCTTTTTGGGTCATTCCCTCTTCTTGTTAAACTTTGACATAATAAAAGGTTCCAGTGAAATCACAAATTAAAGGCTTTATATTAGGTGAAAATATCCTTGTTCTTCTGAAAATGAGGTTTTTAATTGGAAACATACATTTTTTAAAGTGTGATACATATAAAAATGAATGCACATGTGTGCAAATATAATATATAAAAGCATTTATTTATAGTCTGACAATGTTTTCTGAAGGATCTTTTCTCAAACTTAACATTTGTTGTTTTATTTAAAAGATTTTAACTTCAGTTTGGATTGTTCTTGGGCAATTGCCCATTTATTCAAAGACAAAGTTACACTACAATTCAATTTAAATGTTTGTTATTCAGTACAGGATTAATATATGACCTCATTATCTAATTGTGAAAAAACTCTAATCTTGATTTTTTTATTTTTAGATTGCACAATCTAAGAAGTGATATTTATATTATGTGCTGAATTGTTTTTGTCTGATCTCTGTAATGATCAAAGCAGCAAGTAGGTGGTATTTTTTGTGAGCTTGCTGATCAGCCTATAAATGAAATATAATAAAAATGACATAAAGTGAATAAAAAGACTGCTGTTTCATGTTGCCAGAATGAGGCATGTACAGTTCACTTTCCTCAGTTGAAAAACAGCCTGGTTAGGTTCAAAGTTCAGAGAAAACATTTCCATCATTTATGAATGTGCTCATTTCAACACATTCATTTACAGCACTAATTTACAAAGTCCATACTTTGTCCTCTATTGATTTTATTATCTTTGTTATATCACAGCACCATGGAGGTATGTAAATGTGCAAAGAAAAGAAAGGTAGACTAAGAAAACCAACATTTTGAAAGATGAGTGGAGGCAAAAATTTCCATTGAATTTGTGCTCACTACATCCAGTGTCTGTGGGAGTGCATTCTCAGCAATACTTGAAAACAAAAGCTCATAAGTAAGTTAAATCAGTTATTCCCAAAGACTGTATGTAGGTAGACCTCGGACTGGAACCCAGAAGTTAAAGTTCAACGGGACCATCCTCTTGGTCAGCTGGTTCTAGGACAAGTTGAGTAGCAATACATAATACAGCCCAGTACTTATGGGGGTACTTATGGGTATAACGTACAGAGTACTTATAGTGTACATATGGAATAACATACATGTTACTTATGAGATATTATAAAGGATAACTACAGTAAGTACCTTGTATGTTACTTGTTACTCTGTAAGTACAGGGTAACAAATCACTTCTTAATGATGCCTGGTCCCTGTAGATACCCTGTATATTACCCCTTAAATACCCAGTATTTTACCCCTGTCATAAACACGAGGATGTTGTCCAAAGAGCAAAGCCGAAACCAGACACAGAGACGGATATAAGGTAAGTGAATTTATTTACAGGGTGGAACTATATACAGGGGGCGGTATCCGGAGAGGTCTGCAAGAGAAGGAGAGCTAGGTGAGTCTCGGGTACGAGTCTTGGTCCGGGATGGTTGCAAGGAGGTGGTAATAATGTCTTTTGTTTGCTTACAGATCCAGGAGGTGAATGCAGCACCGAGGAGAAGAGAAGCGGTTCCAGGAGTTCCAGGAAGTGACGAGCCAGTTCCAGCAAGGTAAGTGTCAGAGTGGTTCCAGGTAAGTAGTCCTTAGGATCCGTAGTCGTGGCGTGGCAAAAACCTAGGACGTAGGCAAAAACAAAGAACGTAGTTAACACTAGGAGCAAGAGTTCAGGTTAGACGCTGAGGCGGAGAATCTAACCCAATAGGTTTGATGCTCCAGCGAAGATCTGATCACAGCCTGCTGCTTAAGTACTGGAAGGTTTCGTCAGTGGAAACTGGAACACCTGTGGAATAATGATTAGCAGCGCCGCCCAAAAGGCGGAGCCAAAACCCAGATCCTCACAACCCCGTAAGTACCCTGTAAGTATCCTGCATGTTACCCTGTAAGTACACCATTAGTACCCTGTATGTTACACTCAAAGTACTCTGTATGTTACCCCATTAGTACCCCATATGTTACCCACTAGATGCCCTGTATGTTACCTTGTAAGTACCAAGTACATACCCTGTAAGTACCGGGCTGTAATATGTTCTGCTTCCCAAGTTTTAGGGGCTTCCTCCGTTATATAAACAAAAAGAACATTGACCTTGTTAATAAATGAAATAACACCTCGGGTATACTTTTCAGGTGTTGACTCTTTTTGATTCACATTGCTCTTGCCTTGCTGCTTTATGTTCAAGTAGTAACTTTTCCAACATTTTTAGCTGTAATTCATTATTTCATGCTTAACCCTCAAATTTACCTGAAGTTAAAAGAGCTTCACTACCTCTCTTCGTCTCTCTGGCTTTTGAGGCCTTCAAGAGAGTTAAAAGAAAGATCATGTAACACTATCATTGTCTGTGGAAAAGGTTGTCAGTGCACAGACGCTGGTTCCAAAAATACAACATGACAACTACTAAAGGAGACTGCCTTGTTGCTTCAATTCACAGCAGTGAGAGAAGGCAAGGGCACTTGGACTGTCAGTATAACACAGGGGTGGGCAATCCTGGTCCTCGAGGGCCACCATCCTGCATGTTTTACTTGTTTCTCTGCTCCAACACACCTGATTTGAATCAATGAGGGATTAACAGGCTTCTTCAGAACATGAAGAGGCAATTTAACGACTGAACCAGGTGTGTTGGAGCAAGGAAACTAGTAAAATATGCAGGATAGTGGACCTTGAGGACCAGGAATGCCCACCCCTGGACACCTGACATCTTTTGTTCCAAGCTTTGGGCAAATTACTGAAGGCAAGTTTTTTTTTTGTACTTTAACTGTCCCACCTTTTACCTCAATCATTTTGATGTTACTGTCCTACTGCCTTGATGTTTATTTCTGTGAGAAAACAGACATTTTATTTTGTTAAATTTTATTTAAATTTAAACTTAATGAAGTTAATCAAGTTTAAATTTAAATTTCTTATAAAACTAAAAGTTTGTAGCAAAGATTAAGCTTTACTGTCAACAGCAAGAGCAGCTGAGGTTCTAAAGCAAACAAATGTAGGCAAACTGTACGAGGTTAAGATTGTGAACCATAAACAAATTTAATAAAAAGAATTTGCCTTTAGCAAGTCGTGCCGGACATTTGACCTTAGCTGGAAACTAATTTGTTGTATTTCTTTACAGTGTTAAAAAAGATGGGGCATTTTACAGGTAGTTGATAATTGTATAAAATTGTATGCAGTGTGGCTGAAGAGCATTGAGGAAGATTTCGTCCTTAACGTAGAAACGTAAAAGCTTGATCCTGGAACTTTAACTAACTGAACAAAGCCTGATTGCTGGGAGGTCAAGGCCAAGTTTCAGAGCATGTTCAGAAATATTAATATTTTCAGAGAAGATTCTGTAAATATGTGCTAAGAAATCTAGTTGTGTACATCAACATCAAATAACTGAAAGACAGAGCAAATACTCCTGAAATGTACGTCTTTTTATTAGTTTTCAGTACTACATTGCCAACATCATACAAAAATAGGTTCAGCTAAACATTGCTTTTTTCTTCCTGCATGTTGTTTTACCATGTGGAAAATTAAAACAATTAGACATTTTAACATCAGTGAATACAAGCCTCTTCATTGATTCTCAAAGTCAATATCCACCACATCATTTTACTGTTATTTGTAAAAGCAGACAAATTAAAGGTGACAATCCATTTGCTCCTCCAGCATAATTGTCAAGTCATTGCTGACCCTGAATGGCAACATGTAAGGGTCAAAGAACAGTGCATGTCCTTAGCCATTTCACGAACCATTGATCCGGTGGAGGAGGAGACCTCTGTTGCTTGTGCCTGAGTGAGGGGGAGTTGGGTCGGTTCAGGATCAATGCATATGCCAGAGACAAAGACATAAGAAGAATATTTTTAAAAACTGAATAGACTTCAATCAAAATAATCCCTCAATCATACCTCAAGAGACAAGAAAGCAAGAAAAACAACAAGGAAGCAACTATATGAAGAAAACAAGTAGAAAACTAAAAAGTTTAACATAGAAACAGTGACATGGAGGATGGACATTTAGGATTCATTTTTACCAAAGATGTCAAGAGCACTAAAATAATGTACTCAAATAAAGAACAGATGGTTTGTTGATATTTTACTCAAGTACAAGTGAAGTTACTTGTGTAAAAATCTACTCAAGTAAAAGTAAAAAGTGAGTCAATAAAAAATGTACTTTTTTACAGCAGGAGGGAGTTTCTCCTGCGGAGTACAAAGAACAAGCTGTTAAATTAAATAAAAAGCCACATAATTTAATGAGCAATTACAAAACAATACATGTTCACACATAATATATAAAACACTCGGGGAGGATGAAGTGTCATTTCAGCGTGGGATGGTCTGCATACATTAACATGTTGAACAAACCGCAAGACAGCTGGTAGAAAAAAAGCCTCGTTAATTACCTGCCCTGCTCTGGATTTTAATTACAGCTCATTCTTGTAGCTACACTGATACAGTTCTTACTCACAAAGACATAAGATAGCATAAACATGACTTGAAAACAGTGGAATGTATGAATACATGTCATACTTCTCTTAAGAAGCTCATTAAAGAAAAAATATATTTTTCACAAGTTTTTAACACCTGCTCAGTGGATTACCAGATGGCTTTTTTAATTATTGAGGTTAATTTAACTCCTCTGATGAGCTGAAAATCTGAGTTTTTAGGATCATGAAGGAGGGTTCCTTTGAGCCTGGTTAGATCGCCATGGTAACAGAGGCTGAGTTTGAGCCTGGTCGCAAACTCTCAGTTAAGTTGCATCTGTAAGGCTTTATTTAATTTAATTAATCTCTAATGCTTTATTTAAATCCTCCTTCATGACTCGTCCTCACTTCTGGCCTTATTTTGTTTTTACTTAGTAAAGGAAGGGTGTTCAGAAGTAACTAGGAACAATATTTGAAAGGAGACATACTCAAGTAAAAGTACAGATATTTAAAAACTACCCAAAAAGTGCAAAGTGCACATAATTTATACTCAATTACAATAATGTGAGTAAATGCAGTTGGTTACTTTCCATCACTGCGTTTTGCAGCCACAGAAGCTGAATTTCAGGCAGTCATAAAGTTGAACATAAACTTTGTTTGGCAGTTTATTCATGTGTCAGATCTTAAATTAGTACATGCAACAGGAAGGTACAAAATGGCTGAAATGGTAAAGTAAGTAAGTAAGTAAACATTTATTTGTATAGCACATTTCACCAGCAAGACATTCAAAGTGCTTTACATCATAAAAACATCAGTAGAATCATTACAATCATCAAAAACATCGAGCAGATACACTTGATAATCATAAGGAGATGGTCAATATGTAATAAGATATTTTGTTCAGAGCAGCTTTACACCTAAATTTGTTTGCGGACTACTAATCAAAGGCAGCTCTAAACAGGTGAGTTTTCAGCCTTGATTTAAAGGAATTTAGTGTTTTGGCTGTTTTGCAGTTTTCCGGGGGTTTGTTCCAGATTGATGGTGCAAAGAAACTTAAAGCTGCTTCTCCATGTTTGGTTCTGGTTCTGGGGATACAAAGTAGACCAGAACCGGAAGACCTGAGTGTTCTGGAGGGTTGATACGACGATAGTAAATCTTTAATGTATTGTGGTGCTAGACCGTTCAGTGATTTATAAACTAATAGAAGTATTTTAAAGTCTATTCTCTGAGCTACAGGGAGCCAGTGTAGGGACTTTAAAACCGCGGTGATGTGCTCTATTTTTCTGGTCTTAGTGAGAACACAAGCAGCAGCATTTTGGATCAGTTGCAGCTCTCTGATTGATTTTTTGGCAGACCAGTAAAGACACTGTTGCAGTAATCGAGATGACTAAAGATGAATGTGTGCATAATTTTCTCTAGGTCTTGTTATGACATTAGTCCTTTAATTCTGGAGATGTTCTTCAGGTGGTAGAAAACTGACTTTGTAACTGTTTTTATGTGTGCGGTATGAGGACGTTATCTTTTGGATCTTTTTCTCACAGTCCGATAGTATTTGTCACTTTCTTTTTGTCCTGTGTTGTTTCCTGTTGGTCCTCATCTCCCTGTGTCCGTCTCTCAGTGTGGTTCTGGAATCAGCTGCTCTGCAGTCGCCGTATCTACACCCGTCTTCTTTCCACTCTTCACCACTTTTTCAAGTTATCTCACATTGTAGATAGGAGGCAGGAAACTAAGTTTTGGTCTTCACTCAGTTCGAGGAGCTTGTCTAACTTTGTTCTCTGTCCGCTTCGGGATCTCAAGTAATTGCCTGTCTGCCTCGCTCTGCCTGAAAATTGACTCACCAGCTGAGGATTCACATTCCCCCCCGAGCGAGGCACCGTGTCCCAGAAGACGTGCTCAATTTGAGAGAGCTGTTAATCCTTTTGTTCATGATAAGTAGTTTGCCAAGCTTTAGTTTGTTAAAGTCAAGTGATGACATTTTTTTTGAACCGAACATTTTAACTCACCTGTCTACGCTACGTACAAAACCAAACGCCACGGTGGAGAACACAGAGCGGAAAACTGTGATTAGCTGCACGTTGTCTTCTTCAAAGACTTAATGTGGAACGAACATCTTAAACTTCATCACACCTCATGGCTTGCACTCAAATGTCCCACCCATTCAGTTCTTTAACTTAGCTGCTTGGATGAGAGGCGAAACATTTTTAACAAGAAGTTCAGTCGCTTTGTCTAAAGACTTTTAAGATTTACCATGTCCTGGATGACTGAGAAGCCACGCCAACCTAAAACTCTTTTGTCTGGTCTTTCAGTTAGTTTTGTGTGTGTATGCGCCAATCTACGCTTTTAGGTATATTCCTGTACCTTGATTTTAAACTGTTCATCCAAGTGGTCACTCAGGAAGCATTTTCCTCTGAGGTGTAAACACTCTTATTTAGAATTGTGCACTTGTGATGAATTCAACCAGAAGGTGTTAGTGCCAGGTCTGAACAGAACCATTGACTCATATCAGGTAATAACAGTTCAAGTTCCTTACTGTCTGTAAACAGCGAGTTCTTGCCTAGAAACTTCGCCAGAGCCACAGGCCGTGCCTCTCCGAATGGTGCTGAACCCCAGAACAAGTACTTTATCAACACGGGCGCTGAACGTTGCAATAATATTCCCAGGCCGAAAGCGTCTAAGCCTCAATTTTCCATGCATACTTAAACAACACTCAAACCCTTTCCCTCCTGTATGACTCTTACGGTGTTTAAGTGCTGTGTCTTCAGGGCTCACAACATGAGCCTCGGCAACTAGATTTGCATTGAACGGAAGTGTAAAAGAGCGCAAGGGGAACATTTTTCAAAGTGTTTCCATTCTAAAGCACATGAGCACACCTCCACACAGTTCCTTCCCTCTGGTAATGGACATAGAGATAGAGAATAATGGACACAGGAAGTGTACAGCTGACTGACAAAGGTATGAAACAGGTGGGGAGGAATACATGTATTGTCACAAAATATACATACTGATATATGTGTTAAATGCTGTTTATATCTCTATAAGCTGTAGAGAAAAGTACCTGTTGAATCTGTGTTCAAACAAAAATGTAAAGAGTGTCAACTCTGCATTGTTATATTGTACACAATATAAATATAAACTACACCATTCAAGGTGAATAATACTAATCTGAACAAGTATTTACTTTATCACCAACAGATAAAAATAAACAGCTTTGCAGTCTGTCATTTTGTCCTGCTTTTTTTCTATATTCTCATATATATTATTGTTATTTTTTGCAACAAACCTAGTTATTATGGCAGATATACATTAAAAGGAGGCTTCACTTCAGAAAGATTTTATTGTCAGTTTTGCACCCTCCAAACACAACCACATAGGTAACAAATCCGAATTTAACCTTTTTGGTTATTTACTCAGGTTGCAAGAACACAGCTGACAGTAACAAGATTGCACTGAAGTTCTTCCACAACTGTGCATTTTAATTGCTCCTAACCTTTTTTGACTCTGTAATAAAATAATTCAGTCTTAAATGCCAGTTCAGTGCTCTGAGTTTAAGTACAGATTAGTGAGAAATAATACCTACAACACATCCAACTGCTCTTTCTTGATTTGTGTTTTTGATTGTGTTTCTGCTCTCCTTTTTAGGCAGCATCAGCAGCTTATGGTTGATGTTAGTCTCAATGGGCAAAAAACAATCTGTTTAGTTTATTTATATAGTGCCAATTTACAACTAAAGTCTAAAGAATCAATCTAAATCATATCACGTTACATGCAATCCAGTTCAGTCCAAACCAGAACCAGATTCATTCCAGTTCCAGTCCAAATCAATCATTATACAATCAGAAAAAGTAAATGACAAAATGTCAATTAGTAAAAAAGTTGTTTATTTAAAGAAACCAGTAGACTGCATTAAAACTCCAGCTGGTCCAGACAGATGACCACTCATCCTGGTTCTGGTTCTGCTGGAGGTTTTTTCCTGTTCAAAAGGAGTCGCTCCTTTCCACTGTCGCCTCTGTGCCACTCAGGATGGGAGATTATTACAAAGTGAAGTATTCTGCCGACTTCTTTAGATAGAATACTTTTTTAAATTGGCATTTCATAATGCACTTCATGTAAATGTACTGTAATGTAACAGGAACGGAACTGACTGTAACTGAATTTGAATTGGATTAAGGATTTGGACTTATTTTTGTCTTTTGTACCAGGGAGGACTTTTGTTGTGAACTGGTGCTATTCAAATAAACTGAATTGAACTGAATCTTAATTTCACGAGCAACCGTGGGGCGATGAAAGACAATGAAAAGGAAAGACTCTCTTTCAAAAGGAAAAAGAAAAACATCTGGCATAACTAGAAGCAGGCACAAGATGGGCCATCTGCCACAATCAGCGGAGGGTTGAGAGCAAAGAAAAAAGACAAACACGCAAACATTGGGCTTAGTAAGTAATTTATTACAAGCTAATATACGGCTTGCCACATTAGGCTGAAATTACAGCTACTGTAATCATACAGGTAGCAGTGGTAGAGTGGTTTGCTCTGTTGCCTCATAACAAGAAGGTCCAGGGTTTGAACCTTAGCTGTGTGGAATCTGTACATTCTCCCCATGCATGCAGTTCCATTCCACAGTCACAAAACATGCAGGTTAAGCTAATTGATGACCCTAAATTCCACACAGGTATGATTGTGCATTGTTGTGTATCTCGTGGGTCTCTGGAGGACCTGTGACCTTTCCAGGATGTACTCCGCCTACTCCCATTGATTGCTGGAGATATGCTCTAGCTGCACATGACCTTGAACAGGATTAAAAAAAAAAAAAAGAAAATGGACGGATCGACGTAACGATAAGACACACGAGTGACATTTGCTGATGGTGGCTTACACAGATTACATTGTTAGTTAAGAACACCCACACTGCAGGAATACACCCGTTGTAAAATGTGCCAAAAAATGATGCATTCTAAAAGCAATCTTTACAGAAAAGAAGTAAAACGTTTCCAAGCGCGTATGCATTTATGCAAAGGAAAACCTAAATGCTCAGGAATCCTTGGATACATAAGACTCTTACAGAGCAGATGTAAAAGCACATCTTGTGTAAAAAGATTAATTTTTTTTTTATTATTTAAAGACTGAAAGTGGCCACTGCTGAGTCTTTGCTAGTTTATGAACATGCTAGATCCCAGTTGCTCTTTTACTGACATGCATGCACAATCTTCACCTCTTGGCAAGGAACTATAATCCCTTTGACACATTAAACCATTCAAACACTTTGTTTTTAGCAAATAGTGCCGTTAACAGCCTTGTCCTCTCTGCTTAAGAGCTTGGCTTTGCCAGAAAAATGAGCATTGCTCACTGCCCCTTGATTTTCTCCAAAATATACCATATATCCATCAGCTTAGACCTTTTGTACAAAAATGTGGAGGATCCAAATAATTGTCCAATCTGTCATTTATGTCAAGCTATTTTCTTTTAAGATAGTGGCTCTAATGACTAAAGGTAGATGTGTAAATATGGCATAAATGGCCCCTGAACTCAACTTTATGGAGACTGTTTGGCCTTAACACAGCTCTCCACACAAAACTTGTTTTACTGCAGCTATAGTATGAGAGAGTTGTATTTGACTTGGACATTGGTCTTCAAAAATGTTTAGGTATGTGGAAAATTTTATAGTAGTAGTCCACCATTTAGTGGTCACAATATAGTGGCTGATTTGTATTTATATTGTAACACTTTTCCTTGGCTTGAAATCATGCAAAACCACATATTTCCGTATTTGCTTGCTAATGAAAAGCTGAAACATGGCCCTTCACCTATGAATCTGCCAGCAGCTGCAACTTCGGGACTCACGATTTGAGCTGTGCACCAGGATTTGCATGGGAGAGATCAATAAAAGCGAGAAATAAGACCTCATGATTCACAGAAGCCAAGTTCCAAAGCTTAAAATGATGGACTCCACATATTTGCACTCCTCCACACAATCCCCCTTTTTCTCTGTTGAACAAACTAACAGACTGCTGGGGCATAAATAGAAATACCCAGACAGCTGACTGACAAAGATGAAGAGAAAAAAAATGCTGAACACCAATTGCAGATTTCCATCTTAAACAGTATTTAGACACTGCTCTATAAAAGACAGTTTTTCTCTATTTCTGATGTGAGCTTACCTGACTAATTTATTGCAATAATTTAATCATATAGAAATTAATTAGACAGATGGATCAATAAATAGAGATTCAAACCAGCGACCTTCTTGCTCTGAGTGGACAGTGCTAACCACTACATGAATGTGCTGCCTGATGTTTTCATTTTGCAGGATATCAATCAATTCCAGCTCATCAATCCAAGATGCAGCTTTCAATGAAGGAATACATGTTGCTGCTGACTTTTATGTCAGAGTTTTAGACCTGAATTACTTTAAGTTGAGGAATGACGGAGTTGTAGTTGTTTTTGTCAAACTTCAAAACTAACATCTCATGTGATGTTGCAACACATATTCAGAGTACAGTATGTGTTGTGAATGACTCAGCTACTACCACATCACATTTTAGTTTTGCAATTTTAATATTGACAGTTCTAGCCATTTTTGTTTGGGCTAAGAGCTGTGGCAGCCATCTTGAATTAAACTGACAAAAGTTAATCAGTTGCAGGTGAACATTCAATGATTATTTTCTGAAAGTTTTATTAAAGTCTGTCCAGTGGTTCATGAGATATTGCGATAGTGGCTGATATCAGCTACACCCACAGCAAATTTTAGCAGATTATCTTTAAAGTTGACTGAATATTAGCCATTTTTATGTTTTGTAGGTTTACTTAGCTGTAGTGGCAATTTTAGATTGGGTCAGCTGCAAAAGGTAATGAGTTGTAGAGATACCTGCAATTATTATTTTCTGGGAGTTTCAGTAAAATTCATCCAGTGGTTCATAAGAAATCTTGCTAATAGACAAAGTTGCCTTCAAATAGTCATAATGGCAAAATTTGAAACAAAGCTCTTGTGCACCATGTTAGTCAGTCCCTCCAGGATTTCGTGGGCATTTTTTGTGATTGTTGCGGGCTAAAATGCCTGATTTTGTGGGGCATTTTCCTAAAAGTTGCAATTTTTTTTTTTTTTTACTAAAATCAATAAAAAACAATTTGTTGGGGGGTTTCTAAGTTACCCAACCTAAACAAAGAACCACACGGAGAGAAAGTAAATTGTCTTTTAGGATACTTTTGCAAAAGGAGAAGTCACTCGAGCAACAACCTTTTGGGTCAAACTCCAGTGAGTTCTGAAGTCCTGTAGCATCAGCATCTTTTTATTAGAAACAAGGAATGGGTGGGGGCTGAATCGGTCAGGACCGGTTCTGCCACACAGATTAATCACACAAATAGAACTTACAGCATGTTGTGAAACATTCTGTCTATCAATCCTGATACAAAGATTATCAGAGGTACAGTGACGTTACTTGGGTGATTGGCTGGCCTACTTAGATGATTTGCTGACGCCTGTAAGCACGATAAAATGTAAACATGATACAAATGAACTCAATTAATATCTCTGACATCCGGTGTGACACGTAGGCATGTTTTGCACATAAACACAAAGGCTGGTAATATTGAAAAACCCTAACACCATTTCTTTTAATATATAAATCAAAAATACTTACCAGTTTTGTAAGATAATTACCAACAAACATTGACATTATCAAAAGATGCTTTTTTGAGAACTTTGATAGCTTATAAACTGACATTCATGGCCATTTCTGGATTGTCCCTCGTCTGCAGCTCTCCTCACATGTTTTGCAGACACAAAGTGTTTGTCGATGCGTTTATGTTCCATGATTACACTGCAGGACGTGCAAAACAGCTTCCCCCCACTTTCGTGCAGCTGGGTAGGAAACTGGTTTGCGACTGCAGTGAAGTTAGTTTTAAGTTGGATGTTGGATATTCGTGCTCCACGGAGTTAGCGGCGTCTCGCTCACGGCTGACCCGAAACAGGAACGCTAATGTCGGCCAGATGTTCCCTGCCGGCCCCTTCTCTCACGCCGTCATTAGCGTTCTTGTTTCGGGTTGGCCCTGAGATAGACGCCGTTAACTCCACGGAGCGAGAATATCCAATATCCAACTTAAAACTAATGTCACTGTGGCATTTTGTGCGGCCCTTTCCCTTCACATTTTGGCTTCGGTCACTGCTCCTGCATGCTCCTGGCATTCTGATGTTAAAAGGATGTGATGTCACATCTCTTCTTCGTGAGTTATTTGGGGTTATTTTGTATTCCACACTACACAAACCCACAAAGAAGACACTAGAAACTTTAGAAACAATAAATATTGGGTTAAAGTTGCAGGAAAGTTGCGGTGTTTTGGGCAAAGTTGCAAAAAGTTGCGATTTCGCTCAGTTTGCTTGATTTTGCGTTAATAGTTGCGATCGCAACATCGCAAAATCCTGGAAGGTCTGGTTAGTGCCCAATACATGTACTACGAATCATTTCAGCTACTACCACACCAATAACTAAGCACTGGTCTGCTTTTTTTTACCGTTTTGTCCACTCCTTTTGTGGCAACAGTAGTGCTATACTTAGGAAAACACAAGCGAACATTGTCAGATTGGGGTGTAGGTGGTGGGGAGCATCCAGGTAATGTCCCTGAAAATATGTTGAATTCAGAACAAATATCTACGATGTGAAACACAAGGATCCCACTTGTTACTGTGAGTTACAGGCTTGTTTTCATTTATATTGCTTTAACCTTCAAACAACAGATTTTATGTTTGACCTCAGAAAAGCCACTTGACGGTAGAGCTTTTAATGTCCTTAAATACCCTCCAGCCACTATATAGTGAATCGATCCACTTCAGACTGTGAGAGTCAGTTATTTACTTCAACCATCAGCCAGCTGGGAGTCTGTATCCTTTCTTTCTTGTCTGCATTATGTTTGATGCACTGGTTAAGTGTTTGCTTTGTCCTAACAATTTGATGCAGCCGGATACATATATTTCTATCTGGGCCACAGTTAAAACCCAAGATATTTTCCTGTTAGGCCACAATGCTGCTTCATCCTGCCTTCATGAAGAATCATGAATGTTTTTTGTGACAGAACACTTCACGTTCCACTATAAAAATAAACTCTAGACATTTAACCCAGGAAGTCATGAAGCAGCAGGTGCAAAATGACTCCTTCATACCCAGGGGCTGGCAGTACTGCTTTTACTTCTTATCTTAAAAAAGTCAGATAAATACCTGTTTACTGTTTATTCTCAGAATAAACCATAAGAATGTGAAATGTTTCAAAGCTTGTAGCTGTAATATTTTATTTATTATTTTATATGTGAATAAAGTAAGATGACTGCATTTTCATTTGAGTCTCACTGAATTTCAGTCTCGATGTTTCGGAACAGTTGGTGACATAATGGTAGGGTGCTGCGTTTGGAACAGATGGTGGAACTATATTTCGGAATGAATGTTCCGTAAGGTTCCAGTACGTACCGAAACACTGTTTTGATTTTGCCATCACTACCAAAAAGTCTCCTCTTTGAGACAACCTTAGCTCCTGGAATTCCTCCTGCCCAAAGACACAGGAGAAGTTAGCTTTGCTTTACTAACACCTGCCCTGCTTGCTCCACCCTCTCTTGGTCTGAGTATTTACTGAACCCCGTGAAGCTCATATAGCCTACCACTATGAACCGGTTTGCCACTGAGGTGGACACACAGGTATTGGTACTTCACCACAGCCTCCATATTCAAATCCTGGATGTCCACTGGGGTTAGAGGTGTGACCTTCTTCATGTAGTCATTCACCATCTCGTTTGTCTTGGTGGTGTTGATGTTAACTGACGGCAACTGAGAAAGTCAACTAAAGCAATGCAGGGAGATGAGCCACAGCAAGAAAGGGATACCAGTGGCAAGACTCACCGAAGCAGTGTAACAAAAAAAAAAAAAAAAGAAGTGGGTAAAAGCTTTGTTTTGCTGGAGAAGCCTCCTGGCTGAGAGACACTCAAGGGCAATCACCAAGAAAACATTTCTTCAAAAGCGTTTAGACTTATGTGGGAGAGATGTCCTTGCTTAGACAATATAGAAACTGTTTATCTTTTATCATTGTATTTCTAACCCTTACTGTAGGTTTTAGTTGATGAGGTGTTACACACAAAGTGTGTGGATGTTGGTTAAATGTAATGTAGTCTTATTGAAGGCAAAGTAATAAGTACAGGGTTTGTTGAAAAGCTGTAAACAAGTTGTTCATTTCAGATACAGGACATTTAGGTAAAAACAAACAAACCTTAAATTATTATAGTGAATGCATACCTTAAAAGTATACATAAATAGAAATGTAGTGCTGTGAAAAGGTCCTCTTCACAGATTCCTTTTGTTAATGCATTTTTTGTCCCACTTATACATTTCAGATCATCAAACCCATTAATTATCAGACAAAGATAACCTGAGGAAACACAAAATGCAGTTTTTTTAAAAATAATTTTGTTTACTTAGAAAAAAACATCCAAACCTGCTTAGCCCCTATATGGAAAAAGTAAAGTAACTGCTTGAGACCCCCCTTGGCAGCAGCAACTGCAATCAAGTGTTTGCAATAATAGCGCTTGAGTTTCACAAACCTTTTCACAGCACTGTAGTTTCAGTTGCATCATCAACACAAACAAAACAGAGGATAAAAATGCATGATGAAGACATCTAATAATTTAATGTATTCCATGAAAAAAGTCTTTGCTTCATCAGAACATAAGTACCACTTGTTTTGTTTGTTGAATATGAACTTTATTGAGGTCAGATTGAACTCTCTGTTGAGATTTCTGGCAAATACATTTTTAATGAAACAATTGCTTGGGTCAATCAAATGTTGATTATTATATGTATGAAGGTTTTTCTTCACCAACTATAGGGCTGGGGATTCCTCTGCTGATGGGGTTAAATAATAAGGCATATTTATTTTTATTTAATTTGTTACACATTAACAAATACTTGCAAAATATACATATATAAAATACGATGCCAAATTAAATTTTGTTTGTAACCATTCAAAGCTTTGAGTGCTATCTCTATGTAAATAGTTTGTCTCTATATATAGTTTTTTCCTCTCACTCTTCCAAGTGGGTGGTTTCACTTCAGTCTCAGGACTACCAGAGGCCCGCGAGCCTGAGGGTTCTGTACGGTATCTTAGTTGTTGTTCCAGAAGATTGGGCTCTTCTGGACAGAGACCACAGACAGTTCAATACACTCCCCTCTGAGTGTATTGGGACAATGAGACCAATTCCATTTTTTATTTATTTTTTGCTTGGGAGAAAAAACCTTTGGGTTTGACATCAAAAGTTGGAGACAGTGCCTATAAAAAGTATTCACCACCTTGGATGTTTTGTAATTTTATTGATGTCACATATGGTCAAAAGAAATTGGCCTTTTTGACATAAAAAAATTCTTTAGTGTCTGAAATCAAATTTCTTCAGAGAGATACCAATTGAATAAAAATACTTGTGAAATAAGTGACTGCATTAATATTAAGAGACAGAAGCAATATGGGACGTGTAAATCTAAGAGCAGGCCGTCCTCACAAACTCAGTGACATAACATATCCATAACATACAGTATCATGAAATGGAGACTTGTCTTTGACATAAATACAACATACAATCATCCATCCGTGTTTCAGAAAGCAGAAAACATGAAAATGACCAGACAACAAACAACACAAGAGGTTTCTCAAAGTTGTTTCAGACCTAGAGGCAGACAAGTGCTGCTGCTGGAGATGCCCTGCACCGGTACTTTACAACTGTGTCCACCTACACAAATAAGCTGTAAAGGAGAAGATTTCCTCCTTAGGAGGGAGAGAATAAGAAAAGCAGAGGACATGAGATGACAAATGTGGTTGAGTAATAAAAAAAAAGACAATTTTGACCTTAATGGAAAACTTCATTGTTAGGTTTTGTATGTTTCTGGCTCTGTCTTCTATCTTAACATGTTATTACTGGTGTTGTGCTGAGCATAGCTACTCCAGCTAATCCTAATCCGGCAATAATCCAGCTACCCTTTATAAGGCTGACTCTCCTTTCAGTTCTCCAGTGGATTGTTGGTCATAAATAGTGATTAAACCTTCTGCTTCGACAGTCTGCTGCTAACTGCTAACTTTACCTTTCTCCTACAGTTATCTGCTCCTGGATGTACCTGTCCTCCTGGAAGTCTTTGAAAACTCCCTGTCTGCTCTGCGCCACATCTTCCTATAATATATTGGAAACCTAGTTTATTGGACTCAGCCTGCCTGCTGTCATGCACAACACCTATTTATCTCATCGTCCTGACATCTTCCACCTGAGCACAGACCCACAGCCTGACAGTTCTCCTCAGAACCTGGAGAGCAAAGACCAGTAAGGGGAAAATTACTCTTTATTTACAAATGGCTCAGCACTCACCAATAATCTTCTCCTGCAGTTCCTCCTGGTCAGGATTCTTCCCAAGACCCTGAACAATAAACTGGTTATCTGTTTACCTTGATTTGTGTTTGAGTTTCTTAGTGTTCTACTTTCAGATCTGGTTATGCCTAACAGCTAACAAAAATAAGGAAAGCTCGGTCTTTCTTAAGGCCTTTCAAAAGTGTACTGCAACTACAGGGAACAAGTGCAGCAAAAAGGTTTCCCCACCTTCAAGAAAAAAGAAAATGGCACTTAAATCAATACTTTTATACTTTTGGAAATATTGCTACAATTGACAGAAACTTAAGCACAAAAAAAGATAATCAACACTAGAAGCACTCAGAGAGCGCAAACCTCCGCCAAGACCATAATGTCAATAAAAAAAATAGCGTGATCAGGATCATAATCTGGATCACCATCAAAATTTAGTCTTTTTTTGTGACAACCCCAACATTTTCTAAAAATGTCATCCAAATGTGTTCATTATTAGTTTATGTAATCTTACTAACAGACAAACACCACTGAAACATAACCTCCTTGGCAGAGGTTAGGTCACCTACAGGAGCATAAACAAGGTTTTAACACAGGAGTTGCCTGTGACCTTGACCATTGACCCGTGACCTTGAAATCAACAAGCATCATCCTTGACCCATGAGGTGTCCAGCTGTGCAGTTTGACATTCCTACGATACACAGTTGCAGAGTTACAGCACAGGATAAACTGACCTTGGCCTTTGACCAAAATCTAATCACTTCTTTCTTGTACCATATTTGATGTTTCCTGAACATTTCATGAAGGTGCGTCCATAACATTTTGAGTAATCTTGTGCACAGACAGACAGATGCTACAGAAAACATAACCTCCTTGGTGGAGGTAATTATAAGATGCACAAACCAAACCAGACAGAAGGAATACTTTTTCTCACAAAATAGAGAAAAATAAAAGTTTGAGAGGAAATAATGAAGCTTTTCTAAAGAAAAACAAACAAACAAACAAACATACAAAAAAATCAAGCAACTGTTCAACAGAAGTGCATTGACCACAACACAAAACCAGCCGATCTGACTAACACAACTCGACAAAGCTTTTGAAGCACAGGACATTATCACTGCTGTCTAAGCTTGTGTGACTTTATGTTAGCTATATAGGTGGCATGCGTAATGATTATAGTCAAGGTAAAACTACCGGCGTACATTTAGTGAAAAATAAAGTGCATGAAAGTGTGTGTTATAACAAAGTGCAATGTACCTTGATAAGCTGCAATTTATTCCACACACCAGGCTGCAGGAAAAAAAATGCACAGTGTGCAGTTCTGAGATGCAGTACTATTTAAGTGAGTCGTACATACAATATTTTACAAAACATGTCTGACCCAAGCCTTTTTAGAGCAAGCACTATGGCAACAGCAACAAGAAGTGACTCTCTTTCAAGAAGCTGAGAAATATCTTGTTTTTAAAAGTAAGAAACCCTGTGCAGGACGTCTGCAGGAAGAACCTTCTTGCCCGAAGGCAGCTGGGAGGAGGGGAGAAGAAAAGAAGTGAAACCGACAGGCATATGTTTAGAATATTAGGTAAAGATGTGTGGTCAAAGTTGTGGATAAGATGAAAAAAAAAAAAATCCAGCATGCAATGTGATAATTACAGAAGTGTTTTGCATGAATGTGAATTTGTGGTTATGGGAAGTATTAAAGCAGAGGTAGTAAAAAGGCCAAAAGTCAATGAAAATCTAAATACTGCAGACCTGCTGATAAGAAATACATCTACAGCAGCCAAGAATCATACAGAGAAAGTAAAAATGGAAGTATTTCTAAATCTTGAACTTTTACACATTTTTTCATGTATTCAACCACAAACAAAGTAATTTACTGGAATTTGATGTGATAGTCCAACACAAAGTAGTCCATAATTGTGATGTGGAAGGGAAATAATACATGGTTTTCAAAATTCTTTTTAAATAAAAATGTGAAAAGTGTGGCATTTATTTGTATTCAGCCACCTGAATCAGTCATTTGTAGAAACACCTGCCTCTCAAGTTACAACTGCAAGTCTTTTGGGGGTTGTCTCTACTAGCTTTGCACATGTAGAGACTGATCATGTTGCCTTTTTTTTTTTGCAAAACAGCTCAAGCTCAGTCAGGTTGGATGGAGCGTGTCTATGAACAGTAGCTTTTAAATCTCAGATTCTCAGTCAGATTCAGGTCTGGATTTTGACAGAACCTTTGTAGCACAGGAATGTTTTGATCTAACCCATTCTATTGTACGTAGCTGGATGTTTTTGGGTCGTTGTCCTGCTGGAAGGTGAACCTCTGCCCCAGACTCAAGTCTTCTGCAGCCTCTAACAGGTTTTCTTTCAGGACTGTCCTGTATTTAGCTCCATCCATCTTCCCATAATTACTGACCAGCCTTCTTGTCCCTGCTAAAGAAAAGCCTCTGATTATTTCCCTCTTTACTTGGTTCTTGAGTTTTGGTGGACATCCCTTCCTTGGCAGACTTGCTATGGTGGCTAAATCTTTGCCGGTCTATTGCCTGCCACCAAAAGGCTAGACGAACAATAATGTTTTTGCCTGTGTCTGTGTGCTTCTGTCTGTTACCAAAATGTCTCATTAAAATCCATCTCATGGATGGACTTTAATGAGACTCACAGAAAGTAATCACTGGAAGTACATTTAGAGCCTTAAAAAGCACAAAGCTGTTGGTAACTCAATCAGTTTTTCAGTTATTGTTCTGAAATTAGGTGTGGTTGTAGCTGAGAGTCATTCACAACACATATTCCAAGTGCTACTTATCACGTGAGATTTTTGTTGAAGTCACTCCTGTTTTGCTGTCACTAACAAAGCACTGGATGCATTTTGATGAAACTTTGAGATAGCTGTGCATGTCGATATCTGAGTCATTCCAATTCAATTCTTAGTACTGATTCTGGGTGGGATATTAGAACAGGTGTATATTACTTAGACTGCCCACAGGTGGATCCTATTTAAATAATTATGTGGTGGCTTAAAGTTATGTAAAGTGGCCGTGTATGTGCCACTTTTCCATTTTAGAATGAATTAAAACAAGATTTTGTAGAATTGTTCATTATTTTAAAAATCCAATTAAACTCCATGTTGTATCGCAAAAAATAGAAGGTAGTGGAAGAAAGTGGTGGGTGATTTATGCTTGATTTATAAGATAATTCATAATTTGTCCCTAGCTCCTCTGTCAGAATTTATCAGTCAGAGAAAGAACAGTGAGCGTATGTCTAGAGGCTCTGTAAGATGTGACTGTGTTATCTAATTAAGGGAAAGCATCTTTAGTCAGTCAGCCTGGTCTGTGAGAGGTGATTGGGAATGGAACTCACTACCAAATGAGATCTGACAATTAACAACATATAATGCCTTCACTAAATATTAAAAAAACCCATAATGGCTTGTTGATTCTTACATGTGTCAACACTAAAGAGACTGTGTCTGTTGTGTTGTGTTGTTCATTTTTATTGTTGTTCCTGTTTTCTTAGCTGTAATGTTTTGTTGTCTTTTAGCGTGTTAGGTTTTGCTTAGTTCAATTTCAATTTTGATTCTTGTATTTTATTGACTTTTTAATATCATGGCCAGGGGACTACAGGTGAAAAACACCTTTTTGGCCAATTCTGGCACTTTTAATTCTTAAATGTGTTTTAATAAATTGCACTGTCCCCTTTCAAATAAATAAATCAAATATGCATTCCTTCAAGGAATGCTAGGCCTTTAATTTTATGTTTGTTTAATGTTTGGGACCACATGTGATATTCTGCTTGTGTTCATTTTCTGAAAGGAATCCTAACCATAAACTACAAATGCACTTCTATTCAAAACTAAAATGACAAAACAGTAAAAAAAAAAAGGAGAGGCATGAAAACCTTTATACATCAGTAAAAACTGAAATGTATCATAGTTGTAAAGTTAACACCATATTTATTGTGGCTACTAATTACCAACAAAAGCTTAATAATAAGGAGGGAAACATCTAAACTCAAGCTCAAAGTGAAAGTTATCTTGACGTAACCCACCACTTTCAGTCTTTTATGCTGACAACCCTTTGTTTTTTTTCTTTCTTTTACTGATGGTGATAAATTATTGACCAGAAACTGTATAACAAGTACTTCTTTCAAACATCCGAACATTGCAAAAGACCATTTACTGCCAAATTCAGGGAATATGGAATTAAGCAAATTATAGGTTGCGGACCAATAAAAGCTGTTCAGCTGTTGTAATTACAGTATGCCCCTCTTCTTCTGAGAGAACAATGGCGGCAATGAAGGCATTCTCCTGTTTCCATGAAAAAGAATCAGAAGTGTAAGAAAAAGACCTGAGATTAGGTCAAATAGCAGCACAGAAGTGTCAGAGGGTCACTGAGTGTGGGTGGATTCATGAATAGAATGAATTTCAAATATCAGATGAGTTCAATGTATGTATTTTTAGCCACTGTATAACTTAATAAAACATACACGGCAACTACTCTTGCCAAAAAGCAGATCATTAAATGCAAAAAATGACTTTTGATGCGCTTATCTCTCTGTGGTACACTATGATATGATTTTCTTGTTACATCAATAAATATTTATTTTTTTTATTATTAATTAAAAGTTTTTTCTTCAGGGCAACATTATACCACAATGGACAAATAAATTTGACATTGTCATGCAAACACAAATAATTATGTTTGTTAAAAACGTCAGTTTCATTCACCAAACACTTGAACAAACAGATTTAATTAGATTTCCATGCATTGCAAATATCAGATTAAATAAAAAGTCCCATCTCCATATCAGTTTGTTGTTCTCATGAAACAACCTACCATCATGGAACGCAAATATAATCAAATTATTGCATCAAAACATTACATTCTGTGTTGTTTCAAGGTAAAACATTAACCACAATTTTATTCCAATAAGCACTTTTTCCTGACATGCATGTGCATACACACAACTCTAATCCAACTCTAATCACGCCTGCTACTTTTTCTCCACTTTCATCATCACCAAGTTCTGATCTGTTTCCTGTTGTTTTTCTACCATTGTGGTACTTCAGTCTTCATCCACTCTCACTCTCTCCATGCCGCATTGTCACTATGACCTCATCGTCCTCATCTTTCTCACCACTATATGACACTTCATCCTCACTCTAAGCAGCTGGCGGTACCACCTGTTCTTTATACCTTTTTGAAGTGCCATAGAAAATGTGTGGATTCATCTCCTGCATTGCGTCATTACATATGCACATATAGCATGTGAAAAACACATTCTTATAAATGCTCGGCAAAGTCTTTTTATTGGAACACAGATAGATAGATAGATAGATAGATAGATAGATAGATAGATAGATAGATAGATAGATAGATAGATAGATAGATAGATAGATAGATAGATAGATAGATAGATAGATAGATAGATAGATAGATAGATAGATAGATAGATAGATAGATAGATAGATAGATAGCCATAAGGCATTTGGTGGCATATCATGTATAGATTTTGGAAATACTTATTTACTAACCACTGAAGATGATTTAGCATTTGATTATCTGGGTGAAAATGAGTGATAAATGCACTTTTCTTTAGAGAAAATGTGGGGCTGTGTGAGATGTCCATAGGTACTAAAAGAGAAAACAAACTGAACCCACGTAGATCATGTGACTACTTTATTACATTTTGATTAGTTAGTATTTGAGTTGACCTCATCTGTGGTAGCATTGGCCAACTAAATGTGTCTCATTTTGTTTTTAAAAGCTAAAATATACCATGTTGCCTCCAGGCAACATGGTATCATAGAGGGTTAAAAAAGAAACAACAATAAAGTTGGTGTTGGACTCAGCCAGGCTTTGTCTTGAATCCAAATGTCCTGAATCTGTTACCCCCATGATTAAACCTTGGATGAAGGGAAGAAAATGTATATTTAAAATTATGATAAATTGAACAGTATGAATATAAAAATCATACATAAAGTATAGAATTATATAGTTTTGATTATAAAAATAAAAAGAGGCAGGGCAGTACACCCTGAAGCTGAGACAGAGGGTAATTTTCAGTAGTTTCAGAAACAAATCAATAAACCTCAGTGCCGTTTGATTGGTTTGTTTTAACTGTAAATCAAGGGAGCTAGACACACAGACCACCTTAGTAATCTATAGGGAAATCTCTTATGAGAAAGCTCTAAAAAGAAAAGAAAATAAATTTCTAATGTATTAAAGCATATTTCAGTTTGGTCTTTTAGTATCTTTGAGCTCCATTCATATGCCTCATCTTAACAATTTCGCTAATGCTCAGTCGGTGGGTACCAGTGATGTCAAAACCAGAAGTAAACCTGTAGTCCGAGAGCAAAGCGCTCTGTTGAGAAAATATGGAACAATGAGATTTTTAATATCAGAAGGAGCCCGTTTGTTGAGAGAGTTGTGTGTTTGAAGTGAGATTTTAAATTCTATTCTGAATTTTACAGGAAGAAAAAGGACCTTTCATCAGAACTCTTGCAGCAGCATTTTGTATCAGCTGGAAACATTTATTTTTCAGACATCCTGATAATAAAAAAAATGACAATAATCCAGTCCAAAAGTAAAAGCCTATTGTAGCTAAGTATCATTTGAATAATAGATGGAATTAATTCCATAATAATTTTACATAATGGAAGCATATATAAAGTACAGAGTTTTAGTCCAAGCACTGAACTGTGGAGTATGAGGAAGATTCATTATTAACACAAACAAACTGGAATCTATCAGACAAACATGATTTAAATTTAGAGCCGTTCTTGTAAACCCAATATCACGTTTAAGCCTCTGTAATAAAATATTGTAATCAGTTGTATCAAATACAGCACTGAGCTCTAACAGGACAAGTATGGACACAAGTCCACTGTATGAGGCCATGAGAATATCATTAGTAACTTTCACCAGTACTGTTTCTGTGCTAGGATGATCTATAAACCCTGACTGAAACTCCTCAAACAGATTATTTCTGTCCAAGCGCTCACACAATTGATTTACAACTGCTTTCTTAAGATGAATGGGAAATAAGATATACTGTATGTAGGTCAATAATTTTCTAGAGCTCCTGAATCAAGATCAGGTTTCTTAAATAAAAGTTTAATTACAGCAACCCTAAAGGCCAGCAGTACATATCCATTCACTAAAAGCAGATTAATCAGAGCTAAAATAGGGAAACACCTCTTTGAACAGTCTGGCTGGAATAACATCTTCACACCTGTTGAAATAAAGGTGTTACAAAATAAAAAATAGCAAGATCTGAAAATTGAACTCATAGACCATAATAAGTATCCTCTAATGGCAGTGACCTTTATCAGCGATTTAAGTATGATGTTAAGTTTAAGTTAACAATGTTAAGTTTAAGCTATTTATTTGGGTACCAAAATTCATGGAATGTCTTTTTTTCTTCGTGAAAGGACATGAAACATCTACAACTTTAAAGCTTTGTACCAGATACTAGTCAACCAAGAGATGTAGTAGAGTTCATGCTTTGACTGACTGAGGCTGTTGAAGTGCATCAAAGGAACCTACTCAGTATTTCATTGGTGGCCATGATTTTGTGTCTGATCTTTAGATCTGTGACTGAACAAGTGGCTAATGATAGACTAGACTAGGCTGAAGAATGCGACCTATCGGGAGCTAATTAAATAATTCATAATCAACCCTTAAGTGCTGACTCTTGTGTCTCACACTTCAATGGTTGTACATCATCTCCACTTTGTTCGAAATGGAGTAACACGCCTGGCCTATGTCAAATTGTGTTGATTTGTTGCAACTAGAGTTTATTCATTCTTTATTTTTGCAGTAACTTTGAAATAAGATGAAAAGAGCAAAGATGTTCGAGGAAGAAAACCGACACAATTTACTGCAAATAAAAATACTGGACCTCATACTCAACCATAAGAAACATTTGTTTATACTGTTTTTTTTTTTTTGTATCTTGGGAGCAGAAACATCAAAATCCACCTAAGACTTTGCAAGAAGTAAATTGCAATAATCTTTATAGTACAAGCGTACTATAGTTTCTTTGTTTAGTGTAGGTCTTTCTTTCACAATAGTTAGTTTATGTGATTAGAAAACAGCGTACTGCACACACTGCATTTTGTCACAGAAAGCTTTCAAGGAACTTTGGCTCCTCTTTCATTAGTTCACCTAAAATAAAGAGATGGAAATTCTTCAGAGTCTCGGAAATATTGATTAAATGCTAGATGTGTGGCATATTTTATTTTTTCTGGACTGTGTGCAAAATCTGCATTCCCAGAAGTCTTTCTTCCCGCCTTTGTAATGCTATTTTTAAACATTTTTTATTCTTTATAATGAAGCCTAGGCGTAAATTCAGACTGGAAGACCTGCTTCAGCCTCACCTGCATCTAATCGCTGCGTCGAGCACCTCCACTCCAGCCTATTGGCATCAGACCGCGCCTCCATCTCAGCCCATCAGCATCCGACCGCACCTCCAGTGTATCCAATCAGCGAGCAAGCCTTCGTTTAAAAGGACCTCCATCATGGCCCCATCCGTTCGCCGGCCGAACTTCAGCCCACCTCCACCCCTTCTCCACCTCCAGTTTCCCAGCTCCNCCCCTCTTCGACCTCCACCGCCAGTGTCCGGCCCGGGGAAGACGCCTCTAATGCTCAACCTGAGCTTCTCCTCGAAGCACATTGCTATTGTCGACACTTGCGTCTTCCGCCGAGGTCCGAGCGCCAAATATCTTATGTCATTCATGTCAAATAAAACCATTTAATTGCAGCTTCTCTTTGTCGTGAGTCTCTCCAGGTTGAATTCATAGATTGCCATGTTAATATTCAAAGCAACATGTAAATCAGAAGTTCCCAGAAAACACAGAAAGGGTGCTGTTTTAGTGGGTCAGGGGAAAGAAAGAGAGCTCTATAGTGAACAAAATCCCTGCAGTGCCTAGAGTACATTAGACTAAGCCTGAGTAAAACTCTAAGTCATTAGATACAAATAATAACTGTCATTGCTTAAGGAGTTAAGGATTTTATCCTGTATTTATTAATCAGAGCAATTACAATAACGCATTAAGAATATCACCTGAAAATAAATGAGATTTCCTTTTCAATGTGTCCTTTTTTATGGAGAGAATTTGATTCATTTACATTTGTCCAATGTTGAGGTCAAAAAAACCTTTTCAGTGTTGTCACCAGAACAGCCCTCTTACTGTTGCTCAGGACCTCTTAGGAGAAACACTAATGATACAAACACAATCAATGAAAATAATAAAACACTAGAATCCCTTGAATGAATGCATATTGCCTGCTGACTTGTTCGTCAAAGTTTTAAACAAAGTTTTTGCATGGATCGGTCTTAGCTACAAGCACACCAAATATATCTGTTGTACATTATATCCCCAAATATATCTCATTATCTGTATAATTGTTGTCGCCATTTTAGTTTTTGCTAGAGTC
Organism: Kryptolebias marmoratus; assembly: GCF_001649575.2. Lineage (NCBI taxonomy): Eukaryota > Metazoa > Chordata > Actinopteri > Cyprinodontiformes > Rivulidae > Kryptolebias > Kryptolebias marmoratus. The sequence goes on along the minus strand of NC_051430.1, from coordinate 8,613,434 downwards.
AATTGGCTGTGACTAGAGGTGAGTCAAAAAGTTCAAAAAGTCAGTTTCCCATTGTCCACTAGGTGAAGCTGTGGTTTTGTGCCTCTCTGTTTCTCACTTTCTGGCTCCAAGTCATCACTCTCCAGCTATTCCCAGTTGGTCATCACAGCTCCAGCTATTTAAAGGATCATCTCAGACATTCACATGATAATGAATTGTTCCATATCACCAATGATATGGACTCTAGCAATTCGAAGTGGGGTGGCAGTGGCTCAGGAGTTAGGAGTTCATTCTGTTCAACCGGTGAGCTGCTGGTTCAAACCCCCGCTCCGTCCATCTCTGCCATTCTGTCCTTGGGGAAGATGCTTCCCCTGCATCGCCTGCTGGTGGTGGTCAGAGGGCTCGGTGGTGCTGGCGTAGTGGCAGCCTCACTTCTGTCAGTCTGGCCCGGGGCAGCTGTGGCTACAATGTAGCTTACTGCCATCAGTGTATGAATGGATGAATGACTGATTGTAATGTGAAGCACTTTGAAGTCTATGCGCGATACAAGTGCAGGTCGTTTAAGTATTCTCAATAGTTTTGTAATTATAATAAACTTTTTGTAATTACCTCCACGTGTTTTCCTTTTGCCTCTACTTTTTGTTTCTTGGATAAAATCTTGTCCAACTTCCCATGATGTGCTTTGCGTGGACCTCCTCTGATTTAAATCTGGCTCTTTGGCTCTGTAATACTCACCTGCAAACTTACTTACCTGACCCACTCTCCAATGTACCTCACCCACTTCCAATCCTGGACTCCTCCACTTGCTCCTGGAAACTTGTAATAGAAACAAAAACAAGTAAGTCAAGTTATTGCGATAATCACTACAATTTCTGGATGAATTACAAGGAACGCATCTCCTTCTTCTTTTCCAAAGGACACACCCCCTGACCCAATCATTGGTATTCACACTTATGTGTTTTATAAGTATTGCAAATAAAACATTCAAACTTTTCTTTTTGCATTGTTTCCTGGGCTCAGTTCATTTAAGTCTATTGCTGCGTTCATTGTATCAGTTGGCGATGAGTTGCAGCAATTACCACAGCAGGTTTTAGCTTGGCGTCAGTAAAATTGAATGAGTTACAGTCATTTTTGTGTTTGACAACTTTGATTACCTGCTGCAGCCATTTTCAATTGTGCTGACTACAAAACCTAATCAGTTGTAGATATAGATCCAATGATTACTTTATAACAGGTTCATTAGCATGCATCCTCTGGTTCTTGAAATTTTTTGCAGACAAATGTTCACAAAGCCACAACCAATTTCATTATCAACCACCTTTTATGATGACCAGCAATTCTTTATATCCAATATGGAGTGGCTGAGCTCCCTTTAGTGTGGCACTGCAGTAATCTTGGTTTGCAGTCTTGAATCTCTGTACGTACATTCATGTCCTTCATGAACTCAGTGGAACAAATAAATTACAATATGAGCAGAAATAGTCACAAAATGGGGAACAAATGAGTTCTAAATGTAGCTTTAAATGTAGAGAAGGTGTCTGTTCTGTGTTCAGACTGGCAGCTGCTTCTAAAGAGGACTCTATAAACTAAAAGCCCTCCGTCTCGTTCTAGATCTAAAACTCCAGTAACCACAAATAAGTCTGCTGAGAGCGAAGTGTTCTAGCGGAATAATAGAAAATGACGAGCTATTTCAGATTAGATGGGATGACACCATTCACGGCTTTCTGCTTCATAAGAAGGACTTAAACTTCTATTTACAATTTTACAGGGAGCCGATGTAAAGAGAGTAAGACAGGAGAAATGTAATCCTATCTTGGGCTCTGGCTGCAGCATTTGGAATTAATGGAAATATTTTTTTTAAAAATTAGACCTGCAGGTAAACTGACGTTACAGTAGTCCATTAAATTAAGTGATGAATGCATCGTACTGAGTCAAGATGCTTCTGATTTTAAATCCTATTACTTGACGATAGAAGACCTCTCTAAGGACCTGTTTAAAAATGTAAATTAAAAGAGACCTTGGTCAAAGATAGCTCCAAGGTACTGGACCCCAGGGAAATGCCATTCAGGCATCTGTCTGGTAACGAAATTAATTTTTATCTTTTGACTTGCCTACAGATTTTTTTTTGTTTTGGTGCTTTCAGTTTTGCATCTGGCTGTTTTATGTCTTGGCTTTTTTGTAGTCAGAAACTTAAAATTTTCAGTTATAATTTCAAGAATAATTTAATCATTATTACACAAAAACAGTGTTTGTTTTCATTCCATTCTCAAGACATAAACCTTGAAATAACATCTTCTACATCAGACACGCGCTGGGATCAAGTTGATAAAACATAATTGACAAAAGTTAGTCTCTTCATTTACACAATTTATTTCAAAAACCAATAAGGTTCTCTTTTTGATTATATTCAATAACATAAAGAAATAGTTCAAAAATATAAAATAGCAGAAAGAAACTAGAGAGAAAAATCAATAACTTGACACAAAAATACTACATAACTACAACAGGGAGCACGAAGACATGAAGAAAAGCAAAAATGATCCCATTAAGCAGGTAAAGTTGAAGTGTTATTTTCCATCCATCCATCCATCCATCCATCCATCCATCCATCCATCCATCCATCCATCCATCCATCCATCCATCCATCCATCCATCCATCCATCCATCCATCCATCTATCCATCCATCCATCCATCCATAGGTCATTGGGGAGCTGGTACCTATTTCCAGCTGTCATCGTGCGAGAGGCGGGGTACACCTTGGACAGGTTATGCTGTTTGCCACCACTTAAACTGATCACCTGTTTCCAAGCAACTGAACTGTATAAGGAATCTGACAGGATCAAAGGATAAAAGCTAAAAGCAGATTTTACCAACAATGTAGATATTTGTAAAAGAGGCCAGTCAATAGATCTTGGTGGATGTATAGGGAGCACCACTCAGCTTTATCATTAAGTACAATACAATACAGTCACATCTGAAGAATGTAAAGTTCTGTCTTTTCAGTAGCCAGTGGATTCTTGTAGCACTTAGAGATCACATAAACTAATTTTTCCAGGTGGTTTTGTTGCACGGGTTTCTCTTTCAGAGTACAACATTTGGGATGGCGTTGTAAAATAATCACTGTGTGATTTACAGTAGTTTTTGGCAAGCAAAATTTTGCCAGCCACCATTTATGAATTACATAAAGCTTGTTTTCAATTTTCTGCTGGATTGGGGAGTGATAGATGCTGCAAGAAGGTGCCCCAGGAGACAAAATCTATTCAGCGGTGCACAATTAGATGAATTTTATAAAGAATCCCCAAAAAACATGTTTACAAAACATATTGATTGCCAGGATTCAGACTGTAATTATTCATTTACTGCAGAAAAACCATGATCATCCAGGACATGACAACAACAACAACAACAACAATAAGAAGAAGCAGAAGAAGAAGAAATATACAGGTGCTGGTCATAAAATTAGAATATAATGAAAAAGTAGATTGATTTCAGTAATTCCATTTAAAAAGTGAAACTTGTATATTATATTCATACATTACATACAAACTCATATATTTCAAATGTTTATTTCGTTTAATTTTGATGATTACAAATGACAACAAATGAAAATCTCAAATTCA
>NC_051430.1:8587417-8608594 GCF_001649575.2 Kryptolebias marmoratus | reverse complement strand
GATGAATTTGAGATTTTCATTTGTTGTCATTTGTAATCATCAAAATTAAACGAAATAAACATTTGAAATATATGAGTTTGTATGTAATGTATGAATATAATATACAAGTTTCACTTTTTAAATGGAATTACTGAAATCAATCTACTTTTTCAAGATATTCTAATTTTATGACCAGCACCTGTATGAAGCTTCTGAACAGAGTAGGTACCCAAGTTCAGTTATATAAAAAATTTATTAGGTAAACAGGGTAAGTATTTTGTTCATATTTAATGTTTGTACAAGAACTATGCCTGCTTTATTGCTTTGGTTGGACACAACCCAACTCTATTTTCTGCTGTCGAGGCAGATTGTTTTGCTCATTATGGAAATGAGATGGCTGAGTCTAAGATCATTTGCACCTTAACAGATCACCTAGTTCTGTGAGCTGACCACATTCCTTTGCTATCTCTGTATAATTAGCCCTGCGTCATAAATCTACTCCTGATGGCTTAGTAGGAACAAGAGTTTGAAATATACCACAGCGCTGCTAATTGGGCACTGGCTATTAGATAACACTTGTTTTTTTAGTTTTAGCTGTGTAATTGTAGAAGAGGTGTTATGCATTAAAATATTTGACATATTAGCATTATTTTTCAGTGGAATATTTTGGTTGAGATGAGGGGTTTAAATCATGTTCCTGAAAAACTGCTATGCAGCTGACATCAAGGGCTTGTAATACGAAGCAAGACTTTCAAAGTAATTTCAAGTTTTCCTCGATGCTTAAATCACAAACAACTAACTTTGTGTCCTGATTTGTGAAGACATTTCACCTGTCATCTGAAACCCTATTTCAGTAAAAACAACGCACATTGACCAAAGTACAGTATGAAAGTTAAAAAATAAAGCATGCAAAAAAAAAAACCAAAACCAATAAAAATAAAATCAGAGATGTTCTGCTCAACTACAGCTAAAAGCCATTGAAAACAAATGATTTTTTTAGAATAGATTTTTAATTATCGATGGTCTGAGCAACTCTAATTTTCAATGGCAGGCTGTTCCACAGACTGGGGGCCACCACCGAATAAAACTCCTCTAGTTTTGAGTCTGAATCCTGGAAATCCTATAGAAGCAGGTCTGTTGATCTCAGATCTCTGGCTGGAATGTGATGATGAGGGCATTCTGACAAACAGGGCGGCGCCATGAAAACTATTAAAAACAAGTAGTACAATTTTAAACTGGATCCTGAAATAAACAGGAAGCCAGTGAATGGAGGAAAGCACAGGAGTGATGTGGTCACATTTCTTTTTTTCCCGTCAGAAGACTAGATGCTACAGTTTGTACGTCTTTCAGGTGTCTCAGTGTTGACTGGTTAAGACTAATATATATATAATATAGTGAACTACAATAATCAAACAAAGGCACAAATTACCGGTACTATTTCAAACTGATTTGGTGGAATCTAGGTCTTGATTTTGCTGGGGAGTCAAAGCTGGAAAAAGCTCATCTTTACTACTCAAATTTAAGGACAGAGTCAAAAGTCACACTAAGGTCTCTGGCACGTGAGTGGCAACACAACTCCACCTCTGTAACCACAAAAGAGGTTAGATGATCCAAATACAATGATTTCTGTTTTGTTACCGTTCACGTTGAAGAAGTTTATTTCCATCCATATCTGTACATCTTTGAGACAGTTTAACAGAAACTGAATTGATGGGTTTCTGTTTTCCAGAATAGGCAGATACATTTGAAGATTATCAGCAAAGCAGTAAAAGAAGATGTTGTGTTTCTTGAATGAAAGCATGTCCAATGAGAACAGAATGGGACCTAAAGTGGAGCCTTGATGAGCCCCACAGTCAAAAGAGGACACATTAAAGGTATACCTTCTCAAATGAACAGAGAAGCTTCTCCCTGACAGGTATGGTTGCTTTAAGGGCTGTTCTTTTGACACCAACACATGATACCAGGCATGAGAGAAGGATGCTGTCTGATCTCTGTTCCTGTTCCTGACCTTTAAACATACCCAGTGAGTTCCTCACCATCTATAAATGAAATGCAATGCAAGAAAAAAGGGTAGGTTTGTGTAAAATGTAAATAATGAAAATGTGCTGGATGAAAGCTATATGAAACTAAAGATTTGTGCTGCTGAATTCTTCAGAACCTGTCATGTAATAAGTTTGTATTTTTATTACCTTACATTACACTATATTATAAGGTCATTAGATTATAATCATTATGCTGCATTAATGGTTAAAAATGCAGATGTGAAGTTTTACCCAAAGGCATCCAAATGCAAACAAAGTCTATATTATATTCACAAGAATGGGCCAGTTTTGAGATGAGCTTTTGTTCAAAGGACATACATAAATAATGGCTTTTTTTTTACAGTTGATGATGAGCTTTTATTGTGTTGCTGTTTAATACATCAAATACTATTTTTTCACAACGTGGGTGGACAGAACTTTAAGTTACCAAATGTGTGCTCTCTCATCTGTCTTTCACTCAGCCCTTCAAAACACCTGTGGGAAATGGTACTGTGGGCTCATGACAGTAATAAAAGCTCACTTATTCCTGTCAGGCTGCTGAAGCAAGCAGAAACACCTTCTTTGACACTTGGCTGTAATTCCTGCCTGTTTGACAGATTTCTTTTTCTGGACATTTATTTATGGATCAGTGACATGACATCAAAAAGCAAAAACTGTCTGGTTCAGTAGAAAGCAAACCTTTTTGAAATCAAATCACTTCCAAGAGTTCCAGTCAAAGAGAGCTGAGAGGACTCAAATGACAGCACAAAACCTTCAGAAAACCTCATCACAAGTTTCTCCTTGGTGGACAACACAAACAGTGGTGCTTTACTCAGTCACACTGAATTATCGTGCAAATTTCTTATCCTCTAGTGAAAGTTAACAACTGTTGAAGATATTTTTCATTAAACAATGTCATAAGCCATTCTTTGTTTTGTTTTTTTGGAATGGTTTGTATATCTTTTGGCCATACTGAGAAAGTGTACAGTACATGTTTTATATTGAAATTATTTATAGTCATTCAATTTCTTAACAAATATTAAGATCATTATTAAATCATCATTAAAATTGTGACCCTCCACACAACAGGGAATAAAATAGGTAGGCACTCTGAACAATCATTTACCGTTTTTGACATGAAACTTTATTGCATATCATTTTCATCAAAGTAAAGGCTGATCTAGAATAAAAGGTTTTTTCATTCTGAGTGCCAGGTAGTTTAACTTGCTCAGAGGGCAGCGCAAGCTGAAACAAGCTGAAAGTCCTTTTTGCAGCAGGCCTGGGGCCAAGTTCTGATCAGTGACCTTTTGTTGCAGCTTTTTCCCCTCATGCTGCCAAAACTTTTGCTTCAGCAAGAAATCTGGGGCCCATACTTTCCTGCTCAATGAACCAGGTGTGTCACGATTTTGCTTATGTATTGTTTTTTTAAGACCTAAGTTGCTGACAACAGACACAGACACATGGAGATGGTTTAAGAGCTTTTTTTTTGTAGGGGAACAGGAGTGAAATCTGGTCTTTGAATGGAGCAGTAGAAAGGTATTCCATGTTAATATAGATTCTGGAGGTATGAATGATCCTGAATGCTAATTTTCCAAGAAGATTTTGTATTTTATGGTTTTCTTTTTTTAAAGATTCTCAGAGACAACAGATTTCAGGATCCAGGTGGATCAGAGGAGATGTGGAGAGCAAGGAATAGACATGGCATGGGAAAGTGAACAGGTAATGAATCTTGATTTCCTCAACTTTGCAGACGGGGGATTTCCAGGTCGAGTGGAGATAATTCACAGGGTTCCTTTACGAGGAAGAGGTGATTCAATATTTCAATGGAGAACTAGGAAGAGCACAGGTAAATACAAGATAAGTTCAACTTTCAGGGAAATGGTCACACAGAATGATTCACAGGGGAAAATCACAGGAGGGCTGGGGTTAAACTTTACTATGTGATGATTAATAGACCAATGAAAAGTAGTATCTTGGCTCAGCTATAAGTAGAGAAAAGGATAATCAGGAGAATGAGCTTCAGCTGTGAAGGTAGATCATCAAGGGGGCATGCCGCCTGCAGCAGAATGCTCAGTCCATGCCTCTCATCTTGCTCTCCACCTAGAGAAGGGAGGGGGAAGGAGAAAAATCCATAAAATAGTAAAAAAAAAAAAAAAAAAGGAACTGGACTTCTATTCTGTAGATGAAAACTTTTTGCTACCCATGCAGGAAGCTTTCTCAATTCAAAACTAGAGAGTGTGGAGTTCCAAGCTTTAAAAAATAGTAAAAAAAAAAAAAAAAAAGGAACTGGACTTCTATTCTGTAGATGAAAACTTTTTGCTACCCATGCAGGAAGCTTTCTCAATTCAAAACTAGAGAGTGTGGAGTTCCAAGCTTTAAACCGCATGAGATGCTCCATTCATGCAGCTAAATTCATGTGCAGATTAACATCACTCCCCTTCCACAGGAGGGTTGTTAGGGTCTTTGTCTGCTTCACAAGAGAGTTCTTTTGGTCACCTGCATGAAGGTGTGAATTAGAAGCAAAAATTACTCTGTATCAGACTCAATGCACCATTGTAAGTTTTAAAAATCTGAAATCTGAGACCTCCTCCTCTGTTTAAAGTTGGTCTTTCTCATTTGACGTAAATGACTTCCCTGAGCCCCCTCTCAAACCATCTTCCATCTTCTTTGTCCTAAACATAACCATTTGTGTCCTTAAAATAGTGTCTCTTATCCTTGAGGTGTAGGTGAACAGATGAGCCTTGTCCTGAAGAGCTGGCCCTCCTGTGGTGAGTCATGTTTCTGTGGAGAGGCTGTTTAGTTTCTCTAATATAGAGGTCTGAACTAGTGATGAATTAAATCGAAGCTTCGAATCACGCTCTGAGCAGAAAGGCCAATTTTAAATGAAGCCCCACTTCGAGGCTTGCCTCAGCGTCCCTGAAATCACGTGACAAATAAAGCCTATTTTCAGGTGCTCGGTCTGGTTCACCTGGAGGTCTGTGCATGGACCTGCCTCACTGAGTTTAATCACAGACAGGCAATAGTTCATCAGAAACAAGCAGGGGGGAAAAGAAACAAAAGAAATGTTCAAGAAGCTAAAACAAATCTCTTAACTTTTGACTTTTTTCCACTGCTTTGTGAAGTTTTTTTCTTGAAAGTTACATGAATAATTCTATAAGTTAAACAAACCAGAGCAACACAAAAACAGCTGATGCCACTGGTAAGGTACAACAGAACATAAATGAGACAAACAAAATCAGGTCTGAGGCTTGTCTGCAGTGCAGAACTAAATACAAAGGTTAAAAAAACTTTTATATCGGTCTTAATTTTTGATACACTTCCAGCATCTTAAATTTCATGTCAACAAGAAAGGAGAAATTCTAAAAAAACACAGAAATATACACATTACATAAACACACACACACATGTGTGTGTCCATTCCTACAGTAGCACATCTACATTCCTACCAACTAAAAATTTATTAGAAGATTAAAAACTATAGTTGTGTTGCTCCAATACCTTAGAAACTAATTAAAAATTTGTATAATTGTAAGAATTTTGACTGTAAGCTCATATTTTTGATTATTTGTCTTAAATTTTGATCAACAGCAGGAGCTGGTGAGCATTTGAAGCCTTGAGAAATTAACAGATTTTAAACAAGACTGGCTGGAAAGCTTCATTGCTTCACAAAGCTTCATCTGGCCATCACTCGTCTGAACATTCCTTGCTGTACGGAACTGCAGACATCACGTCACTCAGTTTGTGTTTGGGTGGTTTGTCCTTAGGGTGAACCTGTCATAATGGGTTACATTTTTAAAACACTAGAGTATTGAAACTGAAAAGACCAGAGAAGAAACGGTAATTGTAAAAAAAAAAAAGAAAAATTCATTGTAAAGAGAGGAGGAAGTTCATCTGGTGAGTATCTTCCAAATGGAACAGTGGACAGAGAATTGTAGGTAAGTGGCAGGATGGTTCAGGTACATGAGTTTGCAGAAAATAGTGGTTCTTACGTGGATATTTTCCTTTACAGGTTTTGGAGGAATCGACCAGGATTCCAGGACTTGAAGCAAATGTTCCAGACTTTTGCAGGTTAATGCTTCTTTCCAGGTGAGCAGTGGGAGAATGGACAGGCTGACAAGGAGCAGCTGAGGTGACATCTCCTTTTTGTATACAGGAGAGAATGTACACTGAAGAGGGTTGTTGTTACCTTCATACTTCATACATCCCATACAGTTCTGCCTCTGCTTCTGCCAGGTTATTGTTTCTGATAGTGGATTCAGTGGCAGTGACTCCACAACAGGTATTTCTTGTGGAGAAATGGTAAAGTTCAGTCCTTTTTGCTAGAACATCTTTCTCTGGTGTGACAGTATCTTGTCCTGGATGACTGAGAATCATCAATCCCTTCCAGGAAATTGTTTTGTTACAGCATCAAAAAAACTTGACATAAGACAAAGAATAAATACCATACATGTTGCATTACACAAGCTGTACAATAAGGACATGCAAAAGACAACTTACAACTGCTCTGGTTCAGTTTGATGCTTCTAACGATGAGCACAATAGAGTAAAACTTATCCTTCTCATGAAAATCTTTGGAATCTGCAACAATTTTGTGTTTCTCTAAAGCACCAATTGTTCAACTAAATCATATTACACACATTGATTCCTAAGACTGAGCTATATTTAAACAATCACACATTTGAAGAGTCTTTTAGACACAGCACGCCAGCACGTCATTCTTAAATCTAAATCAATCTATTGTACAAAGACCGACCCTTGGCCTGGTTCTGTTTGAATGTTAACATGAAACCTATGGGATTGATTCAATAACATCCTCATCTTAAGTGTCTGGTTCTTTACCCTGTGCTTGAGCCATAAAAGCTGGGAATCAACTTTATTTCTAAACTCCTCTAGAGAAATAATTTTCTCTTCAAGCCCTTCCAACAATTTATTAACAGGTGAAAGTTTAATGTCAAGAGCATTAGAACAAATTAAATGTCAGCTGTGGCATTTGCGCATACCATGTGCATGGTAGTCTACTGTGTTCTCCCATGTCAGCTCAAGAGGTCAACATTATTACTTAACCTCCTCCCAAACAGTAAATGGTTAGACTCTGGTTGAGGTATTGATCTCTTCTCCAATGGTAGTAATTAACTGAATGCGTGAGGAACGCATATATTTATTTTTTATCATACTAGGAACAAATAAGCATAAAGACTAAATAAATCAGGAACAACTATTTTTGCTTACAGTGTAACCCTCTTATTTTTGTAAAATAGTGGAACTTGTATGGATTCTTTTTGGGATGGCATTTCAGCATCACTGAGTTAGTGTTTACAGTGTTAGAATTGAACCTGCTGAGCACCCGGGTCCGTGCTTTGACAAAATTAGATTAGAATAGTAAGTAATAAACAAAGTGGTATTTAAAGTGTTGAATAACCTCATTTATGCACTAAAAGGTCTTACCTGAATCTGCATAAGAATCTGTAAAAGAGTAAGACCAAGATAATTAACAGAGTGGTCGATCATTTGAGCAAAATCTGAACTCACAGATTGTGTGTTCACATTAATATGTTAAAGAAGTGTGAATCAAAGGAGTGTGATTGGGATCCCCAGCAACTTTACTCTTTAAAGGTAATGCACTGATGTGTGACAAAACATACAGCTCTTCTCCCTGACTCATGTGGTGTATGGGTTCTTCTTCAGGATGCTGCAGAGATGATGGTTCAGGAATAAAGACTCTGCTGACATAGCTTCAATTGAACAGCAAAGAATTTTTTTCTAAGCTGCAGCCTTATGTCACAACTGCTGAATCGTGGAATTCATGGCCCAACCTTAGAAGAATCCCCCCAATCTCAGAACTCAGTGTCTTATATAGGCCTCTCACACTGACATATGGATGACCACAGGTTTTTTTCATCCTTCAGCTCAGAGCTTCTACATACATTCCTTCTCCATCTACAGTCTTTCCTAGTTTCATGGCTTTTGTTTTCCGTATATGGAGTTTACAATACTTACATCATTCAGTCCCTGGAGAAACATTGTCTTTAGGAAGCTCTATGGCTATGGGCCCCATGTCTTCAGACTTTCTCAGACACTACACTCCTAAACAAAGTCACATAATTGTTGTGAATATATGAGGCTAGACGGAATGATATAAGCTTTTGCTTAGTCAACATAACACCCACAGTCTCACCATCCCCCACACGTCATTGGTTTCATTGATAAAGGCCATAAGGTAAGATTTTTTTTTTTAACAAAGAAAGATTGAATTACAAATAAATCAATGTAAAATGCCTTGACTTTAACAATATGGAATCTTGTAAATATCTCTACTGGTAATCATTAAGTGTGCCAATGCATAGGCATTGAAGCACCCTTACTATTTGTCTATTATTCTTTAATTTCTGTCACAATTTTTGGATTTTTGGTACTCCTTCTGCATCTTTGAAAAGCCCATATGTTGTTCAACAGTAAATGGTGTGCTGTGACTTTTGGTAATGCTATGCTGAAAATGTGAAAAAATAAAATAAAATTATCATACATGTAGAGGTACTCCGGTTCTTTTTGTTTCTTCTGTACCACCTTTAGAAGTCAGTGAAGCAACAGGCATTTCAAACGCAAGCAAGACCAAATAATCTTTTAAAAGGTGACGTTTAATGAGAACAAAATAAAATAGTAAAACTTGGTCAAAAAAACTGTTGCTTCCAGCATATCTGACTTCTCAACAAGCTTTACCTGAACAAATAAAAAAAAAAACACTATTTGAGAAAATTACACCATACAGGAAGCCCAAAACACCAGATTGTGCATTAGAAACTCACATTTGTATATTCTATGCTTTTAACATGTGTTTGTAAATTTCAATGAAATAATAATTTTAACAACAAAAATATATTTGCTCCTTTTAAATATTTTGTTAACCCCAATAAATTAGCCACTAATTGGCTCTTTCTGACAAGGCAGGACTTGACAGGATTCAGAACCACAACAACAAGACAAAGTTTATTGTAAACGGAACTGGGGCAGGATCAGAGTCTTTGTTCAGGACACTCACGTGACCGCCTTGGAGCGGGACCGGAACAGGTAAGTCCTCTGTGGCTTGATGTCTAGTCGCAGACCAGCGGGTCTGAAAGGGGCTGAGACGAGAGGGAGAGTCCAAATCCAGGCAGGAGGTCGATACCAGAGAATCCGAGAGCAGAAGCCAAATCCACAAAAGGAGAATCCAAAAAGCGAAGTCCAGAAGTACGGGGCGAGATCGGTAACCAGGAAGCATAGTTCAAAGCAGTATCCAAAAAGGGGCAGGCAAGGCTTGTGGGTCGTGGAACAGGCAGGGGTCAAGGAACGAGAAGTCAGGCTGTGAAAATACGCTGGACATTTACTGGGTTAAACCGTTCAATAATCTGGCATTGAATGTCTGGGAGCTATGAGTATTTATACATGGTGAACCAGGTAAAGCAGATGACTGTAATTGCGTGGGCATGGTAACATGGGCGTGGCTTGAAACTGGGAGAGTGGAAAATTACGTGGCTGTGGCATGACTAGAGACAGGAGGCATGGCAGGAACAGATGAAGCTATGACACTTACATTATATAACAATAGCATTTGGACAAATAAGTGAGAAAACCCAGCATTCATTGGAGTCTTTGGTTTTTAAATAATCCTAGTTTAAGTTTTATGATTCTTTTTTTAAGCTTAACCACAAAATGTTTAACAAAGAGTGTGATGATGTTACACTAACGTTTGAGCTGTCTACATTTTAAAGTTTTTTTTGCAAACAAACTCCTCTTAACTTTATATTTCTGTCTCAATTTGTCTGTCAGAACATAGGCACTTCAGTTCCCTTTGACCCAGTCTGTCTCTCACTGCTGTAGGACTTATGATTTTCACTCAAACTCCTTCAGAACGCAGACTGTACAAATCCAAACCTTCATTAGCCTTCATTGTATCTGAGCTCACAATTTTATCTTCAAAACAGGAAGTAAAAGGTCCTTGAAACTTGTCTACAAAAAACAACAAACAAACAAACAAACAAACAAACAAACAAAAACAAACCCACACAGATAAATAAAATTGGCGAGTATGACCACCAGATACTTCTGCCAAATAAGACATTTTTCAATGCGACTTATAGTTTTCACTCAGTGGCGGTTTGTTTGATGCTTACTTTCTAGTCCGCATTTCTGTCTGCCTGACTTATTAGGAGTGCAATCTTGGAGTGGAGAGACACAGGTGTGTGGTGACCATGGTGACCCTAATGAGCCACTGGAAGCAGCCGTAACATATCTTCTTTTTTTGGGGGGGGGGTCTGTTTACTCTTATTGTACAGTTTATCCATTAAAACATTGAAATTTTGTCAGCTTAGATTAATACAAAATTACAAAATCCAAAAATACATTTGAGCTTTAGATAAGAAAGTTTATGTATGTTTAAAATATGAGCAAGAGTTGAATTGGGCCCCCTTTAAAACTTTCCTCTCAGTTTATCCAATTTTCATTTACAATTTGTCACAAGAAGGAGAAAAACAGGCAACAGAAAATATTTATGTTTCTTCAAACAGCACAGAACCGAGAAAGGCAAATCATACTGCTGCAGCACGGTCATTTTACACAAACAGGAGACTTGCCAAACCTGCAGTAATAATTTAGATGGAATGAAACGAACAGTCTCCGTTTGGAGGCTGAGACAATGAACAGCGTGAGGGACATGAACAATGAGTGTACGCAGCAGTGAAATGAGCTGTGGCCACAGCTTCACTGCTCCAGCGCTTAGACATGCTGTCACAGCTCTGTCCAGAGCTGAAAGGCATTTTCTTATCACTGTGGAACCATTACTATGAAAAAGTTGGCTCAGAAAATACACAGAAACAAAATAATTGCATGTTTTAATCTCATCCAGGAGTCCAAGATAAAGGAGGAAGATGGACCTAGGCCGTTAGACAGACAGAGCTCTAAAGTCAGTCAAAATAGTGATCTGTAGTTCAGTGTTTTCTATCAGGCTGGAATGTCAGATAGAACCTGGGACATCTTTTAAAAAGCCCATCTTTAAGTCTAAGCAAGACAACAGCCTGAACTCCACAGCAACAGCGGCCATAACCCAATCAGGCAAACGTCTGCACTTGGTGTTATGGTAGATTTTGGATAAATAGTCCTGAGTAAGGGCTGACTATCTAAAAAAAATGTAAAATATAATAATAGTACAAATTATTAATTTGTCTGAAAATGTACTTTTTAAGCTTAGGTATAGATTAGACATCAATCACTGCAATTAGCTTCTAGCCTACATATACACACTTTATTAAAAAGGTTGGTTGCAAATTCATCGGGTAGTTGAAGTCATAATTATTCAACTGGTTGAAAAATTTTGAAATCATTTGAAGTCAGTCATTAATTACTGACTGACTTCAGGTCTAACTTAGATCATCATTAGTTATACCAAATATACTTTCCTTATCTTGTTTTCATGATGACTCTGTATTATTGTGTTTTCATGTTGTAAAGCACTTTGAACGACTTTGTTGCTAAAACATGCTATATAAATAAATTTGACTTGACTTGATTTATATAACATCTAGCAGTTTTGCATGATTGTTGTATGAAATTAACATTATTATGACTTATATGAAGTTATTGTAAAGAGGTTATTAATAGTAATTTGTCACACAGATCCAGCTGGGCTTGCTGTTAGTTAAGGCTATAGTACTTAAAACTACACTACAGCAAACCTTTGTTTCTAATCAGCTTTTAACACTAGGAGGTGCTTTTAGATTGAATGTTCACACTAGAGGGCATATTGATTTTTTTTAGGTAACGAGTAAAAGGTCTATCTTTATCTCCACTTCATCACAATTGTAAACAATGGGCTGAATAAACAGTACACACTTAAGATGTTTTTTAAAACTCTATGGGTGAATCTGATTGTTTTTCATGCATCACTATAATTTTTTTTTAAAAAAGGTATTCAATAACTGTTTTCTATAAATGAAATGGGGACAAGAGGGTAAAATATGAAATTCTCATTATGATCAAAACATACTTTCAGTGATTCTTTTCACCTCATGCAGCAGTCCCAATCTGCAGATGGATGCTTCGGGAGCCACTTGGTGATGCTTGATTGTTTGTTGCTTCCTTTCTGCAAACTGATCCTTGAAAGAGAGAGAAAAAGATTTGATGGGAGGGGCAGTCAGCCTGAGTCTTCTCTTTTTCCATTTGTCTCGTCTTGCCGAAGTGTCAGATAAAGAAAAATAAAAGGGTTACTTGTTTTGTCTTCATCATAAAAGTATCTCATCTGGAGGGCAGGCATGAGCTGCAGAGATGAGCACGGTAGAGACTTTTTCATTAACTTTTTTTCAGTTTTTTTTTCCCCCTTAACCCTGCAGCAGATTGTTTTCACCATGCTTTCGTAATTTTTTTTGCCAGATTGCTATTCTTATTCTTGCCAACATTTTTCTTTTTTTTTTCCTCTCTTTTTTGGTAAAAACTCTCTTTTACAATTTCTTATGATATTAATTATAAATTACACAAACAAAAAAAATATCTTGAGTGTAACAGCATTCTGAAGATGATTATTGTAATCAATGGTAGCAGTACCATGAAGGAATTACAAGCATACAGTTAGCTATCAATCTGAAGTCAAATAAACATGATACCAAAGCTCCAGTTATGCTACACCCTAATTTAAAGTCTCAAGAGGATACTATGCACCGTCTTATGGGATATTATCAACAGTGTTCTCAAACCACACCCTTTTGAAAACCTATTTATCTCATGGGATAAGTTATCTTTAGCCAAGTTTAAGCTCAGCTTTTATTTCATGACACATACTCTATATAAACTTTCTTAAATCTAGCACAATTGCAGTGTTGCTTTTTAACAAAATGTGACTACAAGGGAACATGACAATACCTATCAAAATACTTTAAAAACATATTTTTTGGTAGGAAGTGTATCCCCAAACACTTTGACTGTATTTCGAAATGTTCACTCACTCACTCTCTGTGGTTACTACATAGTAGATTATATAGGTTATAGGGGGCAGCGCTGTGTTTTCACATTTCAAACACTACTTTCACTCAGTGTACTTCATATTTATGCACAGAGTATTCCCAGTTAAGTGCATAAATACACACCTAAATGTAAGATGATGGACAACCTTCTGGCTGAGAAATTGTAAATAACATAATCGTACTCCACAATACTAATATCAAATTTATTTACACATATTTGTTACATTTTCATTGTTTTAATCAGACAGTCACAGACTGCAACTGATACTCTAGTTTATTACAACCTTCAGTGAACTATAATTATGAATTAATATTACCTACAAAATATTTCTGTTCAGTTGTAATTAATAGAGCATTATAACGGTTGATATGTGGATCTCTTTAACCTTTAGCCTACAGCATATATTTTATCTATTTCATAATTAGACTTAAACATTTTTAATATGGTTTCAGTTCACATTTTTCTAATAATTTCTCAGCCCTGCAGCTCAGACAGAGGATGAGACACTTTATATTGGAGACGTCTACATAATTAAAGGCATTTTCAACAAGTCTGAAAAACACAGTAATGAGCTGCAGACATTAACATTAGCCTCAATTAGCCAGCTGATTTGACTCAGGCTGCAATGTATTATGGTCTGTTTCCACCAATGTAATGTACAATTGCTGTACACCACTTTTACTGAACCATGTGAGTTTCCAGGGCACTATTTAGAGGGTGAAAAAATACAGTTACAGTTTCCTAAAACTACAAAATGGGTGACTCACTATATAGTGAATGAATGAACAATTAGAACTCAGACTTTGTCATGTCCTGAAACACACACACTCACCAGAGGGACGTCGCTTAGCTAATTGCATTAGCTTCCATTTATTTTGAATAGCTAAATTCAAAATTTACCTCTAACTTCCATTCACATCATACATATCAACAGACACTCTAGCAGGACTATGTGTCCTGCTGGAGTGTCTGCTTGTAACCCTCCTGAAGCCCTCAAAAGAGAGAGAGAGACGAAGAGAGGTAGAGAAACCCTCGTAACTTCGGGTCAATTTGACCCAAAGGCCATAGGGGTTAAGTACCTTATCACGAGTGAATATCTGTTACTGATCTCAGTGCAGTACAGATACAATCTGTCATGTTCAGGTGGTTGTTTGGTTTTGTGTTTACAGCCAGCAATAATCTTTCTAAAACCTGGATCAACACAAAATAGCACTTCAGTGTAGATTCGACTGATCTTACAGCTTATTTCACATGTGCCTCACCAAATTACTACACTGAGTAGATAATTTAAAAATTGTACAATTTCTCTTTGCTACATATAGCTCTAAGCTGTGGTAAAATAAACGACAACCTAAAAGACATAAAAAAGACATATTGTGGCGCAGTGTGATCAGGTTCAAAAGTAAAAATGCTTTAGTGAAAAGAAAGTATGGTTTTCCAGCTCTGTTCACAGCAGCAGGTTGTGTGTGTCTTTTGATGCCCCTCGTATAGATTTACACAAACATGCAAATGTAAATGTGGGCACTAGTTTTCTAAAATAACTCTTGAAATACGTCATTGCCATATGATAAAGAGTTTGCACTAACTCACAGCAAACAAGAATAAAATCCTGTCAATGTCAGTTTTATTCTCACATAAATTTCTCTTTGCCTGCAGTTCGACTGCAGATGCTTCATACTGATTCATCTTTTTGGCCACAGACACATCATGAGTCATGCAGTACAATAAACTGTCCCAGGCTGGTTAAAACAAACAAAACAAAACATCACAGCTGATATGAACGCTGATGTAAAGGCCAGACAGCAGGTGGGAAACAAGTCAAAATCGATAAACCCTGGATTCCACCGTCAATCCATTCATCTGTGTTTTGTTCACGTTTTTAAAGGCTAATCCTAAAAGCTTTTACTTACGTGAACAATGTGTTTTTCTGCTACTAAATGGTGCTGTAATGAAACATTACGGTACACATATGAACAGTACACTGAATATTTTTCAATTTTAGGACGCCTGAAACAAAGGGTATGTTTTGTGGTAGGTTTTTTGATATAACAGCCATTTTAGACATTTTGGTGGACGATCTTGAACACCAAGGTTTCTTTTAAAATAAAATGTTTCTCAATAAACCCAGTAATATTCATTTTATCATGAGAAATTAAAATATTTTTGCTGATCCAGCCAGTACAACCTACACAAGACTTTTAATTTCCTTAAAGGCAACATGTACAGCCATACAGCTCCAAGATAAATGACACTTGTAGAGACTGAAGCTAAGAAGAGCAGCTGTTACTTAGATAAAGAAAGTACTTGATGTACGGACACATCAGTGTTGCAGGTGTTTTTAATGACTAGTTAACTGATTGAATTCATTGGTGCCAATTAAGTCCTTGCAGAAAATTCAAGAAGATATTTAAAATAGAGGCTTTTCCAGGAAACTTTTTTTCTTTGAATCTTAGCAAAAACTAACTGTGAGAGAATTAGCTAATTTTATTTCCACAACATGACAGTTTTTATCAATAGTTACACATAACTCCTAAAATCCTAACTTATCCTGTATGAGTATAGTAGGAGCATTCATCAAAATACCAAATGTTGAGGAACAGTCTACTGTGAAGGTCTCCAACTGTTTGAACATAAGAAAAAACACGAAGATGTGTTTAGAGACCACTGTTACATAAGTTTAAGAGTTTTTGGCATTGAAGTAATTTCCCCCAAATGATGTCTGCTCAGACTAAAAGAAAATTCCCAGCACCACACATTAGATGTCAGCTGAGATTTGAGTGATTAATGTGCTGCAGATAAGGTAATTGTTTCAGGCTTCACATCCTTTCAAACTAGGAAGAAAAAACAACATACACTCCAAGGATCTTCTTAGTGATGGTGTTAAATAATGGTCAAAAGGTCTTTCTTTCTTTCTTTCTTTCTTTCTTTTTTATCTAAAATCTTGTTTTGCCACATTGGGGTTGACCTTGTTTTGTAAGGTCATTGATCTTTACCTCCAAAGTCTAACAAGTTTATCACTGAGCTTGGTAAATTTTCTCAAGAAATATATTTATGAGAATGGAATGGACAGACCTTATATAAAAACAAACATAATGCCAGGACTGGTGAACTAATTTCATAGTGGCTTATGCAAACCCTAATTTTACAGACCTTTACACTGCCATAAACTTCTCGGTACAGAGTTAATAAGAAATCTGTAATGTGAGTTGTAACACTTCTGACACAGCCTGGACTCAGTTTGGAAATCGGTCTGCTTGGAGTTTAATGATGAAGTCATAATGACTTGTCCAAGGCTTTTAAAGCAGATTGTTGCTGTCTAAAAATCACCAGTCTTCTAAATTTCATTTAGAGGTTCAAGTAAACACTATTAAACCCTTACATAGCTGTCAATCTTGCATTACACAATTATTTTCACAGAAATGTTTTGAAATACCTGCCAGAACTAAATCAGGCTGCACTGGAATTATTACATCTTGCTGCTGCTGTTGCTATTCGTGCTTGCAAATAACCACAGAATTTTATGAAAATAACAGTGTATTGAAAAATTGATGGTGGGGTAAAAATTTATAAGAATTTTTAGTGAAATTTAGATTTAAGACAGTAGCAATCCACTTAAGGCAGTATCTCACTAGGCTGTAACTGTTGGCAACCAACATTCTCAAAGGTCTCTCAAAAATGCCTTGAAACATTTGTGAGGGTTCTCAATTTCCTTGCAAGGATCTCAAAGACTTGTAGTCTTGTTGCTTGTATTTTAAACATCTTCAAAAATAATTGTGCAACAAGTTTTCTCTTAAAATATTCAGAGTTGTCACAGGGAATTTGAACCTTTTAATTTAGTTTCCTTCAGTGCGCAAAGCGGCCACATACTCACTGGTACACAGTACCAGCACTTTAAAATTTTTATCCTTAAAGTATCGTCCCTCTGTATAGTGTTTCCATAATTCTGTAGTGCTGGAGCTCTACTTTGACAACTGCATGGGACCTTTTTTCTATGACAGAAAACATTCGAGTTAACTGCTTAACTGAGAGTAACTGCTTGCTTCGAACCTGTTTTTCCTCCAGATGAAGCTATTACTCCATCCTCCCTACCATCCTCAGGTGTTTCCAGTTTGCCAGAGACCAGCTACTTAAGGTTTAAGCTGATATCCACGGACATGGTTATCAGCCAAAATGCTGAGATTACTTACATTTAGTGATGGCAAAAATTTAACATTCAAGTGATTATCTGGAACATTATCTGGTTACATTGAGTAATGAAGTTCTTTTCAATTTCCCGTCACGTAATGAAAATAAATAAACACATCCCACTCATTTCCAATTTGGCATTTTTGGGCGGTGATTTTTGGTTAATTGCATTGCCATGGTAACTGAAACCCATATCAATAAAATAAATAAGATAAAACTTGTAGTTGTTTTTGAGGGACATCGAGACAAGTAAAACCAGTTTGGAATTTATTTTATCAGCATGTGTTGTTTTAAAATATTACACTCAATAAAAAGTGGAATCTTTTTCTTGTGTCTTTTCGTCACTTGTAACATTTTGTGTTAGTTGATAGTATTATTCGAATGGAAGGATATTTTATTTGAATCAGTCTGTATTTGTAAAGGGTGTTTCTGTACATTTAAGAATTAAAAAAAAAAAATTAATCTGTTCAACAAAGCTATCCCCTTCCACATTTTGAGGGGTCAATAAGCCCCAAATCAGGCAAGGGCAGAAGAAATAATCATTTACATAATAAAGACATACATATTTTTATTTTGTGTAATTGCAGTAATTTATTTATTATTTTATTTGCAAACAACATTACTGCGTTTTCATTTGAGTTTCACTGAATTTCAATCCACTGTTTTAATCAAAGCAGCTGTGACATTTAGGAGCCGTTGGAACGCAGAATTCCATAAAGTTTGGGGCTGCACTGAAACAGTTTCAACTTTGCTGTTACTAATTTATATTTGCTCCCAAGTTGTTTCTACCCACCTTCTAATGTTTATTCCTCTGTGGAGTTTTATACCTGCGGACTCCTGCGGGCTCTTTGAATTAACTGGTCTCTGGACCCTGGTGATGGCAAAGTGAAGCATTTTTAAACCAGTGAAGCTTCCAGCACAATTATATTAAAAAAAGGTTCATTTTTTAAATCTTTTCAAATCAGAGCTCAATGGTGACATCTGTTGGTCATAGTTAGTGTTTATGTTGCAAAACCTGTCACAGCTGACCAACATATGAATATCATTGAAATAAAAATAAATTAAATTAGAGGTGAATAAATGAGTAACTATGATAAACTAGAAAAAAATCCTGGAAAAACTTTGAAGAGCCTGATGGTCACCTGATGTAACATCTTTTTTCTTATTGCGACCTGTGACCTTGAAATCAAGGGCATTGTCCTTAACCCATGAAGTGTCCAGCTATGCAGTTTGACATTCCTGCAACACAAGCTTATCAGTTTAGAGCACTAAGTCACCTGTGACCTTGACCTTTGACCCCATGACTCTAAAATCAAATGGCATCATCCTTGACGCATGAGGTGCAGTTTGACAATCCTGTGACACACAGTTATCAATTTATAGCAAGAAATTACTTGTGACCTTCACCTTTGATCTGCAACCTTGAAATCCATAGGCATCATCCTTGACCCATGAGGTGCCAAGCTATGCAGTTTGACATTACTACAACACACGGTTATTAATTTAGAGTTCAAGCTCAATAAAAAAAACTGTTCCACCAACCCCAGGGAGAATAGGGATCCAAATAAACAATACATAGGGTTTGAGAGATTGTAAAATAATAATAAAACAATGTATGAAGTGTGTGAAATTAGGGAGAGGGTTTAATGCTTGAAGTGTTTAAAACTGGGAGCAATGCAGTGCTTAGAAATGGGAATATTTGTATTGAAAAGACTGTGATGATTTAAAAACAGAAGATGGAATATATTTTATTAAGGATAGTGGTAGTGCTTGTGAACCACATATTCCCCATGTTGCTGAGGGAATTGCCTCTCTTTGCAGTAGGTTGCATGGCAAAACTCTACTCATATACTCATAAAAATGCAATTCTCTGACATGCAACATGTCCACTTTACAACCCACAGAGATTTGTTGTGTGCATCACATCTTTAAACTTTCAAATCAGATTCCAAATCAGTCATGTGGGTGTCTGTGAAGCAAAGCTTCAATCATTCCCACATGATTTTGGCAGAGGGAATTCAAGCCCCGGTAAAAGCCTTTGATGACAATCGTTTTTTTAATGAACTCCTCTGGGGATTGGTGTCAGGGACAATATCCCTGGAACCTTCTCGCTCTTCTGGTGTGGACCTCCCTTTGTGACTTTCTGGCTCCCTGGCTCTGAATGCTACCTGGATAAAAGACTTAGCTAACTAAGACTCCGTCTATCTCCTCTTACAGTCTTTGAAAAATTTGGATTCTCCTGCTGACTAAAAGAAACCAAAAACAAGTAAGAAAACATTATTTTAAAATACCCAACATTCTGCAAATCCAAAACAAAGTATACTCACATCCCGCTCTTCTCTTTAAGTAGACTCACTTGCTCAAAGCCTCACCTGTAAAATTTTGTAACTAAACCTTTTAAATATTTTCCATGTGTGTCAGCTACTCAGTTCAGAACTTTAAGAGTCTAATGCTTTACTAAATATAACACAGAGGCTACAGCCCTGTATGTCTAAGTCTAAAAACTATGCTGATAAATAATTATAAAAAAACTGATCCAAATCTGTGTATTATAATAGAAATCGTAAATATAGGAGGTGGCTAACAAAATGGGTGAAATGGGGCTGAGTACAATGTGGTAGATGTGACATTCATGAACAATCCAAATCTTTTGAACTGCACTTTAAAACAAACAAAGGGAACCGAGTCGCAGACAGTAAAAATCATTCTTTTTTTTTTTACTCCCTCTTTGGGTTTTCCTTCTCAGATGCAGACACAAACACGCTCCTCCTTTGCTATTCCACTAAGATGAAGAACAGGCAAAGTCGTGATTGTTGAACATGCGCTCGGGTAGGTGAGGGGGTTTGCACACTTGACAAGTCATGTGGAACGGCCATAAGCTGTATGTCACTATGTATGGCTGTGCGTAGTGACGTACAGTGGTATGTAATGAAGTATGTCATACTGCGTAGCTGGCAGTACCACAAGACTAACCATTCAAAAGATTGGGACTTTGGAAAAGCTCTTTGAAGGGATCTGTGAAATCCAGATCTCTTCAAAGAGCCATAAAACTCATCTCTACAATGTGGGCAGAGGTAAGCAACAAAATGGTTTGCACGGCCTAGAAAAGTTTTGCAAACCGAGCACACTAAAATAGGCTGAGGCTTAAGTCTCCAAGTAGTGTCCAAGATTTGCAGCCCAGTGAAACACTGCCCTTTGGTCTTGGCTGTGTTCAGACTAAAGGCTGCTATGTACTCTGAAAAAATGAAGAAAATAATTTTCTTGCAGAGTTGTGAGGAAAAAAACGATGACGGTTTTCTTGAAGCCCTGGTTTGGGAGTTCTTGCAGCTTCTTCTCAACACATCATCTGAACAGAACTTTTTTTCTTGTGTGGTGTTCAGCAACTATTGTGTGATAGGTAAAAATTTGAAGTGGGCATGCTAGTGCGGAAAAGCTGCTTTTCCATATGTATTTATATTCTTGAGTTCTTGAGTTTCTTGTGAAGTATGAGAGACCCTGGCCAGAATGAACTTTATTCTTGTTCTTGCCACCTTGAGTAAACAATCAATTTTCTCAGTTCTTGTGGCATATTCAGAAAATATATTTCTTCAAACTGAGGCAATTCAAACAGCTACCTTAAACAGGTAAGACATAATTTTTTTAATAACTTTTCCATGGAACCTCACTATAAAATGGCTGGAATGTCCCTTTGATGTAGTGGCGTCCATTCCTGGTCCTGGTGCCGCTATGCTTTTATGTCTTATTTGCACCAACACAGAGAAGGTCTGCAGAAGCCTGTTCATTGCCCATTAATTTAAATCAGGCGTTTTGGAGCAGAAAAACGTCTGAAACATGCAGGATATGACAAGGCAGGACTTGACAGGATTCAAACTCGCAACACAACAACGAAGTTTTAAGAGTTTTATTGTGGACTGGACAGGAGCGGGACCTGTGACTCTAAACATGGGCGTGGCTTGGACTGTAGGACTGTGGAAAGTTAAGTGGCTGTGGCAAGAGGCGTGGCAGG
>NC_051430.1:8528842-8582852 GCF_001649575.2 Kryptolebias marmoratus | reverse complement strand
GGTCAAAAAACAGGCAAGGGTCGAGATCAGGCATGAACAAGACATGAACGCTGGACATTTACTCGCTGTGAGGCTTTCAATAATCTGGCACTGTGATCTGGGAGCTGTGGGTCTTTATAGTGACAGGAACAGGTGAAGCAGATGAAGGTGATTGAGTGGGCATGGCAACATGGGCGTGGCTTGGACTGTAGGACTGTGGAAAGTTAAGTGGCTGTGGCAAGAGGCGTGGCAGGAACAGATGGAGCTGTGACAGGATAATGGCCCTCCAGGACCAGGGTTTAACACTGCTGCTTTAAAGTCACTCAGATTCTTGCTTCAGTGATGAACTCATCAACATGGCTTCATCAACACTGAATTATCTTATTCTTTATTGAAAACAAAAAACCTTTAAGCTCAACTACAAGAACACAATATATACTAGAACTACCCGTCCTAACCTAAACCACCCCCAATTGTCTGAGCACCTGTTGAACCGCTGGCTTGTAGATTCACAAATCATAATCTGGATGCCTATTCGTGTCCCCAAGCTACTGATAGAGTTTGAAGGTTAGTTTACAACACAAACAACTTGCACCCCCTCCCAAAAAATCCAACTATTTTCTTTTGTCAACATCAAAAAAGGTGGTAAAATTTTTACAAATCATTTAAAAAAAAATTATTTACTGCTTTCCTTAGGAAAATATGTCATTATGATCTTTTAGGTCTAAGATCAAAGCAATGTCCTGAGGGTGCCAAACTTCGTAAAAGTCCAATTACCCAGTTTTACGTAAACAGTTTTGTTTTTTGTTTATAGCAACCCCTATGGCTCAATATTTGTCAATTTTGGTTCACTGAATTGAAATTGGCTCCCCCACAAGAAGGTTGATTTTTTAAAAAATCTCTTTAGCGCTTATAGTTACATTTATAGATTTATAGTGAAGATTTGGCCCAAAGTGCTTTTTGCTAGCCAGCATTGAATAGTTGCACGTCTTTGAAAATAATTATTCATCTTTTACAAACTAGATTGAGATTGGCATGTAGATTTAACATGATGGGTTTCATGGCAATCAAACTTTAAACCTTTGAAAAGATGTCAAAAGAAGGTTTCACAAGTTTTGCAACATAGCAAGTACAATGTGATTCAGAACAGTGCAGGGAATGTGTAGATATAAGGCTTTAAAAAGTGCCAGTATCAGTTGAGAAGTTACAAGACAAAATGCAAAAATCTTGGTGATGGCGCCCCCTATAGGTGGACATGTTTGAGTATTTTGTGCATATGCCAGCCCTAATTACCACCATGTAAATATCATCCCAAAACATATTGCGGTTTGGTCTGCAGCATGACATTTACGGAAGAAAAAAAAAATTGGAAAACAACATTTAAAAAACGAAGCAGCTTCAATAGGGTTCCATGCTCAACTGAATGCATGGAAACTTCCCCTGCCTTCACGTGCTTGGACCCCTAATCAGACCCTCCAGGATTTTGCGATGTTGCGATCGCAACTATTAACGCAAAATCAAACAAACCCCGCAAAATCGCAACTTTGCCCAAAACACCGCAACTTTAACCAAAATAACCCCAAATAACTCACGAAGAAGAGATGTGACGTCACTTCCTGTTAACATCAGAATGCCGGGAGCGTGCAGGAGCAGCGACCGAAGCCAAAATGTGCGCTAATGCTTCACATTTACCCACAAAGATTTCAGCAAAACACCGCAATGAAGTTAGTTTTAAGTTGGATATTGGATATTCGCACTCCGCAGAGTTAGCGGCGTCTAGCTCACTGCTGACTTAGCCATCCCTAAGTGAACCGCCATGCAGGAAGTGGCTGGCAGAGAACGGCTGGCTGACATTAGCGTTCCTGTTTCGGGTCAGCCGTGAGCTAGACGCTGCTAACTCTGCAGAGCGCGAATATCCAATATCCAACTTCCAACTAACTTCACTGCGGTCGCAAACCAGTTTCCTCCCCAACTGCAGGAGAGTGGGGGGGGGGGAAGCTGTTTTGCACGTCCTACAGCGTAATCATGGAACATAAATGCATCGACAAACACTTTGTGTCTGCAAAACATGTGAGGAGAGCTGCAGACGAGGGACAATCCAGAAATGGCCATGAATGTCAGTTTATAAGCTATCAAAGTTCTCAAATAAAGCACCTCTTGAGAATGTCAATGTTTGTTGGTAATTATCTTACAAAACTAGTAAGTATTTTTGGTTTATATATTAAAAGTTATGGTTTTTTATTTATTTTAGTAAAAAAAAAAAATCGCAACTTTTAGGAAAATGCCCCGCGAAATCAGGCATTTTAGCCCGCAACAATCACAAAAAATGCCCACGAAATCCTGGAGGGACTGCCTAATAAGCTGTTAATGCAAACCCAAAAAATGCAGCTACTTTTCAGCTTTTGTATCTTTTGAAGTATGATATGAGGACTAGGAATAATCTCTAAAAGTTACTCCGTCACGTTCCTTTTAGTCTTTGAAGAAGTGAATTGATTATCTTCTGTGGTAGAGAATAAAACTCCAATTTACTCTATAGTCTCTCTCTCTCTCTCTCTCTCTCTCTCTCTCTCTCTCTCTCTCTCTCTCTCCCTCTCTGGCCTGTCAGTCGGCTCACTCCCCGCGGCGGCCAGTTTCTTCAGCGCCGGAGTACTGTCTCCCTGTCCGTGAGGACGCGGGACCGTCCGTCAGCCTCCTGAGCCACTTCACCAACTATCACCGAAGACTTTTAGGGACCTTGGAGACTCACTTAGCGCGACGGACGCAGAGGCAGAGGACAAGTGTCGCTCGCGACTTGTTCTCATTTTCAGCGCTCGAGTCTTCACGTCACCTACAGCAGTACCTGACTCTACAAAGGTAAGTGTCCCCCTCCTTCAAACAAACAAACTCATTTATCTTTAGCCTCTGTTGTTTGTCACAAGTGTCTCTTCAAAGGAACGACTAGAGGAAACACCGACTTCATTAAAAAAAAAAAAAGCTTTCTAAACAACAACAACATTAAAGAAAAACTTAAAGGAACGAGTTTCTTTTATGTTCCATTAAAGTTCAGCTTCACAGTAACAGTTCTTACATGTTTGCTTTTATCCATTCATCAAAACAGGACTTTTAAGACTTTTAAGAGTCAAAAGGTCTACCTTATGGTACTTATTTAGACCATATTGTTGCCATATTACAATCGTTTTAATGACGTTTCCCCAGCCTTCCCTGTGTGAGGCTCACAGCTCAACACCTTGCTTAATTAGGCATCATTTTCTGCAGGAAAAAAAAAAAAAGAGGAAAAGGGAGAAAAGAATGACGAATGCAGCCGCAGCGGGTTGTCTTGCATGTAATTTGGGATTTGCAGAGCAGACATGGAGAACGAATTTTTAATGATTTGCTCTTTGTTCCCCAGCAGATTGAACTTGAAAACACGCTGCATATGATGTTGAAGTGCTGACTTTGAACTTTAGTTTTTGCAGCAGAGAGCGCTTGCTCTTTTCACAAACAGCAATTTAGGTGTGTGTGTGTGTGTGTGTGTGTGTGTCCATCTGAGCAAAGCCATTCATTTGTGATCATATTTTTAAAGAAGCGCAACACATATTGTTAAAATGGTACATATCCAAATGGAATCAGTGCTTCCAGCAGGAAATGCAGACAGCAGCACATCCTCTGTGTTCATGGTGAACAGCAAGAACCTGCAGATGTTTAGCAGTTTTAAAGATAAGTCTTATCTTTGTGGGTTTGGACCCACTGAAACATGCAGCACTTGTTGAAGGGGCTAAGTCCTTTCCAAAAGCAGCCCGCCCTCACAATCTGCTCAACATGATCTCCCATAGCCTGCTGCGATCAGGCAAATTTCAATAAATCATAATAGATGGTACTCGTGTTTCAGTTAAGTTTATTTTTGAAATCCTGCGCACACAGCATGCTCACACTCCCATGAATTATGCTTTGACAGATTAAATGTGAGACACCTGGATGCCTCCTGATTTAGATCCTGCTAACCTTTTATCTGATTATTCAACCGATTCAGGTGCAAAATATATTCATCAATATCTCCTGTTGAGTGCAGTTTTTTTTGTTTTTTTTTGACAAGTTTTGCAGCGGAAGTCTACCTGGAGATGCATTCGCCAACATCTCGCCTCACAATATTGCGCACAAACTCTACACAATGTGTGCTTTCACTGCGACAGATCACACTGTAGGATTTGTGGGAACAGCTGTTGTATTGGGTTTTAGTGTATGCCAACTGAATTCAAAGTACATCTCGAAAAACATTTACACCTGTAGCTTTACTAACACAGTTTGAGACACTCATTTCAGCTACTCATACCAAAATAGTAGCAGTGTTAAGTATGTTGGAGCTTCTGCAGTAAATATACTTTCAGCAAACTCTAAATAGGAGCAGAATTCAGTGAAACTTTCATCCAAGGTAGAGGCGCATCAGGGAAGGAGAGCCTTAATATTCTTTCAGAAACAGATTGATGAGTTTTTACTCAAGTGTGTGGTACTCAGCTGTTCATTTATGTCAATGCAGTTTGGATGTGGATTTAGTTGAACAAAATACTGTGCATTCCAAATTAAAGGTATATTCTGAGCAGTTTGAGATGGGGTTCTGTGGAAAGCTTATGAACAATATAATCTTACATGTTATCGATACATTTTTGAACGGCCCCAGTTTGGAGAAATACAGAAATAATACGCAGTAGTTCTGGATAAAGAAATAATGGCTTGTCTGACTGGATCCACTTCCAAGGCTGAGTTTTCATCTTAAACCAACTCAAATCTTCATAATGTCATAGTGATTCATGTAATCACATTTTTTTTAAAAACCCTTTACACCACTGTCATTGTTGCATTATCCAATTAATTTGTCTGAAATGTTTAGATATTCCTACAGAAAGTGCCCCAGGCTGTATTTGAAGCATTATAGCTGCTGCCACTGTTTCCTCTTGCAAATAACAGAGCCACAAATTTACAGTGCTGCAATTTTAGTCATATCTATAGTGTCATTGCTGTTACTTTGATTTCTTTGAGTATTCTTAAAAAAATTACATTTACTTTTTTTCCAATTCTATGAAAGAGAGCGGCAGCAACACAAAACAGAGGCTTATAATTGATCTACTAAAAGGCTTTCACCTGAAGCAACACTGAATGATTTCATGTAAATGTGTGTTGAAAATGAATGATGTTGTAAAGGATCATAAAATATCATTTGAATTAATTGCTATAGAAGTTTGGAGATTGAGTTGTTTTAAGAGTAATGGACTTCTGTCTTGCCTGTATTCAGACTAGCTGTTCGCTCCTGTTGGATTTTAAGTGTTTTCCTCCAAACTGTGGCTGGTCAGCTAGAACAAAACTTTTTATAACGTTTCCACATAAACCCACTTCAAAATGGCTGAACAATACCTTTAAGCATGGTTGTTCATGAGAAAAAAAAGATGATTGACAGATTTTTATTTGACTTTTTACTAAATATTTCAACTTTTCGAAAGCGTAAAAAAGCTGATTTGTCTGTAGTACTTAAAACAACTGAACTTTAATAGATTTAAAGAATTATTTATGCAGTGTTATAACCTGGCTGAAACAGGTTTGCTTTTAAGAGAGAGGCCATAGAAAGATCATCCTAATAATTAAAAGGAGCTATTTAAAATGCAGACAAGAAATATCTTTTTAGCTTTGCTTGTGAAAATAGGACGGCCGTTTTAAAATCTCTACGAGAGAAACACAAATTATCAGCACTGCAATTTTACTACTAATGTCTACACTGAGATTGCTCCTACTTTGACTTTTTATTTATTGTTAAAAATTCACATTTCTCTTTCAAATGCTTTAAAAGAGAGAAGCAGTGACATGGAACCGGGACATATATTCTGTGTACTAAAAGGTTTTCACCTTAAGCAACACTAAATGATTCACTTGCCGGAAGCAGATCAGTCAGGGATAAAACGTCAATGCAGAGAAACTTCATGTTGTTTTCAGCGTATCTTAATTTGCTTCCAAATAGAAATTCACCTGCTGTTTTACATCAACACGGTGAAGTAGCTGTTAAGTGCACCACAATTTGTCTGAACAAGCATTTAGTTTTTCTTTAGGCTGTCAATATAGCTTGGCAATCTTTTTTTACTATACACAAATAACTCTGAAAACAGCAACAACACTCCTTTTAAATATATGCCAAGATTTTAACTCTTTCATTTTGTTGTCATTGTCCAAATTAAGGCATGTCAGACAACAGTTCAGTCTGTTGATTGTCCATTCACCAAACTGATTAATATCAATCAACGTTATTGTGATGCGTTGAAACATTTCCCTTTTTTTTTAACAAAACCTTTCTGTCAACTATTGATCAAACTTTTAAGATATTATTATTAAAATAATTAGTATTTGGGTGATCCTAATTAATCTGGAAGCCACTCAATTTGGAAGATAATAGCTACTCATTACAATATTATGAAATCAAGCATAAAATGGTGCAGTTTGAAAGAGTTTACTTCTGTAGCTTTTCAGATACACTATGTTGATATACATTTTGGAAATATGGGTATCCACTGTAAATAAAGCACATGGCTGAATCTGCCAAGTGGATGCCTGAATCATGTGACTTACCTTCATTAGGCTGGCTGTAGTCTGTGTAGGTAAACATATGACAAAATCAGACAAGTGCAGAATCTCAGGGAAGATATCAATGAGGTAATGTAACAGTGAATCTGAAAGAATAGAGAGATCAAGTAAGACATCTGTCAAGAATAAATATCAGAGATCTAGCAGGGCGGTGGAGACAGAGCTCAGCATTCAAACACGTTGCTTTTCTGAAACTTCTTCTAGATCAGTAAGTTTACTTTTTCACCTAACCTAACTTTTTACTCAACAAATCTGAGTATAAATACAGTGCAGAGTACAGATACATCAAAATTGTTGGACTTCTCAATCCCAATTGACTTTTTCAGGTTCGTCACCACTGTTGACCTATTTTCAGCTATTTTGGCGCTCTTTCTGTAGGTAAACTAACACACATAGTAGTTAGCAGCTGTTTACAGATTTATGCTTACAAAATTGTAATTTAAGGAAATGTTAACCATTGATATGAGAAAAGAATTGTTTTTTTACTTTGTCATTTTTTCTTTCTTTGTTTTTGACTGGTTTTCATGACATTACAATAAGTACCTCTTAACCAAAAGTCACTGATAGCCAATGTTATACTGAATATATTTTAAGTAGTGAATCAGGGTTAAAATGATCACAGACCTATTTAGTCTGAGTCTCAAAGCAGAACTTGTTAACATTGTAGTATAAAGTGCATAGGACTATATACTACAGATGATGTATTGTGTGGCGTAATATGTGAGGCTGTTCTGTACCTAATGTGGGTTGATTTTGGAAAATGAAAAATACTGAAAAGGAACAGTTGGCCACCTGTTATTCATCAAAAGAGATGACGGTCATTACAACCAACTGCAACATTGTGTCAGAAGTTGGTCCAACTTGTCATCTTGCCTAAAGACAAAAAAACATAATTTTCCCACAGGATGCTGAAGATAACAGGTACAACAGGAGAGTCTTTACATTCACAAAGCTAACCAATGGACAATGACAATGAAGCAGTTCAAACTACCATCACCACTAGTGTTAATGGGCAAACATGCGCCTCCAAATCTATATGGCCTTAAGTGGTGCGGGGGATAATGGAAAGATTAAAAGTGCCCATTTTACTGCATGTACTCTATGAGGAGGCACTGGAAGTGTATACTTGACATTGCACATGACGAGGTTGCTAGCATAGCAGTGACAAATATTCTGGTGACTTTTAGATACTACTGTTTGTGGAAGAAAAAATAAGTGCTTGAAAAACATCAGTTTTGGGTGTATACAAAAAATATCACAGTTAAGAAATATGTAACTGATCTCAGGTAGAAAAGCAAGGACTGAGTTTGGTGCTTCAGAAAATGCCATGATCCGAGACAAGATTGTTTTCAGTACGAATGGCCAGTGTCTGAAAGAGAGACTTTTAAGAAAACCAAATCAGAGTTTGGGAAAAGCCATTGAGATGTGTCATGCTGATGAGACTGCTAAAGCCCAAATGCAAACAAAAGGTGTAGCCAACAGGGAAAGCGTTGTGGATATGATCCATGAGCGTATGCAAAAAGACAAACAAAACCAGAATATTGTAAAGAAACAGTGAACACAGTGTGGACAAAGCATTGAACAAAGCAACACATGCAGAAAATGTGGAAAAACATCCAGACCGCACCAGTGGCCAGAGTAAGGAGCAACCTGCAACAGATGTTGTCAGCAGAACTATTATGCAAGAATGTATGAGACAGGACAGAAACAGGAAAATAATACAATGTATGAACTAGAAACAGAAAGAGATGTTCTGTTTATTCTCGACAGTGAATATTGATCAGCTACAACCAGAGGTAGGCAAGTCCTGGTAGTCAAACAGTTGACTGCATGCCGGAGGGACAAAGCTGAAGCCAAAGGGGTTCTTACACTTAAATGCTCTAAAATAAAGTCCCAGACAAGTTTGATATTCTATGTATCAAGGCATTCCTCTACTTCTGTCTTAGAGAAGAATGCTTGTGGAAAAACTAGGCTTGGTCAAAACAGTGGACATCGACACACTGGAGGTGAAGCATCCAGCATCCAATTTTTGAAGGCCTGAGCGAGTTTGCTGAGTAATATGACATCCAAACAGACCCCAGCAACACACCAGTCACACACAGATTCAAGAGCATACCACTGGCAGTAATGGACAGACTGAAGGCTATTTTTGATGGTTTGCTACAAGCTAATGTAATTGCACAAGTAACTAAAACTACAGCGTGGGTAAACACAGAAAAAAGGACAAAAATAAACTAAGGGTTTGCCTAGATCCCAGTGAATTGAATAAAACTATTTTGAGACAACATTACTCCATTCCCACAACTGATGAAGTTCTGAGCTAGCTGCCTGGATAAAGAATATTTACTCTGCTTGATCAAAAAACAGCTACTGGCAAGTGAAGTTGAGGCGTAATCTCTGCTGTGCACATTCAACCTCCCATGGGGGGAGCTACTGATTCAAATGCATGTCCTTTGGACTTAAGTCCACAAGTGAGACCCTTCAGCAACACAACTGTGAAACATTTGGTGATATTGAAGGAGTTCACATAATAGCTGATGGCATGGTCATTGCAGTGCCTACAGAAAAAGAACACAATGAGACACTACAGAAAATGTTGCAAATACAAGAAGAGACTAATGTAAGATGCTATCACCCACTGACAGAGCAAAACTCATCATACCCAGTGAATGCTTGGTATGATGAAATATCTTGCACAGTACATTCCAAGTGAGGCCACTCTCACAGCATCTGTGGGACAGCTACTGCAGAAACACAGCGAGAGGCTGTGGCAACATGAGCATGATGATGGAATCAAAAAAGTCTACGTTGCTCTCACAAACACATCAGTACTTAAGTTCTTTAGTCCAAAGAAACACTTTGTTATACAGGCTGTTGCTTCTAAAGATGGCTTAAGAACATGTCTGCTACAAGATGGACACCCAATAACCTGCTCATCAAGAGCACTGACAGATACTGAAAAGAATTATGCCCACATAAAACAGGAACTTCTGGCAATGGTGTTTGCCACAAGGAAGTCTCAACAATATGTGTGGGGGGTGTGGGTAAGGGTAAATGAACAGACAGACCAAAAGCCACTGGAAACCATCTTGAGAAAACCACTGGGTACAGCTCCATCCAGACAGCAAAGCATGCTGCTCCAGTGGCAGCGATACAACTTAAACATTTCCTCTACACCAGGGAAAGAGCTGTTGATTGCAAGCACACTGTCCCGAGTTGCCGTAGAAGCCCAAAACAGCAGAAGACATTATTGTTGAGGATAAAGTTGTCTACACTCTGGAACAAGCAGATGATCTCAGCAGAGGATTTTAAAAAAGCCCAAGGATGAGACACAGACAGATGAAACCCTACAGAAATATAACAGAAAATATACAGAAATGGCTGGTGCAACAAAGAAAGCAATGGGACATGAGGCCAGCACAATTGTGGCCTATTAGACACAACATAGCAGTGAAAAATGTTTATAGGTGACAGACTAATCTTTTCCAGAGCACTAAAGACTGGGATGCTGCAAAAAATACATGTAACTCATGCAAAGAACAAAATCGCTAGCCAGAAAACATTTTTACTGGCCAAATATGATGAGAGACATAGAGCAATTGATTGAGGCCAGCCGTACATGTCAGCAGTTCCAGTCTAAGAACCAAAAGAAGCCACTGATCTCACAGGACATTCCAAATCTGCCTTGGCTCAAGTTGGGGGCAGGCATCTTTGAATAAAAGGACAGGCATACTAAATTTATGGTGCACTATTTCTTAAAGTATCCAGAGGTACTGGACATTTTGGACAAGTCGTCATATACTGTCACCAAGAAAATAAAATCTTTGTTTTCCCGATTAGGAATTCCAAAAGAAATGGTGTGCAAAGGGCTGCTGTCCACCTATTGTTATGGCACAAAAAAGAGGAACCTTGATCCAACAACATACTGTATTAACATCATCAGGACAGTACTGCAGATGAAACAGGCTCCATCTGAGGGCAACATCACGCTGCACACAGACAACATCAGACCCAGACTCTCTCGATGAAGAGCAGTCTGACAAACCAGCTAAAGGACCTGTGGATAGTACAGTCACTCAGCCATCACCCACACCAAAACCAGTCCAAACCAGAAGTGGCCAGGTCATCCAACCATCTAAAAGGTTCAGAGACTTTCAGATGAGTCACCACTAAAAGCTGTAATAACAGATAATCAATGTGGACTGTGGAACATATGTACATTAAGACAGAAAGACAGAAAGTACATGTTGAGCGACCATGTGACTTGTTAAATAAAGAACAAGGACTTGCAAACTGTAACTTGAAAATGTGACACACTTACTGTGACTTACTGTGTAAAAGAAATGATCAAGATGAAAGTTGTTTTATTGTTATACTTTTCAGAAAATGGTAAATTAATCAGATAAAAGCTGTTCAGTCAGTGTAATTGATAGTATCAGAAGGGTAGAAGCATATAAATGGATTGTTGTATTAATGTCAGTTCATTAATAAACATTTTAGGCTTCCCTCTAAATCAAAGGCAGTCAGAAAACTGAAGAGTGATCTTTATGTTAGCAACTGAGATGTAGTATATAGTGCAACACACTAATAAATACTAGTTTGATGATGAAAGTATGTGATGTGTTGAATGTGTTGGACATATTTGAGTGTGTTGGGTTCTGAAGACGAATAAATGCTGGACAGGATCAGTAGTCAAGTGTTTAATAATAAAAAATGACAGTCATGACAAATAACAACAAACACAATTTATCATACTTGCTGTTACTGTGGCTCCTCTGCTGGGCAGGGCTGTAGAAGCAGATTTGTAGTAATGCACAGTGGGATGAAGGAGGCCTTCAGTTTGTATTTATTCAATTTAATACAAGTTTTTAGTAGATTTTTTCCAGAATTACATCAGTTATTTGACTGTTGATTGAAGTATTCTATAACTTGAAAATAGCATGTTGTGTTCATTGGAAAATATCTGTCCTTGTGTCTTGACTTTTCACAACATCACATTTTAGAGCTCCAGTTGCAATATTGTGCTATTTACCCTCAGAACCCCATAACAGCACATGCCTACTGTGAAGGTTACAAAGTTTTCAGAGGATGCCCCCCGTATGGACCTGCTACAATTTTTTTTTCTTCCTCATCACTCATCCCCGCTGCTGCATCCGTCTTTACCTGTTGTAACCAAACAGTACAAACAGCTGCTGCAGATTCAAGGGGCCAGTATTCCTTATTCAATAGTCATACTCAGTGAGTTGTTCTTTCTGCCACCAGGTACATCATGGTTGTTATGACAATTAGTGTTAGTCACTCAGTGACTGTCCCTGCCTACTGTCAATGTAAAGACTTAGATAAATGATGCTAGGTACAGGCCCCTGCATACTGATAGAAGAATGAAAGGTAAAGAAATTATATTACACTTTTGCAAAGGCTTTTATAGTTTGGCATAAAATATCGACATGATTGATTGTGAGGTTTCAGTCCTTGAAGTTAGGCTGTCAGACACCATTATAAGCGTTGTATTTGTCATATTGAATTTTGTCATTGTGCTCATATTAGAGCAGCTAGTGAAAAAGTTTAGATAAGTTCTCAAATACTTTTGGTTCAATATTTCTGAGAATATCATTGCTTTTGGTGTGACCCACTCTATTAATATTATTTGTTGCACAGGAAGCAAGGAGAGCATGTTAGGAAGCACTAAATTCTTCTTTAACTTTTCTATTTTAGTTTCAGAGTTAGTTTTTTAGGATCGAGAGCATTCTGTTGTGCGGCAGAGTACTGTTGAAATGTTTGTTTATTACCATTTGGATGTGTCCTTTGTGGCAGCCATCTTGTGTTCCTACTAAAAAAGAGGCCCGCCTCAAAACCAGCTCTTCTTTAGGCAGTGAGCTAATAAGAACAGACGTTTGATTGGTTGAGAATTGGAAGAAAGGCAAAGTAATTAAAAGAATAAACTGACTTGTAAATTGTGCATCTGTATATATAACATGCTTACTATTTTATTACAGATAAATAAGTGTTAATGTTTACATTATTTATGCATAAACAAAAAGTGCTGTAGCGTTGAAATCCATCCATCCAGCCAACCATGCATCCATCTTCTTCTGTTCAAGTGTGGTTGGGTTGTGGAGGCAACAGGTACAGGAGGGAGACTCAGTCATCCCTCTCCCCAGCGATACTCTCCAGTTCCTCCTGGATCCCAAAGTGCCCCAAGGCCAGAGAGGATATACAATCTTTCCAGCAAGTTCTGGGTCTGCCCCAGGGTCTCTTCCTATTGTGACGTGCCTGGAAAACCTCCAAAGGGGAAATGCCCAGAATACCTCCTAATCAGCTGACTTCTTTCAATATGAAGGTGGCGGCAGTGGATCTACTCCAAGCTCCTCCTGATGATGGAGCTTCTCACCCTATTACCAAGGCTGAAACAACAGAGGAAGCCTATTTCAGCCACTTGTATCCAGGATCTGGTTCTTTCTGTCACACCTCATGACAATGGGTGAAGGTTATAATTTAGATGAACAAGTGAACTAAAAGAGCTTTGCCTTTCAGCTCAGCTTCTTTTTCACCACGACAGACTGAAGCCCCACCCCCATTTATGCAAACGAGGCTCCAGTATCTATCCATCTCCCACGCAGTCCTACCATCACTCCTAAACAAGACTCCCAGATACTTGAACCCCTCAGAGCTAAAATGTTTGAACAATATGAATTCTAATGTTTTCTTCTTTTCAATTTGCCAACTACAAGGTGAGTAAACAGGAGAAAAAAAAATCTAAATCAAATATTTGCTGTGACCACGCTTTGACATTTAAACCAGAATAACTTTTTCAGGTGTGTGGTCTTTGAATTTACCATTAATCATTTTATTATTCAAATACCCCCCACCCCCCACCACTTCCCCAACTCCACACAGGAAAAAGAGTTGCAGCTATTTAGAGTTTATATCATCATTTACTGGTATACAGTGCTTAATAGATATAGCACAGGTGTCAGCACAACAGACTGGCAAAAAACGCTGAGCTGAACTATTCTGAATGCAGTGAAATTCTGCATGTGCAAGAAAGCAACACCAACATGACCATTAATTTATCTTATTCATCTTAACAAGGCCAATCTTAGGTACTGCTTCATAATTTAGGACTATTGCCAGTTTTGTGTTTTTGCTTTGAAAAATGTCCATATCTACATAGCTGGGATGAAGCCTTGCAATAAATTACTTACCAGAAGTTCTGCTGCTGAAAGCGCTCTGATGGAACATAGGCTTTAGATACGCATACATATGTCATATCTTATTCTACTTGCTGGTAATATCTGTATTTCTTCATTTTCACTGGTTCAATAGATTGACATGGAGGAGTGGGCACCTATTCTGGCAGTAAAGTTGAAGCTCACCTGTGGTCAAAGTTCTTTGTAATCTTTTTCAACTGTAACAATGACAGAAACAGACACTGTGCCATTTAAACATTGTATTAATATTATTAATATTCTTTTATTTGGTGTTGGGCTGAAAATAACATCACTGTCATAGTCAGGAAACAACTTGGTGCATTACTGCTACCTTGTTGGCATATTAGCAGCATGTTAATATCAAAGGCCAGTAGAGACAGAATATTACGGATATTTATCAAGATGACTGAATGATTTTATGACTCTTTAAATCCTCAAAAATAACTGCCCATTCCTAATTTTTAAATAGTCTGGGATTTTGACCAGAAAGAGAAAATTATATGCTTTGAATTGCTTAAAAAGCTGCCTTAAAGTAATTTATAAAAAAAAAAAACAACCTCCAATTCTTTAAAAATAGAGCTCCTCGTATTTGTTTTTTTCATATGCGAGTAATAAAACCAGTCCTTCCTTTTGTAAAATAATAAAGCCTAAAATTCAAACTTCATTTCATTTTTACATAAAATACTGCATTGTGTAAAACTGTTAGATTTGACTATTTGGGTCTTATTTGACTCAATGTTGACGATCAGGAACACCGCTGTCTCTCATTTCTGTTGTTTTGTTAACAATGGCTTGTTTTTTTTCCACCCTTCATAGCTGCTCCAACACAAAGATAAGTAACCTCAGGCAAAGCCAGTTATTTTCTGGTAACACTTCACTTACATAGGAGTGTATGACCTTTTGATTGTTCATATCATGATGACTCGTATTCATTCTTATTTTTCCCACTTTCATTGCATTATGGACAGTCGAAATTTAATTTGCTTTTAACTTTGCACTCAGTGATAAAGTCGTAGTTTCTGGATGCCTGTAGCGGACCTCTTCATGTAGACTTCGACCCACACATGTGACAGAAAACTGAGGCAAAGAGATCACATCACACAGACAGGAGGCTGTGTGATGAAGCGATCTTGAGACAAAATGTCTAGTTTGCTTTTTTTTGACCCTACAAGAGAAAATTGAAAAGAATGACACAAATATTGAGGTGTTATGTTTTGGTTTTGTTTAAGAAACACAGAAATATATATGGCAAAAATATGTAGTGGTAGCTGAGATTAACGCATATTTCAACAGCAAACAAGTTGCATGACGTCTTTGTTTCAAGCTTTGGCCTGTATGGTGATGGGCAAAATACTACATTCCTTCAAGGAATGCTACGTTTTCATGTCATTCATATTTCTCCTCTCTTCATTCATATAGCCATATTAATTAAACAAGATAGACAAGCCTTTTTACTTCACACATCTGTCATTTACCTCACATGCTTCAAAATCTTTGCACTTAACTGTACATATCAGTCTATTACAGGTAAGACCTGAGGTCAAATACACAGGTAATGGGTTCAAATTTACACAATTATTTTCAGTTTTGACCCCCTCACTGTTGTCTCTGTTCTTCAAGCATTGCTGCTCCTGAAACAAAAGATTTTGGACATCTAGGTCCCTATAGCAGCTACTTTTCTAGGCCTTTTTTGACAATCACACTTTGCGTAAGTTTTAGATAAAAACACTTGCATATTGTAGTGAGACGCCCCCTGGAGTAGTGGTGACTTTTTGACATCTGGTACTTGTCCCTGTTGGTCTGCACAAACTTAGTCACTGACAGGTGGTGAAGAGCTCATGTCCCTGTTAGCTGAGCAAAGTAAACAATGCACTTATCATAGCTCAACATTTTGCAAATGTTTCATCCCAAAACACACTTTTTTCCCAGATATTGCTGCACACGGAAGATGCAAAAGGCACAGTCTAACTTCCTATCTCAGATATTCATTTGCTGAAAAACTGACTTGTTTTCTAGGAGTGGGGATCTCTCACGACGGCCTGGATACTGACTGTCCTGTTTGTTCAGCATGATAGTCAGAGTTAGCACTTTCTCTTTGAAGTAATCTATCAATATATAAAATTAATTTGGTGAAGT
The DNA here is from genome assembly GCF_001649575.2 of Kryptolebias marmoratus. NCBI lineage: Eukaryota > Metazoa > Chordata > Actinopteri > Cyprinodontiformes > Rivulidae > Kryptolebias > Kryptolebias marmoratus. The sequence continues at coordinate 8,566,926 of NC_051430.1, read as the reverse complement.
TTGTTTTATTTGAACCTTGTGATAAATATGAAAAAGTATTTATCACAAAAAACTTGCATTTTTTATTACAGTCAGTAAAAATGTAAACATGAAATCTTCCAGTTTCCTAAAATGAGGTGTTCAAACGAGTTGAATTAAAATTAAGAGGAATTGTAAGATAATCCTCTGCATGTCTTTTATGAGAAAGATTTTTTTATAGGCTTTGCATGCAACATGGCATAACAATTCAGTTGGTAAAACTGCTTAGTATCTTCTTAATTTCATATTTTGGACTTGTGGGTTGTATTGGATTTTATATTTTCATCTCATATTAAATCTCTGCTCATTAATATTATTTATCAAAACAACTGAAATCCCATCAAACTGTTCTCATTCACATAAATTTCTATTGCCAGATGGTGAAAGGGTCTAAACCTTTGGTTAATTTGTGGCTAACTTCAGGAAATACCCGAGCTGCTGCTTTGCTTTGAAAAAATCCTAATTTTAGATGCAGCGTTGTTTGACAACATCAGCATCTACACAGTATGGTGTAGATCAACCTAATGGCTGTGTTGTGATTATCGTCTGGCACCATGAAAGGCAGGGGCTCATGTAATAATTGGTAATGTCTGCATGCGTGTGTATAGTTGTCTGTCTTGTCTGGTAGCAAAATATCTCATTAAATATGGATGGATTTTAATAAAACTCTCAAAAAGTAATCAGTGGATATGCATCTACAACGGATTCCCATTTGGAGTCAATGTGATTCAAGATGGCTGTCACAGTTAATGAACTTTAGCAAACACAAAATGACTATAACCCAGTCATTTTTACAGGTCTTGAGCCAAACTTGGTGTGATAGTAGCTAAGAGTTATCCCTAACACATACTCTTGAGTGCAAACAGATTTAAATCTTTGTTTAAAATTTAGCATGCAAAATGGCGGGCGATATGCTTTCCTTCAAGGAGTACTAGTTTTATTTCGCCTGTATTTTGAAGAATAATCACGCAGAGAGAGTTAAAGGCAATGGAGTGAGACAACCCCCTCAAATTACACAGACGTACTTCACATTTGCTGCTGCATTTGTCTGCCACTAATTGTACAGAGTGGCAGCAGCATACATCAGCGACAGTCTGTTTTGCCTTCATTGGGTCTTCTGCTTCAATAATATTGCCCCTTGTATCAGGGATCAAGCTGTGTTCCCAGCACCAACTGTTAAAGAATCCTAATCTATGTAAAACTTATCTGCAAGCTTTACACATTGTCTCCCGGAAAGTTTTATTCCCTCCGCCTGAAGCAGCATCTTCAACATTGCAGTGCTCAGGATAATAGAGACTATTGAAGGATCTGTGTGGCTCACCGCATTATTTATCAAATGTGAGAGAGCATCCCATTTGTATTGGGGTTGCCGTCAAATTTCAGTGCAAGCAAAGAACTTGATGGATTCAAAGGTGTAGGAAGACAAATGGGGTTCAGATTGTCCCTGACTGCTCATGTGTGAGTGCAAAGCAGCTGAGGCTGGTGTTTTCTGTCAGCTCTGTCTTTGATCACACACACTAATGTTAAACTAAGAGCTTCTCTCTCTCGGCTGATAATTCAGTATGGCATTATGTTCAGAAATATCTTGCTGATTTTCACTATGTGAGCCAGGTGTGGCTTTTGACATTTAAGAGTTGCCTTCTTTCCTAATTATTGTTTACAAAATGACATGTTTAGACTCTGTAAGGATTCAGCTTCTCCAGAAAAGCAGTTTGTCATGAAAACAAACACAAGCCACATTTTTTGGTGTTATTGACACCTGTTGGCTACAGGTTTACAGGGCCTTCTCTGATGTTGGCTAAATAAAACACTCCTAATTGCATTCATGTCCAGGAATGTGTAATTACATTAAAAAAATGCAATAAATTCATCTCAGTGTTTGTGTTAATTAGATGAAAAGTAAAAAGTGCCTAACACCTTGGTGGAGATGTATCAATGATAATAGTTTTTATTATATATAATAAAAACATTTGTTTCAAGCAGCATTCAATTTTAAACACCACTACAATATACTACCAAAATACACCTTTGACCAATGATTTCCAATCCAAGTTCAAGGCTTTAGTGTCACTGAGTCATTGTCTTTTGATCGTGTTGGGGGAGGCTGTGGATCAGTGGTTAGAGCAGTCCTCCTTCAATGAGAGAGTTGGAGGTTCAATTCCATCAGTTTGCCACATGTCGAAGTGTCCCTGGGCAAGACACCAAACTCCTCATTGCCTCTGATGTGTTCCCTATCTGTGCATTAATGTGATCAAAAGCACTGATTAGACTCTATAGAATAATTTATTCAGAATAGCTTTGTAGAGTGCTGTATGAAAGTGGATGGGTAAATGAGGGCACAGATTGCATTATAAAGCACTTTGAGTGGACTGATAGGTTAGAAAGGCGCTATATAAGTACAGTCCATTTATCATTTGCATGTACAAAATACCCTACTTAATGATTATCAAATGTCTGGGTGAAAATTTATTTTCATCATACAATACAGTGCTGTTACACACAGACAGAGCTGCCTTGGAGAAATGATTTTGTTTATGGAATTAAGAGAATTTATGCAATTTAAAGTCATTTTGTATGGACTGTAGTTTCATGCAGACCTGATCACTTTTTGCATCGAGATCAAGAACCAGATGCAGCCTCCTGAATTAAACATTATGTCAAAACTGAGTACAAAGAATACAAAATGGGAAGCTACAACAGTGCAGTGAAATAATTTGTAGCTTGCTTTGGAAGGACATTAATTCCTGTTTTACAGATGTTAACAGGTACTTATGAATAAATCACAAATGTTGCTCCTTTACATTTTTAATACAAAGGACCTACAGTTCCTTAGTCATCATCAGCTCATCTCTCTTTGAGCTTTATTAAAGTAAAAGTATCCAAAAGAACACTAGCAATCCAAAACAAACACTGATAAAACATTTAGGATGATTTTTTACTCAGTACATCTGTGTTATTAATGAATTAGCAAATTATTCTTTTGTCATTTGCGTGTGCACAGTTACTCTGTTGGAGCAAGAAGAAGATCCATCCATCCATCCATCCATCCATCCATCCATCCATCCATCCATCCATCCATCCATCCATCCATCCATCCATCATCTACTGTTTGTTCCAAAGTCGGATTACAGAAGCAGCAGCTTCAGCAGGAAGCCCATCCAGACATCACTTTCCAGAGCCCTATCTTCCATCTCTTCTGGGAAGATTCCAAGGCATTACCAGGCCAGCCAAAGGACATAGTCCTTTCCTGGGGTCTCCTCCCAGTTGGACATGAACACATCCCTAGGGAGAGAAAATTATTGACAAGTAGAGCAGCTTTTTGTTTGTGTAACTACAGCTGCACATATTAATATGAAGTTTAAGGTCCATGGGACAGTAGCTAACCTCCCATGTACATGATCACGAGAGGAAAATTGATGACAAATTCAATGATAACCAAAGACCTCAGAATGATTTCCGAAGAGATTAGAGGTGGACTACAATGTCATAGTACATCAGTGTCAGATTGCACTATTTATCCAAAGTGGACTTCATGGAAGACGACTGAGGGAGATACATAAAAACACAAGACTGAAATTTGCCAAAATGCTTATTGAGAAGCCATAAAACTTTGAATGTCCTATGAAACGTACAAAAAGGGGACATGGTATCTACAGTGAAACATGGAGGAGGCTTGGTTATGATCTGGGGCTACTTTGCCGCATGTGCCACAGGGTGCCTTGAATCTGTGCGGTGTACAATGAAATCTGAAGTCTTTCAAAGCATTCTGCTGCCCAGTGTCAGAAAGCTTGGTCTCAGTTGCAGATCATGTGTCCTTCAACAGATAGAGATCCAAAGCACACAGCTAAGACCACCCAATAATGGCTAAGAACAAAGCAATGAACAAATATAAAATGGTCTTCTACGAGCCCTGTTCTGAATTCATTTGAACATTTGTGGAAGGAGCTGAAAGATGCAGAGATGGCTAGAGCAGTTTGCTCATGAGGAGTGGGCCAAAATACCTATGGACAGGTGCAGAAGTGTCATGGAGAGTTACAGAAATTGCCTGATTTCAGAGATTGTCTCAAAAGGTTGTGCAACAAAAGATAAAGTTAAGGGTATCATCCTTTTTGTCAAGGCCAGTTTCATTAGCTTATTTTTTGAGAAATGTCTGGTGAACCAAAATTCAAAAGCAATGACTGATTTTCATCAGCTGATTTTTAGTCATTTTTTTCTTATTCCTTTTGTCAGTTTCCAGTTATTTCATTGAACTTTGTGGGGTGTTCTTTCTTTAATACCAGAGTATGAACAGAATTGACTGCACCTTTATATAAACTGACAGGGGGTGCCTGCTTTGTGATTCTGCACAGATTGGCTCACAGTCTGATAATGTGGAGCAATGCGCGGCTGCTGTCATTACGCACAGTGTACATCTCTGGTGCACTAAACAGAGAGGCTCATTTTCTCTCTCAAGGGGATTCCACTCTATGGGGAGTGGAAACTCAACACCAAAGTAGTCCACCAGGTGAAGGAGAAATTTACTGTGGGGTCTTAGCATTCGTAAATCTCTTTGCATTGCATGAACACATGCATTGCCCTCTGTTCTGTTCAGTGAGAAATGAGGATGCACCTTTAGGAGTAGACGCATTGATGCACCCATGGCTGGATCATGCTGTTCGCATTCCCACCTCTGAGCCTGATAACGTCAGTTCTGAACAGTCAGGAGGCAGCAACAGTCAGTGATCATTATAGCTCCACATTGGCCCAGCAGGTTGTGGATAATGGAGCAGGTGAGTCTCCTCCGTACACAACTTATATCGATGCACAAAAACTTAGTGTCACACAGTTAGATTATTCATGTCAACCTTCATATTGTTAGATCAAGGTGCTGTTATCCTTTGTTTGCAATCTGGGAGTCAGCTAATATAATATACAATACAGAAAGTTGCGAAATCTGGGGTTTTCTTAACAATCTATGTGTTTTTTTTCCGCTTTTTGATTTGATCTTTGACTTCCTGAGAACTTCTCGGTATGTGTTGTCGATACATGATTGACTGGGGTTGCAAGAAACTGTGACGTCCCTGTGAAGGAATTAATTAATGAAACACTTGATTGTCTGGATTGTTGGCTTATTTTTGCCTAGGGACATCTTCTTTGTCACTGTTCCCTGAACATTAGATTATGGGTTTTGATTTTATTGTCATATCATTCGCTATCAAAGGACATTCGTACACTTGGATTTGAATATGTCATGACCAGGATGATAGTGTTTTCCTCTTACGTTAAGTTATGTAACTATCTGGGACAGTGTGGCTGAAGCTGATTGGGTTATGAGGGTTACTGTGTACTGATCAGGTGCCGTAGAATGAATAATTGCCTCCTGTTTGGTTCATAATGTTGTCACACCTTCATCAGACTTTTGCACTCTGTATGTATTAAATCACTACAAAAGACAGTTTTGACTTGTTAAACGTTTTGAGTACACATTATTATTTCTGAATTTCCACAACAACCTGAACAATTCAGTCATATCAAAATGTGTTTGTGCCTCACTTCAGCAAACTCTTCCACATAAAAACACATTGGGAGAAAAAAAAGACACAAGTTAATTAAAGACTCTGAGGCTTTATCATTGGAATAATAATTCAAGTATTAAACAAAATAGTTCCATTCTTTAAGAGAAGTACTGCCAGATCAGTCCTAGAATTAGCATATCAAGTCCACGTTGAAGCTGCACAATGAAAGGTGAAGAAGTTATGGTGAAAAACAACTGATAAAATACCAACATGATCATGATCATTGAGTCGAATAAACCACAATTGCAATAGTTTTACACATTTAATGATATATAGTCTGAATGTTCGGGTCATATATGAAGCACTTTTGTTTCACAAAGGGAAAGTCTTTAATATAAATATGTGAGAAATCTAAACTTTTAAATCCATTTTCCTCTCTTTTTTCCTCCGGCAATTTCTGTAAGAACCACAGTAAAGTTAAGATTTTATTACTCTAAATGTAGCTTATAAATTTGAGTCAGTTCAGACTGTGTGCTGAATATTTACAAAAGGCATTAACAATCTTAGTGTCCAAAAAACATTTCTGTTAAGATTTGACAGTGAATAACTGTTTTTTTGTCAAATAAATGAAAAGTATTTGGAAAGAAGCAATGTCTCCTCATATATTGTACAAAAGTTGCTCCCAGCTTTAACCAAAGAGTGTCACAGTGGCATGCCTACTTCAGTCTTTCAGGTTTTACATGACTACATGGTATGTCCTTGAGAATAACTGATATTTTGAAAAGTGTAAATGGTGGATTGTCTGTTGCCACAGTAAGGTAGTTTCTTATAAAATAGAAAAAAGTAGAACTAGAAAACAACAACAACTGAACTAAAAACTAAGACAAACTTTATTAGATTTAATGTGTATGTGTATTTTCACGTTATGTCATGTGTTTCAAGCTATAAAATTTCATACATCCATTTTCTTTACCCACTTTTTCATGCAGGGTTGCAGGGAAGCTGGTGTCTATTTCCAGCAGTCACTGAGTTAGAGGGGGACACCCTGAGCAGGTCTCAAGTCCATCACAGGGACACATAGAGACAAATGACACAGACAATGAATTTCACTCACTCTCACATAGTGATAATTTAGAGTTACCAATTAACCTAACATGAATGTGTTAGGTCTGTGGAAGGAAGCCAGTGTATCCGGAGAAAACTCATGCATGCACAGGGAACATGAAACTCCACTTAGAAAAGCTCTAGCCGAGGTTTGAGCCTCTGCTGTTAGGCAACAGCTCTAACCACTGTACCACCATGCATCCTTTGCAATTTGGTTTTGTATTTAGGAAAACAAAATACAATGCATGCTTTTCTAAAGATATAATTGGACCACTCTGATGTGGGGTTCTTGCTGTGAGGTGAAAGCCATGTTCATTTGTCTACATTAGCAAATTATCTCATGAATCACTGAACAGATTTAAATTAAACTCTCAAACTAATCATTGGATGTCTACAATTCATGGATCATCTACAATTGAATAATGTTTGGAGTCAATTTCACTCAATGTGGATAAACACAAAACCTTTGCCAACACAAAAATGACTATAACCTACTCAAAACTACAGGTAATGAGGTAAAGTTTATGTGGTACAAGCTGAGTCATCTTCAACCCATCCTCCCAGCATTAACATATCTTGCAAGATCTGGTGGTGGTGGCCATCATGAATTAAAATTGTGTGAAGAAAATTGGTGGGTCGTATGCATTCCTTTAAGGAAATTTGATTTTCTTAGAGAAATTTTAATCCTTTATATGAAAACTTGGTTCTGTATATAAAATCATTTATTGTTTTGATTTAAAACTCTAATTTTACCGTTTACAGCAACCAGACAGTTGTGTACTTCATCTAACTAAGCCCTTAAATGTTACACAATATGAATTTACTTTGTGAAATTCACATAACTTGGGTATAAAGAAAACTAAACTGCTTCTTAAGTGTTGTGCATTTTTCTATAGCTCCTAGTTGTTGCTGTACTACCTACATTCAGGTATACATATACACATTCAAACAGCATTTTTGTAAGTTGTACTTCTTGTTATGAGTATTGAGGATGTTGTGTTTTTGGTAGTGTTGGTTTATTTGTCTGCTTACAAGATTACTTAAAAACTAATGAACAGATTTTGATGAAATTTTCAGGATATGTTGGGGTTGTCACAAGAAACAATTGAATACATTTTCAAGATCGGATTGGACTATTTTTTAATGGCCCTTGGTGGAGGTTTGGGAGTGCTTCTTGTTGTAGTACCGCTAAATCTCTTTTTATCTTGGTGTAACATTTGTGAATACACCTCAGTCAGGATAGGCCGATTGACCCAGTCTTCATTTATTCTTAATCTTTAAGGTATTTTAGAAAAACCTTGTTTGGTCAGTTTTGAATTACGATGAACTTTAGTACTTTTATTTTGTGGTTAGAGCTGTAGCCTCACAGCAAGATGGTTGCAGGTTCGCCTTCTGCCTGGGCCTTTCTGGGTGGAGTTTACATGTTCTCCCTGTGTTCTTTTTTCCAGGTACTCCAGTTTCCTCCCACAGACCAAAAACATGCATGTTAGGTCCATTGGTAACTCTAAAATTGTCTCTAGATGTGCGTGAGAGTGTGAATAGTTGTTTGTCTCATTTGTCTCTTTGTGCCTCTGTGATGGACTTGCAAGTTGCAAGTCCATCTCCAGATAAACACAGAGATAAACACAGAGAACAGAGAGGAAGAAGGACTTCATGTCTTGGACATCGTCACCTGCACAAGGCCTGTGCAGCCTGATCCCAAGTTCATAGTAGTGCAGAAACGAGCCAATTGTGTGTTGTCTTTTCAACAAAAATGGTTCACAAGTTTTCCTTGGTTGCATTACAGTGCTACTTTACAAGGGGTATTATGTTTTCACTGTGCCAAAGTTTATCTGATTCAGTCATCATTTGCAAGCAAATGTGATCCTGCCTTTGAGAAGTTCTCAGGACATGCGAAAAGCCAGCTGCATATCCATGCAATGAATGTGTATGTCCAAAAAGGTAACACTGTAGCTTCACAGCTTTCTTCAGCTGTTGCCAGACAACAGGAGGAAGCCAGGTATGGCTTGTCAAAAATTGTGGGCTCCATCAAATATTTAGCTCGGCAAGGTTTAGCTTTACGAGGCCATGTAGAAGAGAAGAGTAATCTATCTCAACATCTCAAAGAAAAGGCAGAAGATGACCCTGTTCTTCAGAAATGGTTAGACACACACAAGCAGGATTACACAAGTCCTCTCATTCAGAATGAAATATTAGGCATAATGAGCAATGAAATTATAAGACGAATAGCTGAAACTATCCGATGCCTCCCAGTTACACAGTTTGCCTTAATTGTTGATGGGACACAAGACATATCGGGTCAAGAGCAAGAATCTGTATGTCTTCGTTATGTGGATCATGACCTGAATCCTCATGAGGAATTTATTGGGATGTATTCTGTGACCGAAACAACTGGACAGTATCTTGCAAAAGTTGCATTAGATGTACTTTGCAGACTAAATTTGCCATTGTCAGCACTGCGTGGGCAGACCTATGACGGTGCTGCAAACATGTCTGGCACATATTCTGGAGCACAGGCTCTTATTCGGGAGAAACAGCCACTAGCTCTGTATGTGCATTGTGGAGCACACTGTGTGAATTTGGTAGCACAGAAGGCATGCACAGCTTCTAGAGTTGTGCGAGATTCCCTTGACTGGGTTCATCAGTTGGGAGTTTTGTGCGGACAGTCTGGCAAATTCAAACAGTTGTTTCATCAGATAGCGAAATCTGACCATGAAACCGCTACTACCCTGAAACCACTGTGTACAACTAGGTGGACTGTTCGACACAGTGCCATACGTTCTGTTCTAACACAGTATGACTCCATCCTTACTGCCTTAGAAGAAATGGCAGGGCGTGACTCTCCCACTGCAGCCACTGCAAATGGTCTGTTTCAGCAGTTTATGAGAGGCAGTACTGTACTTGGCCTTGTGATGGCAGAAGCAGTCATTGGAGAGCTAGAGTGTCTCAACAGTTCTCTTCAGAGAAGGACACAGACTGTTTCTGGTATGCAGGCTGCTGTTTGTAAGGTTCAGTCTACTCTTAGTGGCAAGAGAAGTGATGAGGTCTTCCAAAGCCTTTTTGAGAAGGCGTCTGCAACTGTGAAGTCTTTAGACTTAGAACCTATAACATTGCCAAGAGTTCGACAACCACCAAAGTGCTTTAGTGGAGACTCAAGTAGTTTCAGTCCTAAAACCCCTATGGAACACTACAGAGTTGAGTTTTTTAAGGTACTTGACAGTGTTCACACACAGCTCACTGAACGTTTCCAGCAGGGTGGTCTTCTTACTCTGCAGAAGCTGGAAAACACCTTGCTTTCTGGAACTATTGACCCTGTGGTTCATGACTACCCAGAAATTAATGCCCAGCTGCTGGAAATCCAGCTACCCATGTTCAAACATGGTTACATGTACAGTTCCTGTAAAGAAGCTACAAACATCCTCAAAGGTTTGCCATTAGAGGTGCGAGGCTTATTCACTGAAATTGAAACTCTGGTGAGGTTACTCCTTGTGGTACCAGTCTCTTCCTCTGAGGCAGAGAGGAGCTTTAGTGCTCTTAGACGATTAAAGACTTGGTTACGCACAACTATGACACAGCAAAGGCTGAACCATGTTGCAGTGTGTCACATTCATCAGGACAAATTAGACATCTTAACTAAGAAGTCAGTGTGTACACAGTTTATTTCTTTTACACCGAGAGACAAACAGGTGTTTGGTGCTTTTATTTGAATGGCCCACAATGGCCATAATCTGATACCTTAATATATGGTATAAAGATAAGCCTACTTTTGTATTTACATGGTTTTGTTTGTTCAGAATCAAGGTGTAATGTGCACTTCAGTTTGCCAATGTATTCTTTGATGCATTGAGTGTTGTTGTTGCTGTGTGCATAAGACATTCACTGTTTATAGTTTATTGGTGTCAATACAGTGATGCAATTAATTCATCTTTTGTGTTTTTGACTTTTCTTCATAGATAATGGCTGCACTCACAAAATGAATGATTTGAAGCTGCCACAGTCTTGAAGTGCTCTAATATTTTATAAATGAAGTACACAGCTGCAACTGTTTTTAGTCTGCTCTTGTTTAATTACTAATGGCTATATTTGTGGAATTGTGTTGTCATTTCTCCTAGCCAAATTTTAGGGCACCAGCTAAATACACTTGGAAAATTTATAAATTTAGGTGTGTCATATAATAGATTCTAAAAGTGTAAAATATTTGTTACTGTTGGAAGAAATGTGAAAAAGTAAGCCTTTTCTCAATTGTTGAAGGTGCAAAGTAAATGCAAAAAAAGTGAAGTAAAAACATAGTAAAAGCATTACTATGTATTTCTTATACTGTTAACCCAAAATATCCTGAATCCTTTTAGAAAAGTAAATGATTTAATAAATACATAAATAGGCAGAGAGCCTAACCCCCCCAATGTTGAACCCAAAGTTACGCCCCTGCTTGCAACCTTGAGAGTTCAATGTTCTTGTTCCCTTTTTTGGTGTTGTTGTGACATTTCACTTTTAAATCTGCTGTAAAAAAGAAGCTAATTTGACCAATAATTTGGTGAATTTTTAGAAGAAGATTGATGTAAGAATAAACTCTGGAAGTCATGTTTTACTTTACCCAAATTACTACATCTGTTGTGTAATAACATCAGAGTGTTTTATCCCAACAGAATATAGATTGGGTTTCATTTGTTTTCAGTTTAGTGTCTCAGTTCACAAATGAAGCGGCAGAGCTTTTTATTTAGTCAAATTACGATGAGTGAAATTCTGTGAGGCCTAATCAGCTGTTCTTAATAGAGAATGAAACAAAACTTGACAACAACAAACCAACTAAATTTAATCGAAGCCACCGTAATTTTTCTGGTGCTTCCATAGACACAATCTTCATTTTGGTTGGAATGAACTCCTAATTCTCAGAAATAGGGGTCATGAAAAGTACAGGTGTAAGGAATTTCCTCACAGCCAGTGTGATAAAAAGAGTCCTGAAAAAAAAACATCAGGTGAAACAAACAATTTTCAAGCGTTTGGCAAATAAGAGTGATGCAGCACGATGAAGGCTGCTGAGTAGGAAAGGCTTTAGTGTATTATCTGTCATGGCGCAGACGCATGGAAAACACCTGAGGCGATACAGATGGAGAAATAAGACATCTTTAGATATGTGACAGCAAGATGCTGCATGACCTGTGATTCTGTGCTTTAAAATCATTCTGATTTCACAAGAAATTGCCTCACCCTCAAAGGAAGAAAAGGAAGGTGAAGTACTGGATAACATCCAAATTAATCATTATCGTTGTGAGGAAGTGTCAGCAGTGCTGCAAAGCTGAAGGGTTGTTTTTGCAAGGCTTCAGAGCTGACCTTTATTTTAGTCTTCGCTTTTCTCCTAAAAGGTTTGTGACGGCCAGAACGAGGACGAAAATAATGCACTCAAGTAACACTGTTGAAGTTGTATCCTAGTAAAAGTAATGTTACTTGTGTAAAATCTACTGAAATAAAAGTAAAAAGTAAGTCAATAAATTTTTACTTTGAGTAAAAAGTTACTTTTTTGCAGCAGGAGGGAGTCTCTCCTGTGGTGTGCACAGAGCAAGAGGAGGTAGTTTTTTCCAAATGAGCTCCCAAATTAAATAAAAAACTCCCAGTTTAATATGCAGTTACAAAGTAAAACATGTCCACGCATGATTTTTCAAACACTTAAAGAGAACAAATTGTCATTTTAGTGCCCACCATCCCACGTTGCTGAGCTTGTTTAACAACAAAACATGTTGAAGCACAAAGCAGCTGGTAGAAAAACTCTTACATGACCTGCCCTGCTCTGGATTTTGATTACAGTTCATTCTTGTAGTTACTCTGATACAGTTGTTGCTCATAGAACAAGATAATTTAAACATGACTTTTTAAAAGTGGAAAGAAAGAATATATGTCATACTTCTATTAAAAAGTAGTTCAGGTGTCATGAGATTCTGATGCTGGTCAGTATTTTATCAGACAGCTGCACTACAAAGTGAGGTTAGCAGTTTAGCTGCCATGATGAACTGAAAGTCTTGAGTTTTCAGTGTCACCGAGGAGGATTTCTTTGAGTCTGGTTAGATCACCATGGTAACAGAGACTGAGTTTGAACCTGGATATATCACCATGGTAACAGAGGCTGAACTCATCACCTGCTGCTCCAGTGCTGGTGATGATGTGAGGTGTTTCAGCTTAAACTGTCAGTATGAAGATCTGTCTGTGCATTGACTTGACAACTGAGATCCTGAAAAAAGAAAAATCTTACTGACATAACATTTATATATCATTATAGTTGAACTGCTGCTGTAAGATTTTAAACAAACACATTGTTGAATAATGCAAAACAAACAAACAAAAAAAATACACTGTCTTTTTAAAGGTCAGTCAGTGCTCTGCATTGATCAAATGTGTTTTATTTTCAAATTTAACAACAATATTTATCTAATTTATTTTTCTTTTTTAATCTATGAAATGTTATTTATGGATTCAAATTAAATTAAGGTAAAAACTATTGCATTTGACCAGATCTGTTTTTTTATTTATTGCACATAACTTGTGCATTAAACATGTGCAATGTGCTTGAAAACTGGAAAACACTCACACTTTGCGCATAAAGAAGCTGCAGTAGGACTGCAGCAAAAAACGTTTTCATTGTAGAAAATATTATCACAACCATAAATTAAACTGATCTTATAGCCTCTTAAAAATAACTGAACTATCACTTTAACGTTCAAGCAACTGCTCATTGGATGTGGCCGTTCACAAAAATATTCCTTTTAAAACTTTAATGGCTGGTAATTTTATTGTTTCCCAACATATTTAAAAAAACATTAAACCCCTGCCATGGAGTGAATGAGCAGCTGATGTGTGAATTTAACTGGTCGACTGAGATAAGTAAACTGTAATTACAGTTATCAAATAAATTAAATAATTTTTTTTTCTCAACTAATGTAGTGTTATTTTTTATCAGGCTGCATGATTTATTTAGATCAGGTCCTGTTCACTTATTGATTTTCTGACATGTTTTCAGACATGAGTTTAGGAGTTAATAATGCTCTCTGTTTATGATCACCTTAAGTTATAAAGTCAGCTATATTAATAACTTGTTAGCCTACAAGCTACTACAGAGCTAACCAACATTAGCAGTGTCAGGCTCTGATGTATGTTTGTTTAGTTTTTTAAAGCCTATTAAACTATGAAGGCTTTGGTTTAACCTACAAAACAAACAAATGTGTTTTAAAATCACCACCACAGGCTGCAGGTCTGATTGTGTCTGAGCTAACACAGCTAACAGCAGGTTAGAGCAGCTTCCTTCCTTTCATTTGGAGCCAGAGTGTCTCTTAAACAGGGGAACCAGGAGTTTATTTCATTATGTTTAGTTCTGGTTCAGCAGAGGTTGTCATCACTTGTAGGTGGACCATACACCAGCTGATTGGTAAGGACCAAATCTCTGCAGGTGTTATGGTGCGCTTTTTACGCTCCATTTTTTTTTTTTCCTCCCCCTTTTAGTTTTTGGTGGCACAGTGGCGTAGTGGTTAGAGCTGTTGCCTCCCAGCAAGAAGGTTGCAGGATCGTTAATTGATGACTCTAAAATTGTCCCTAGGTGTGAGTGACAGTGTGAATGGTTGTTTGTTTCGTTAGTCTCTATGTGGCCCTGTGATGGACTTGCGACCTGCCCAGGGTGTCCCCCCGCCTTTCGCACAGTGACTGCTGGGGATAGGCACCAGCTACCCGCGACCCGGAATGGAGAAGCGGGTAAAGAAAATGGATGGACGTTCCCTTTTTTCTCTCAGTAACGGATGGGGTTTCAAATGTAACTAAGTTCAATACTTGATAGAGAACATACTCAAGTAAAAGTAGATATTAAAATTATTACTCAAAAAATGACATTGTTCACAAAATTGTAATGTAATATAATTTGCTACTTTCCATCTCTTGTGACTGCATCTTGCAAGCTGTTGTGATGAATCCTTATAGATGTGCAAACATATGTTGAAGTAGTGAAAAACACATTTAGGTAGTTTAGTCTTTATCTACAGAACCAAATTTCTGTTCTGTAGAAAAACCCTTACAGCCTGACGGAGTCAAAAGATGGGGAGGGGATGAGAAAAATAAAAAATAAAAAATTGCTGCGCTGTAGCTGCTGGTAATGAATTGTTTACTGAAAGTGAAACATATGATGAACATCCAGCAGACAGGACTGGCTGTGCTGGATGATGGCACCATTATTGGGAAGATTGAATCCACCATGAAGTCTCATTCGGAGCACATCCTTAGAGGAATAAAAAGAGAAGCCAAATCAACAAAAAGGTGGGCGAGGCACAGAACGAGAGCAGCCACCTGGACAAGGCAGAACCTTACCATTTGTGCGCGCAGAAAAATAACGGTTTCATTTCTGCTCCTGAAGCTACAGCTGAAAAGTGCTTTCTACAGTTTGAAAATGGTCCTTATGGTAATTAATGTGGAGGTGCGTTTCATTTTAAAGGTATATAATCACCACTGTCAACAAAGGGTTCGTAATTGTGCCTTTTGGTAACCTTAAATACAAGCAGCAAGGCAGCAGATCAGCTTAGCAGCCCTGATAACTTTGGTGCCAGTCACTGAATGAAGTGTGGAGATTTATGGCAGATATTTCTCACTTTCCCCCTGACTGCTCTGATAAAAACCTGTTGCTGCTCTCTTCACTCCTGTCTACGTGCAGTCTTTTCACAACACCACATCATCAGCTGCAAACGAGATTATCTGAGTGGGACCGAATAAATGTGTGGCTTTGAGCAAAAGATGGATGCACTCGGAGTTGAAGGTTGCAGGTTCAATCCTCAGCTTTGTGGTCGTGTGTGTCAAGATGTCCCTAGGCAAAATGGCGAATTGCACTTTACTCCACAAGGTGTCCCTTACCAACTTGGTGCCTTTTCATTCTGTTCAGAAGTTGCAGGATTTTTCTTTTAAAGATATAAGCAGAAATATGTGGTTTTATTGTTTTGTTTTATTTATCCCCCTGTCTGAAGCAACAGAACAAATAAGTCTTTTTGCAACAACTCCTGCACCTTGATTCCTTAGTCTGAGCTGTGTAATAAGGTTAAAATAATGTACTCAACATTGCTTTTACGTATTTGAATAGTTGTTTTATCCACAACTGGGACTTTTTTTAGTTTATATTGTCAGTAACATGTAAAAAATAACTTCAAGCGATAAACTTAAGGATAAAACTGTGCAACCAAAAAGACTTGAGTTCAGTTCACAAATAAAGGGGAAAATATCAAATAATGAGCACAAAAATGTAAACAGTTGGCATGTTTAACAGGGTTCCTGTTATGCTTGTGAAAGTTATACTACCCATTAATTTTGTTATGCTTTTTACAAAGCCAGTGCATTATTAGGCTTCCCTTTTCTGATGTACAGTGCCTTTAAAACATCCTCAAATGTTTTACCTTTTTCTTGATTTCATAAAACAGTCATGGTCAATATGAATTTTCTTTTTTCACAAAAAAAAATCATAAAGGACTACTTTAATGTCAAAGTCAATTCAAATTTTTACAGAGTAATAAGTGATTTCACTTTTACATTGAAGGTTTTTTTGATTTTTCTGTCAAAAATGCCAATTTATATTGACCACAATTGATTTATGACATCAATAAAACCATAAACCATCCAAAAGGGTGAATACTTTTTATGGGCACTGTAAACTCAAAGTGTTATAAGTGTTGGCTCGTGGCTTAAAATGAGCTAAATTCGGATCTAATTTTGTAAACTCTCTGCTCTTGTTCATGCAGTTATAGGAAAAAACATCAAGTGCATCATAATAAACAAGCAGATGACTTTATGCAAGATGA
The DNA here is from genome assembly GCF_001649575.2 of Kryptolebias marmoratus. Taxonomy (NCBI): domain Eukaryota; kingdom Metazoa; phylum Chordata; class Actinopteri; order Cyprinodontiformes; family Rivulidae; genus Kryptolebias; species Kryptolebias marmoratus. The sequence goes on along the minus strand of NC_051430.1, from coordinate 8,550,497 downwards.
CTTTATGCAAACTGTATCTCTAAGTCCCTCTCTCCCAACTTAAGAATACAAATGTTGGCAAGATTGTTACTTTGAAGAGCAATGAGGATTTGTCCAGTAATGTTATAGTAGAAAACCGTAATGGTAGAGGTGTTTGAAAAGTAGCTTCTTGTTGTCTTTACAGACTTGGAAAGTGGTGATCTGGGACACTAAAGATGGATCAAGAGGTTGGTAAAGGGCGAGCAGATGGTGGAAAGTGGGAGATGATGAGCTTTTATGAAATCATGGCTTTGATGTGTTTTGTGAAATGTAACTTAGTTTGTGGTAATGAATGTATAATAAGCAGCAACTTGTTGGCTGTAATGGAAACAGCACAATGTAACGATGCTCATGTGAAGCAGAAGTAGTTGTACAAGTAAGAGGAGAAAATGGTTACTAAAGAGAGATGGAAATAGCTCAGTGATAGCTGAAATCTAACATTAATGTTGAGAAAGACAAAAGCTCAGTGAAGGGATAGAATAGAATAAAAATAGAATAACCAGAACCTCAACTGCAGTATTAAAAATAGTAAAAGTGCTTAATGGACCTCCTTTAAGCACTTTACTATTTTCAATACTGCAGAACAGAAAACTGGGAAAGTGGAGCTGGAAAAAAACAAACATTAAAAAATCAGTACTGAAACCATTTATTCTAAGAAAATAAAAAAATGCAGATTTGAGCCACTAGAGTAATAAAGAAAATTGCAGAAGTGAAGGATCAGATTGATGTCTTCTATGACTCTAGTAATTTGGATAACTTGGATCAATCTTGAAGAAATCAGCCTTGATGTGAAAAAAAATTTATTAGTTAACTATAGGTCAACACTTTTCTTCATTTCTTCCAGAGGTTGCTGTGGAAGTGTTAAAAGAGATTATGATCAATTTGAAATAACAATAAATGTGCTAAAATGGGCAAACAACCTCATCACGTTAATCTAAAATGTAAAAAAAAAAAATACTGTTTATAAAATAATTTGAAGATCATTTCAGATAAGTGTTAATTTTCCCAGGCAGCATTTAAATTTTTACCTCTTTTAAAAATATATAATCACCTTTACTTTTAGGGAAAATGAGACAAAATTGGTTGTCTAATTACAAGTTCACATATTCAAATAGCAACAACAGCACATAGACAGTAGTAATTTGGAGCTGAAGCATAGACAAAAACATACAGAAGCCAAAGCCAAAATACCTTGATGACTAATTTATTTTCGTTTGTTATTCTCTGGTTGCATTGTAAACAGAACTCATAGTGCCATGAAGTGATAATATAAAGACCTTTTCTTGTGCTAACTGTTGATATTGAGCAGGAAGAACAGATGGGCAGATGGCATATGAACCAAGTAAACACAATAGAAAATTTGAAAGTTTCTAAGAACAAAAGTTGCAATTTAAAAGCAGAATACAACTGCTTGTTTCTAGCGCTCCTGTGTGTTTTTATTCTGGGACTTTATGGTAGCTTCCCACACTTCAATCAGACAAAATGGTTGATCTCATACAATTCAATTCAGCGTATTTATACAGTGTGAAATCACAACAAAAGTTACCTCAGGGTACTTCATAAAAAAGCATCAATTCCAACTCATATAAAATTATTTGTAATCCAATTCATTCCAAAACAGATGCAGGATCACTCCGATTAAATACATTTAGTTTAATAGAGATATATTACAATACAGTTAGATTTGTTATATTACAAAATACTAAGAAGTAAAAAGTTGTCTGAGGGAAACCTGCAGATTGCGTTGAATCTTTATTTTGATGCAGTCCCTATCCTGAAGACTCATAGGTCAGTGAATGGCAGTGGAGAAGAACAACTCCCTTTTCTAACAGTAAAGAAACATCAAGCAGACCCAGATTCAAGATGCCATCTGCCTACACCAGTTTAGGGGTTGGGAGGACAGAAAGGAGACACAAACACAGATGTATTGGACCAGGTGTCATCTCTAAGGGGGGAAAAAACAGAGAAAACAAAGTTAATGGTAGTAATAAATGTAATTATAAACAGATTAGAAAAAAATAGAGATAGCAGAGTGAGGAAATGTGGTCAGCATGTCCTCCAGAAGCCTAAGCCTATAGCAGAACAAAGGATCTGACTGGGCTGTGACTGTAGGCAACTAGTTGGTGAACGGCATTCGAGAGGGTGTCTCAGGTTGGTCAGGGTTCTTAATTTACTTGCTTGAGTCACAGAGGCTCATGGTTTTGCCATTTAAATTTTGATTATTTAAAAAAAAAAGTGCAACAAACCTTTTCTCTAGATGGTCACAGTGTCCTTGCAACCTCAGCCAATCTTAGTTTTGTTGTGGGCGCTTCCAGCCCTTCTCAAGAGGGTAGAGGTGTATTTTGACATCTGCATGGGAGCTCTCCTCTGACAGAAAACATGTTTAGGTCTAAAAGCTATGCTGAAAAAAAATATTAACTAGAAGCACTCAGAGAGCGCAAACCTCTGCCAAGGCCACACCGTGACTAAAAAAAAAAAAGTATGATCCAGATCATAATCTGAAGGTTTTTCACAAAGGGGTTACCTGTAACCTTGACCTTTGACCCCATGAATTTTGAAATCAACAGGCAACATCTTTGACCCATGAGGTGTCCAGCTGTGCAGTTTGAAAATCCTACATGCCACTGTTGCAGAGTTAGAGCACTAGGTCAGCTGTGACCTTGACCTTTGACCCTATCTATATGAAATCAACATTGATCACCCTTGACCCATGAGGTCTCCAGCTGTGGAGTTTTACATTCCTGTTATACAGCTGCAGAGTTAGAGCGGATCTGTGACCTTGAACTTCCGTTACAAAAAAATCCCACGAAATTCACGTGATCACACGTGATTCCCATTTTCCACATGTGGTTCACATAATCCACAAAAAAATCACGTTTTCACATGTGGAATCACATGTGGAATCACATGTGAAAGTCACATGTGATTTTCATGGGATTTTTTTGTAAGGGTTTGACCGGCTCACCAAAAATTGAATCCCTTGTTCTTTGTACCATGTTTGATGTTCCCTGAAATTTCATGACAATTACTTCAGAACTTTTTGAGTAATCTTGTACACAGTCAGACAGACAAACAAACCCTGTTGGAAGTAATCATTGAAAAACTGGACAAATTCTGTCTATCTGCATTTCCAACGTGTACTCTGGTAAATTAAATCAAACACGTGGGGGTGGCTGCTGCGCACAAGAAAACAATTTTGTAGAATTTTGTGCTTTTCAATAATTGGTTGCTTAAACCGTGGCCACACGGCTCACTGGTTGCTTAGCTGCAAACACTCAGAATACAGCAATGGAGTTTTCATGATTTTGAGGCTCCAACTAATCTGCAACAGCTGCAGCCCAGTGTGATACTACCTGAAAGAGACATATAACCATATATAACCACAACTATAAAACTTTAAAAAAGGAAAAATTTAACCATAGTCTACACATAATTGGAAAGAGTCACCTCTCCAAAGAGCTGATTGATAATCGGCCAAAAGTCATATACTGACATTCCTAGGTTGAATGCCAATATTGTATATTTGCATTTCATGTGAATTGGGCTAAATGTTCAAGTTTAACTCACTGTCACATATAAGATGTCCTATTCTTCCAATAACCAGCATATTTAATCTCAAAACAGTCTTTTAATTACAATGTATGCTTTGGAAGATGTCAATATATCCCTTTTAAATTAGATGCTTTCATGACATGCTGATGGCAGCCCATCATGAAAAAATAAATACTGAACTCCTTACATCCAGGTAGATACAACCATCTGAGGTGTGAGCTTTTGGCACACAGGGATTACTTTTAGAACAATCATTTTCTTGTCAAATCTTTTTGATTCAATACATTACAATATTATTTTACCTGCTAAGATTCTGCTGGTGCAGTCATGTTGAGCTAGACCTTTTTTTTCCTCCTAGGTTTGACATTTCTAACCTCCTGAGGGTGAGCTGGAATTAGTCTGTCTTAGCTCCATGCCTTTAGGTGGACACCAGTGTGAGCTACATTTATGAATATCAACAAGCCTAGAGCCGAAGAAAGATTGCAGACGTCTCAATCTGTCAAAGAAAATTTGCATTAAGACTTTCAAATTAGAAGAGTGAAGAATGTGTCAAACATAATTATGCATAAAACATATAGTGTGTCTCATATATATATACACATGCACTAACAAAAAATGTTTTTTTTTTTTTTTACAAAGAAAAATCCCACAAATTGACTTGGATAGTTTCAAGGCTGTAATTTGTTTTATGCTCCATCAAGCTGTTGTAAATCCCTGTTGCAGCAGCTTCCTGCTTCCTTTCAACAGCTTCTTTTTACTATTTACAAAACTGCTGTGGGAACTCTGGCTATCCAGACATCCATCCATTTTCCTTACCTGCTTCTCTTTTCCGGGTCTCGGCAAGCTGGCAACTATATCTGGCAGTCACTGTGCGAGAGGCGGCGGACACCCTGGACAGGTCGGAAGTCCATCACAGGGACACATAGAGAGAAACAGGACAATTAACTATTCACGCTCTCACTCACACCTAGGGACAGTTTTTGTAGAGCTACCAATTAACCTAACATGTATGATTTTGGTCTGTGGGATGTGGGAGGAAACAAGAATACCTGGATTAAACCCACATGAGCACAGCGAGAACATGTAAACTCCACCCAGAAAGGCTCCAAGTCGGGAAGGGAACCTACAACCGTCTTGCTGGGAGGAGACAGCTCTAACTACTGCCCTGCTGTGTCACCCGATTCTGGCTATCATCAATTTGATTCTAATCTGTGAATGCTATTTCATGTTTTCAAAAAATTGGTTCTTGTGAGATTGAGTGTAGTGTGGTGTGTCTGGTAATAGACCAGGTGTTGGACACCAGTAGCTTTAACTCTCAAACTCCTCCACCCCCAATGTTTGCACTGTGGTGTCCAAGCAACAACGGTCTATCTCTTTCAAGCACACTCGCATCATCCAAAGAGGCCAGATGAAAACTGAAACTTGCCATAAAAATGTTTCCCAAGTTTCTAGCCGGGCAAGCCAAAAAAAATAAAGAAATAAAGAAAACTCTGCACAAGTTTATTCAATAGAAAAAAAAGTTAGGAGTTCTACTGCTGATCAGTGCTTTGACGGACAGAAAAACAAAAAATACAGAAAAGTTTGATTCTAAAATGGATACATTTATTAAAGACTGTAAATTTCCTTTGAATTATTTACTAATCCACCAAATCATTTTTCACGTATTACTGTTTTAACACATCCCATACTGTATGGCCGTGCAGGGTAAATGTAATGTAAATGTTTCATGAAAGTGAATCTAACGTTCCCTCACCTGTCAAGACACTACAGTGTTTGAACTTGCATTGTGTTATGGGAGTTATGATGGGACAGGATCTTCTGCAACATCTCCACAATGAACATGAGCCCCGGCTCAGATGTGTTTTGATACACTCTGACGGTCACATTATCTTTTAATGACCAGCTGATCTCAGTAGCGCTACCAGAACATCTGTGGCAGTCATGATGGGTCATTAAGTGACTGAGACTGACTGCAGCTAAATGTGCTGTTCTCTGTTATCTGTGCGAGTAGCATGATTCTCTACCCCATAGAGAATGACGACATAAGGCGTTCTAAAAAAACGTGTCAGGCGTGTGGCATACAGTGACAAAGCTCCCCGGGGCCCTTTTCAGCTGCAGGGACATTCACAAAATGATTGGTAAAACAACAGACTCTGGGCGGTTGTCTGTCAGTTTGTGCCTGTTTTTGTTCAACACTAGCGAGCTGACATTTTCTCCTATTCCAGTGCAGTTTTTGTCAGTTCTTAAAGGCATGTGCCAGCCGTAATAACTCTGTCCTTCCAGTCAAAGAGGCAGCTTTTAAATGGCACCTGAACGGCTTTCACAACTCGCCCTCACTCATGGGTCGCTCCTCATATGCTCTCCTCCTCGTAATTTTTATTTCTGTTTACTGGAAACTACTATGAGTTGTATTTTGTGTTTACCTGTTGTAGCTTTACTGCCTTTGAACCTTGAAAACATACTCAAATGAAGACGAAAATGTCAAATTTTTGACCATCTAATCTTTACAGTGGGTTACAAAAGGTTTCATGTGCCTTGGTATGTTCTGTTGTTGCTTTACAACCTGGAATTTATTTATCTTTTTTTGAGAAAGTGGAGCATGTATCTTCTATCTTACACAGTGTAACAGCTTGGGAACTCCAAAATGTTTATATTGTGAGAAAAACAAACAAGGAAAAGGTTAAAAAAAGTGTGCATTACCATTCAGCCTCCACCTCAAAAGTCAATGCTTTATAGAGCCACCTTTTTACTTACAGCAAAAAAATCTCAGGTTTGTCTGCATATGTTCAGTACATCTAGTCATTGATTTTTTTTTAGTCCATTCTTCATGACCGAACCAAAAAACAATTGAAAAACAAAAATCAACTAGACTTCTATTCTGTAGCTGAAGACATTTTGCTTCTCATCCGAGGAGCTTTATTAATTCAAAAAGCTCCTCGGATGAGAAGTGAAACATCTTCAGCTAAAAAGTAGAAGTCTAGTGATTTATTTATTTATTTTTTAACCTTTTTTGGATTTTGCCATGTTCTGGATGGCTGAGAATCGACTCCAGCTTCATGACCCAACTGCAGCAGCTCCCTCAGGCTAGATGGGTGCTGCTCGTGTCCAACAATCTTTAAACCAAACCTGAATATTCTCAGTTGGATTGAGGGCTGGGCTTTAACTACACCATTCCAGAACATTTTCCAGGTCCTATTTGTAAATGAGAACTGATTTTCAAACATTTTACCTGGTAAAATCAAGGTCTAATGAAAAAAAAAAGCAACTATCAACAATTTCCCTCTATTTTACTTCATCCACCTTTCCTTAAAGGCTACACCAGGCTTCACTGTATGGATGGTGTTCCCAGCAGGTTGTTAGGTTTGTGTCAGATATGGTGTCTTTGACGGCCAGAGCATTTTCTTTAAGCCTCGTCTGTCCACAGCACCTTCTTTCACATGCTTGTGGAGTCTCTAATATACCTTTTGGCAAATTCCAAAAGGTCTGCCTTATTTGTTTCTTTAAATCTATAATAACTGACAAAATATGTACTTTTTCAATGTTTTAGATTTCAATTTATATACTTCTGACACAAGTTCTACAGCATTAAATGGTTGTTTGAGGGTTAATGTAACTTAAACTCATCAGGGTTTTCGTGAAAAAAAGTGTTAGAAAACAAAATATTTCTTTCCTTTTTTTTTACAACTAAATTTGGCGATTAGTTATGATTAGTTATCGAAATTCTCTTTTGACCTGGAGTCTCTGATTTCATTGTTCTCCCTGTGACTGTGATTATTTTCCTAACTCATTATCCATCCTGGGTCAAGACTGTCCACAGTGTACTCGTCGATGTCCCAAAGTAAACAAACAACTCATAATTGTTGGCAACAACACCTGACTCTGCTGATTTCACACATTCAATACAAATTAGGGGTTACACTCTTGGTAGTGAATGATCCCTGTTTTTTGGTTGTTTTTATCATAGTTGGTACACATATCCAAAAACCTGAAATCAAAAACATTGAAAATTCATATATTTGGGCAGCTATTATAGCTTTAAGCAATGCTTTTTCCTTCCACTTTTCTATAAAGCCCATCTCTTTGCAGCTTATAGTGGTCCCAAGGGCTGATCCTCCCATCTCTGCAGAAGAGCTGCTTAGCTCCATCAGGATTATCTTTGGCCTTTCTGATGCATCTCTGATTAATGCCGTCTTTTCCAGGTCCATGAGTTTTGGAGGGCAACCCTGTCATGTTTAGGTTTGCCTTGGTGGTGTAATCTTTCCATTTTTTAATGGCAATAATGGTGCTTTATGCAATGCTCAATTTATTTTTTGTTTTTCTTTTGAACATACAACAATGATCTGTACTTCTATACAACTTTGTCTCTGACCTGTGTGAAGAGTTCATCCGTCTTCATGACATCCTTGCTTGGTAGTAGCCTTTATTAGTTAGAGGTGCTGGTGTTGATTCTGAGGGTTATGAGAACAGCTGTATATATCATCTGACATTTAGACCGCTCATAGGTGATCTAATTTACCTAATTATGTGGCTTTGGAAGGTAACAGTTGGGGCTTCAAAGCAACAGTAGTGAATACATATAGACACACCAGTTTTCAGGTTTATTTAAACATTTTTTGAATTATTTAAAACAGTTTCTGCCCCATTTAACTTGATTAATTTGGATTTTTGTGTTGGTCCATTACTTATAATCAAATTGAAATCTATTTTAATTCCAGATTGTAAGGCAAAATACTAGAACGAATACTGAAGAGGGTGAATACTTTAGTGTCCCATTCTACTTTATATCTTGTTGGCATTTGTGTGTCTGATGGACAAACTCCTTGAACATGTTATTTTTTTCTTTTTGTTAAAATTAATCACTGACACATTTGTGTCATGTACTACATACATTTCGTTTTAGATCCTTTTATTAATACAAATAATGTAGAATATAAACGTGCTGCAATATTTGAAATGTTTAGTTCCAAACGTCACAGTTTGATCTGGCTTTGATTATTCAACACAGACTTATAAAATACACTGGACCATCAAGAATAAAGTACTTTAGTGAAAGCTAAAAATGTTGCTGATGGGAGTTCTAATCAATTCTACTGCTTTATTTACATTTAAAGCAGACCACAGCCACAAACCATCAGCTGTGGTTGAGTGTAACTATTGCACATTTACACATATTGTACAAAAGGGTCTGCTAAATATCAGACTCCACAGTCTATTGTATGTTCATGCTGTGTGTTGAATGGCTTTAAACGTGTTTTACTTGGCAAAAGCTTGATCTATAGTAATTCTCCTGGTATAAAACAAAACAATCAGAGCAAATTATGTCAAATCAATAATTCCCTTGATACACCGCAGCTCATGTATTCATACAAAGAGAACAAACACAACAAAAAATGCCTAAATGCTGTTTGGCTTGTGAGGGTATACTTTACATCAGCTACTGTGTGAAAATAAAAGCTCAGCTTGTGCATCAAATCAAAATCAATGTTTGACTCCACCCGTTTAACCCCCACATCATTTTCAGGTTCAGGTTCTCATTATGTGGCTGACATAATTATAGAAACAATCGCAGCTGAAGTCTGGTTGGAGGGAAAGTCCTGCTGTGAATTCTCATAAGAGGTGAGCTGATGCAGAAGGAGAGCTGTGTACACACATACACGTGTGTTTAGAGAACTGAAAGAAGTGTCTGTGGAAGGAGAGAGTAACATTTTAGAGTTCAGACAGTGGAGTTTACTATTGTATAAAAAAACGCAATAGATCTGGATTCCTCTGATCCAAACTGTGGCAACAAAAGCATCAGCAAAGCTTTCACAATTTGTGGTTTCACAAGTTGTGTTACTAATGACGAAAAGCTAAGCTCAAATTTCATGCGGTAGAAGCTGATAGTCATTACCAACACGTGCTCTGAGCGGGACATCTTGCAATATTGCACGAGACTGTGCACAAGAACTGATACAACTTTGTCATTTCTCGACACAAGATGATTTTGGCTTAAAACTCTGGCATGAAATGCAGTGGTAGAGATATGACGTTCAAAGATGAGCCAAATCTTTTGAATGGCTCTTTAACACAAACAAAGATTCAGCCACGCACACACGCTTTCTTTGCTATTCCACCGAGATGAGTAACAGGCAAAGGGGAGGAGTTCAGCAGTTGTAACTGTAGCTTAGGAGGGTTGCATGCTTGACAAGTGACATGGTACGGCCATAAGCCATATGTCACTATGTAGGACTGTGCAGTGATGTACTGCTGTACATAATGACTTGTCATATTACATCGCTGGCAGGACCATTTGACAAACCGTTCAAAAGACTGGCTCTTTTAAACGGCTCTTTGAAAGGAATGGATCTGCAAGATCCGAATCCCTTCAAAGAACCATAAATCCCATCCCTATGCAGTGGGTGATATTCAAGGAATACTGGGTCTTTACTTTTACAAGTTATTTGCCTGGCTTCAGTACTTGTGTAAGAATTGGAGGGCATAAAAACTGAAAAATGTTTTTTTTCTTTTTAATTTTTTTGGAATTTTGATTGCCTATAAATGTCTTTTCATGTTGGAAATCATAGTCTCCAAAACCCTACAGTTATGAAGTAGCAGCTATTTCACCTTTTCTTTTTCACTTGTCGCTCCTTTTTTCTTTCTCCCATTTCTACAGAATGCTCTGGTTCAAATAGAGATGGATGCTCATCAACTTCTAACGCCTTACCAAAATACTCAACATCAGCAAAATATTTTGCCATACATGGGGAAAATAATTAGACTTAAGAAGTTCCATCATGTCTATGAACAGGTCTAAATAGATTTAGTGAACAGACATGGTTGTTAGACTGAAAAAGTAAAACAAAGAAAAAGGTCTGGTTTTGCAAAGACTGAAAAAAGAAATGACTTTGTGCTCTAAAATGCAAAGAGAAATACTGCTGCAGGCAAATAAATACTTAAAGACAAGACACAAGCAGTTACATGATTGTCTGCTTTTAATGGCAGTACATGATGAATATACCCAATATTATTTAAAAGGAAATATCCACAATATTTTCTTTTAGAACCAAACAAAAGATAAATAACTGAAAACGTCCAGCGGTATGCTTAACTGTTGATAATGTACTTGGTTAAAATCTTACAGCAGCAGGTTTAAATATTATAGATAGATAGATAGATCTCACATGATAAAATAAAAACATTTATTTGTTGCTTCGGTCTGATTTTTCTATTTGGAATATCATTTAGAAAAGAATTCGTGCACAGACCAAGCTTCTTACTGACAGTTTAAGCTAAAACTGAACTCATCACCAGCTCTGGAGCCACAGGTGATGAGTTCAGTTTCTGTTACCATGGTGATCTAACCAGGTTCAAACTCAGTCTCTGTTGCCATGGTGACCTAACCAGGCACAAAGAAATCCTCTTTGGTGGCTCTGAAAAGGCAGACTTTCAGCTCATCATAGCAGCTAAACCTTTAACCTCATTTCGTAGTCCAGCCGTCTGGTAATCCACTGATCATCAGGACCTCATGATACCTGAACTTCTTTTTAATAGAAGTATGACAAATTTTCCTCCCTTCCACTGTTTTAAAAGTCATGTTTATGTCATCTTATGTAATGTGAGCAAGAACTGTATCAGAGTAACTACAAGAAGTAATTGAGTTTTTTTACCAGCTGCGTTGTGCTTCAACATGTTTTATTGTTGAGCACCATGAGATGGTCTGCATTGCACTGAAATGACTAATTTCATACCCCCCCCCCCACACACACACACAGACAAACACAAACACAATGTAATTGTCCTTATAATCCTTAGCATTATTTCTTAGCAATATTTAGCATTTTATAGCAACAGATAAAACTTTATTTTGTAGATGTGCCTGTCACATAACAAACTTGAAACATTAAAAGTATATAATTCAAGATATTGTTTTTTAAACGGACCAAGGTTATTCAAATTTACCAACTCATACAAAACCTTTTGATTTAATCATATGATAATGGTAATAATATATAGCAAAGAGTGCTGGAAGTTTGATAAGATGCTCTCAGAAATTCAATGCATGACTGATCTCAGGGTATCTGTTTTGAGACGCAGCACAGATGCTGTCATCGCCTCCTAATGTTCATTACAACTGAGACTGTCCGCAGTAATTATTATTATAAATACTCCCATGTGCCATCTTGAGTTTTCTGCAACACATGGTCAACTGTCATTTTTTTCTTAGAGCTGTGGTTTTTTGACATTCATGATTTAATTTGATTTCTGTTAACAACCTGAAGCATCTCAAAATGTTGCCTCATCTGATTGCTACCAGCAATACAGTGCAATTAATATGAAATAAAATGGTTATCTTAGTTTTTGTTTAAGACAAGTGTTTCTAATAAAACAAGCTGTTTTCCTTCATGCTAGTGTCTTAAATACACTCCTCTGCAGTCAGTGACTTCTGAGGTCAAAACACATGTAATAGCAAGCTAACAAACAGGTTCTTTGTCATTTATTATGAAACATACAGTAAATACTTCTACTTTGTTGTGCACTGAGTTGCTCCTCTCTGCCTTTCACTGATCAGCAATAATCTCCACTGACCAACAACTGGTTTGATTAAGACACTAATTTATCCTGATCCTCGCTGCCTGATGTCAAACAGCAGAGCCAGGCACAAATACATGCATTTTGAGTCAAATAAAGAAAGCAGTGCACTCTCACATATCTGTTAATAACACAGGCTGCTTAGCATTTGCAGTGTGTCTAAAAAAAAAACAAACTCAAAATAAAAAGTAAAATTACATTCACATGTCTGTGAACCACTACACTGCTATTGACCCGTTTTAGTCACCAAGTCGTTTCCACATGTTTTACATTAATTCAGCGTGAAAGTAAAGCTTTTTATGCCAACAATCCTGTTCTCCTGCTCTCTGACATGTGAAACTGTCTGCTTAACATCTCTCTTATCAGACAGTGCTCCTTCACGTTTCAGTCATTAGCTCAGACGATCCTACATCCTGAGTGGCTTCACACATTTTGTTAAATTAGTCTGTAATGTCCGCTCAAGTTACAAAGTTCAAACCTTGTCCAGATATTTGTCATCAAAAAAAAAGAAAAAAACTTGGTGTGTTGATTTTAACTGCTCTATACTCAGCTCTGTATCTGACCACTGTGTCACTCTTTGCTAACTTTATCTTGGCACTGAAGCTAAATTACTCCCTCTGTGTTGTTTTTATACAACTTAAAGACAGTACCTTTTTTGTCTTTAGTTTTTAATGGCAATTGGAAACAAATCCAGCTTTGTAATTGGTCCATTTGATCCAGTTCTTCTTCTCTTGTTTTTTTATGCTTACCACAACAGACACTTGAAGGTGTTCACGTCAGCGTTGCCTCAACTCACAAGGTGTCAGCAGCTTTTTATGTTCGTCAGTAAAACTAACTGTTTCATCCTACTGGGAAGTTAAAATATACGTCAGCCACACAAAATGCATTCGAGTCAGCAGGTTTGGACAGTAGTGTCTGATAAAACAACTTTATTTAGAATTCAAGCACTTTTAACTCCTTGAAAATACCCCACTCCAATTCAAGCATTTTCAAGGATTTTAAGCACCCATACCTAGATGCCTCACATTCAAAAAAGTAATGAAGATAAAAAGTACTTGTCTGTAAATATGGCCTGCCTACGTTTGATTTGTCATCCCATAGTTGAGATCGAGAACCATGAACAGCTCCATTAAAAAGCATTTATTCAATGATAATGTCAGGAAGACAGGAAAAGATTAAACTGTTCCTTTTTAACTCTGCCATTTTACAAGTGAATAGAGTATAAAAATATCACATATTTTATATTTAAAATAATTCTATGATTCTGTAATAGAATACATTTTTTTAACCTTAACAAAAACTACTCTTATCTTAGACTAAATCAGTTCATAGAAAGGGAAGAATAATGTCAAAATCTCTTCCAGTCTGTAGCTGTGTTTAAAAACAACTGCAGTTCCTACTGATGTAGAAATGCCATCTCTGACACAGTGAGCTGTTTCTGCAGTTTTGAGAAGTGCCTGTGTAGCTCGCACACTTGGACCTCATCGCTCACTGTCAGACAGCTGTCAGAAAGCTCCAACTTTTCTAGGGCAGAGGTCCCCAGAAACAGCAGAATGCTACAATGAGTTTTAATCTGATGTAAAAGAAAAGTACAAATTGCTCACATCTGCTAAAGGTAATGAGTGCTATCACTTTGTGCTAAAACACCGATACAGGGCAGGTAGCAGTGGCAAACAATACACAGTAATTAGTGTTAAAAGCTGCAGTTCAGTCTTAGTGAATCAGGACCAGATTTTTTTTTTTAATTTATTTTCTCTAGCAGTTTCCACCACATGCATTTGCTCTTCAAATCTAAAATGCACCATTAGCCCAAATCTGCATTTGCATCTTTATTTTTAAACTCACTCAGCAGTGTACTCATTTTCTCTACGAGAGTTTATCACATTTAACACATGGGTGGGTTTGTGTAGCCTTGTGAGTAGGCACAAGATAAACAGTTTGAAGATTGACTTGCTGAAGACGTGTGTACTGTTTTTTTTTTTTTTTTTAGAGCCAGAAGCCACCTGTTTATAATGTTACCCTTTTAAATTGAACTTTGCGACCTTATTCAGCTAAGGTTCCTGACCTGGATGCCTGCTTCCAACAAATGTAAAAAGGCTGTCCAATGGCCTTAATGATCCTCGATCTGGTCTCCTTAAAGAATCTGACCAAGACAATTTAATACATTTCACACACACACACACACACACACACACACACACACACACACACACACACGTTATGTCTCTCTATCTTTGCAGGGACTTTCCATTGACTTCCATTCATTTCTACACCCTAACTACAGCCTAACCCTGACCCTTACCCTAACCATTACCAGTACATACCTAACCCTAAACCAAACCTAAACTGAATTCACACCTTAGTCCTAAACCTAACCCCTAACCCAAAAACATCATTTCTCCTCGTGGGGACCAGGCTTTGGTCCCCACAAGAGCAGTTGGTCCTCACAAGGTAGTATATGTTAGGAAAATTGTCCCCACAATGTATCAAATACATGGCCACACACACATATGTATATGTGTATATATATATATATATATATATATACATGTACTCAGGTTTCGTCCCACAGATCAAAAACATGCATGTTAGGTTAATTGTCCTTAGGTGAGAGTGAGAGTGTGAATGTCTCTTTGTCTCTATGTGTCCCTGTGATGGACTTGCAACATGTCCAGAGTGTCCCCTGCATCTCACACAATAACCACTTGAGAAAGGCACCAGCTTCACCACCACCCTGCACAGGGTAAAGCGGGTAAAGAAAATAGATGGATGGGTTTCATTTACAGTGTCAGAAAAAAAATCAAAGCTTATCGGCTGTGTGCTCACAACAGAGTACCTCAGGGACAGTGTCAAAGAATTCACATTTCTTAAAAAAAAGAAAAGAAACTGTAGTAAATTGCAAAAGGCAAGTTGAACTGCAGGCGATCACTGTGGTGTGGTGGATACATTTCTTGCTTTCCAGCAAGAAGGCTTCAAAATCGAATCTCAGAAAAAGCTTCTCTTTGTGGTATTTGCATGTTTTCTTCAATCATTTGTGTGTGTGAGGTGGGGGTTTTGTTGGTCGTGGGGGTCTGGTTTATTCTCGCAATCCAAAAAGGATAGCTCAAATGTTAGCTTAAATGACGCCTCCAATCTAAATCTAAATGTAGGTGTGGGTGTTTGTGTACATAGTTGTTAATCTTGTGTCTCTTTGTGTGCCCATGATGGACTGGTGACTGCTTCAGGGTGTACACCACCTCTTGATAACTAGAGATAGACACAACATTACATTACAGCAACATCACATTCTAAATTGTAAAAAGCTCTTATATTAGAATAATGTCATAGTGTCTGTGTTGTTGGTTGTCTCAGTAAGATGTGAGAAGTGCTTGAAATGTGGAGATCTTGATTTGATTCCCACTTCAGAAGCCTATTTATCCAAATCAATCTGGGCTAAAAGCAGACGTCTAGGACAGGAAGTAGATATCTGTAATAATAAATCTTTACATATATATATATATATATATATATATGTATATATATATATATATATATATATATATATATATATATATATATATATATATATGTTCAGAGGATGCTAAGAGACATCAGGCTTGCGTTGACAGGAAAGGACGAGGCCCGTGATCACAGCATTAAAAATAGCTTTGATTTAAGTGGATATCTGTTCTGTTGCTGGATTTCTGCATTGCTTTAGCTTTCAGGAAACTCATTTGATGTCTCCTATTAGTGCAATATATCAGTGTTTCACTAATCAGTCGTTAATGTAAAACACTTGTCAGACAGAAACATGGAAAACATAGAAATGAATAATAAAAGAAACAGATGTGTTTTGCTTTTGCTTTTCTTGTCTTAGTTGTGTCAAACCCCTCAGTTCTTGTGCATAATCTTACATGCTGATTTCAGCCACATGTACAAACAAAATGACAAAAATATTAAAAAATAAAAATTTTAATGAGGTTAGTACTTTTTTAATTTTTTTTTTACTGTGCTTTGTTCTTGCATTCAGCTCTTGTTTTGTTCTGTATGCTGGGCCTCGGTGTGTAGCCTCCAGACGACTGAAAGGAGAGGAAAAGAGCAATCTTTCATCATGGGATAATGGCTGTTCAGACAATACACTAATCTCCAAATCAGCTCAATGGGGTGTCTTTCAATCAGCCGCCCAACGATACCTAAAACCTGATGCCAACACTGTATTTGGATGCAATTTATGTTAGATAATTATCTAGGACAGTTATCTTAATGACTTAAATTCTTCCCTGTGTAAAATTAATGGTTGTGAATATATGAATAAAGACAATGTATCAACAATGCTAAAATTTTAAAATTACTACCATCTCCTATGTGTTTCAGCACTAATCAGCAGCCTGAAACACTTCATTGTGTTTCACATGGTATTAAAGTGATATTCACTAGTCATTAGCAGAATACATAACAATTGTATTGTGTGACTCTAAATTAATCAGGTAAATATGTAATCAGGGAAAATTACAGTTTTCTTTTTCAGCATTGTTTACGTATATTTGTCCCACACCAGATAATTGCTTCTCCTGTCTTTTTCTTTTTTATGTAGATTGTTGGGATATTTTGGGCATCAGTAATGGAAATGTTAGCTGAATTAACAACAAATCAATTAGGTGACATTTTAGGCAAATGGTTGCCAGTTCTGCACTGCTCCACTTCAAAAAATGCTCGTCATTTTCTCCTCTTTTCGATGAGCGGCGGCAAGAAGCACGGCGCAAATCAGCTGTTTGCAGATGCCTTGTGTTGTTTTCGTGGGCTTTGTCACATCCAACTTTCTCCCAGAAAGATCAAAATGTAAATATAGTCACATCACATAAACCAAAACAACCTCAGCCCCACTAATCATCACATCTGACTAACCACATTTTCTGTTCTACTGGCAAAAGCCTCAGCCTCACTCACAAATCCCTCGGTGGCCTGGGAACACTTTCAATGTGCCAAATAGATCTGGGCTTCTCAAGTTGCTGAGTGGGCTTAGGTAAGACGAGGTGGAGCATTTATTATAATCTTTACATTTCTTGGTTGTTGAACTGCTATAAGCCTTGAGGCACATTCCACATGGCCAGAGTTAACAAAAGGGATATAAAAAGAGAAAGGAATCTGTCTCACATTTACTGTACATGACCCTGCATAGTGATGTGGTCATTTGTAGAGTTTTCCCAGCCTTATTCAAAGCATGAAATGTGTATATAAGCACTCAAGTCCTTTGATATTTTAAACCTTTAGGTAAAGAAAAAAATATCCTCAATTCAGTCAGGGAGAGCTTCTTAACCATGGGAACAAAAAGAGCAAACTTGGATTCTATAACATAAAAAACACAACATAAGTCTTTTAATGTATAATTTTTTTCCCTCATCAGGACAGCATGAAAGCATGACTTTTGACTTTCATATATTTAAAAATGTAAATGAGAATTAATAGCCGAATCTGAGATCCTGATGTCACTTAACCCTTTCTCTATTCTCAACTGCTGGTCTGTAGCTGTCACTAAAAAGAGAAAGTCAAACATTTCTTCCCACGTTTTGATCAGATAGTCAGTGATACTTAGTAACAATAGAATGCGGACTGTTTGAATAAATGTTAATACAAGCGTTTAATCATTTAATTTGGGTTGAAAAGACATCAAACCAATCCATAACCATCAAAACAGGCTACATTTAGTGTAAAAGGAAAAGTTATATAGATATTGTTAGTATGAAAATTTCTGTCTTTCTGTTACAGACAATTGAACATAGCAGACATTATATAGGCTACAACTCTGTTAATTTTACAGACAGTGAGCTGAAAATGAGTGTAGCAGTAGCTGAGAGTCATACCCAACGCACAAGATTTAAAGATTTTTAATGTGTTCATTTTGCAGGGCAAATAATGCTGAGTAAGCGTCAATGTACGTCAAATATGGGTGTAGTTTTCCTTTATTCTAAAAATTGTTGAGATATATAGTTGGACTTTGCCTTGCATTCATAGTTTTTTTGTGGTAATTGAATAATTTACTGTACAGTCACTAATTATCAGCAGTTTCACAAGAATATAAAGCTCTAAATACAAGTTACTGTAAAAAACTGTAGACTGTTAAGATTTTCTAAGCTTTGAAAAATGAATTTCATTTGGACATTTCCAAGTTGTACCACGGTCATGCCCATTATGCATCAGAGCTCTTTAAAAGCTGTTGCACTGTTACCCTGCCTGTTATGGCTCAGTCTGGAGGCGGGGGATAAAACTTTGCGGTGCATTGATGTGCAACTCGTAAAATCAATAATCTACACTAAAACTGTCATTATTGTAGAAAACATGCTGAAGAATCAAGGCACAAAGCAGAGTTGGATTCGTCATTGAATAATGGAAAAACAATATTATATTCTTTTAACGTTTTATAAGAGAGAGAGAGAGACAGACAGACAGACAGACAGCAGTCAATGACGAAGATAAGTGTAATTATTAACATACATCATATTGGTAAAAGCACCAATTACAAGAAAATGGTTTTATTGCACATTGACACATTGCTGAAGAAAATGTACTGTTTGTTAAAAAACAAACAAACATCATAGTTGAAACTACATGATTAATGGATTAAATTAAAATGTTTTACGGGTTTGTATTTTGGTTTCCAAAGTTGGGATCGGGACCTCATTGTGGGTAGTGGAAGGTTAGGTGGGGTTGGGGGTGTCTTGGGAAAACCTACAGAAAATGAATGAACTGTAACTTGACTGAAAAAGCATATTCAGTTTTAACTATTACAGAAAGACAAAAACATTAGTTGTGAATTGATAAAAACTGAACTGAATATAGTAGTTGATGAGGCTCTTTGTTAAATGGCTCATTAGTAAGCTTTAACTAGCAACAACTGGAGTCACAAGTCTCTGCAACTTTTATTATGTGGGTTACAGTCTGAAAAGCCTTGGTGTACAACAGTAATTAACAAATCCACTGTGAACCTGAACCCAGAGGTGGGTGGGTGGGAGCTGCTGTCTACAGGACTGCAACCAGACGGTTTCATCTGACTCTTAATTAAAAAAAACAAACAATTAACCAAATATGGTTCAGTGAAAGAGTCCCAAAATAAAAACAAATGTGTTTTGGGAGTTTTTGAATAACACTGAAGTGAAATTAGTTGATAACAATGTGTCTTAATTAATTTATATTTTGTTAGAGCATTTTGATAAGTGGATGGTATAAAAGTGACTGTTCTGATGATATTTCAACTATTATACCAGAATTGTTTTTAAATGTTTTAATGAAGAACCAATTTATGCTTTTAACCCTGATTACTCTGCTTCTATTTCTTCTATTTAGTTTTGATAATTGCAGTTTTGAGTTGTAATTGAATGTCTTGTCTGCATACAAAGCCATAACAAGCTGTGTAGAAGTGCAACATTTTTTCCTAAAGTCTGAAGCATGGATGGGGTGACCAAGGCATGTCGTTTACATTGACCTCTGTCATGGACTGGGGTGAAGGAGGCGAACCCTGAGCGCAGACTCATGTTGATAAAAAAAAAACTAATTTATTTAGAAATAAAAGGCAAACCCAAAACAAAGGCTGACGTGGCAGCAAAACCTAGACTAAATACAAAAAAACATTAACTAACTAAACTAAACTAAACCTGAACAGACCTGAGACTAAAGACGAACCACTGGGAGACAAGAAGGCACGAGCAAACAGAACATCAGGGAGACAAGAGTATGACAATGAACCAGCAGCGAAGTAGAAAATGTGACCGGGTATTAAAGGCAGAGGGTGATTAGTGGAAGTGGGCACAGGTGAGATGATTATGGAGCTAGAGGCAGGTGTAGATGGGTGAGAAAAGGGAAGAGAGAGAGTGTGACTGAGGAGAAGTGAATGGTGGCTGAGGCACAAGGAAGAGACAACTAAATAACAAACAATAAACTCGAACTGAAATATGAAGACAAAACATAATACAAAAACCTTACATCCTAACAACCTCACCCTACGCCTCCTAGCCGATACTGATACAATATCTGTCTAATATTATTTAATGCCTTTTTATTGTATAATAACACTCTTGTCTAATCTGTATGAAAATACATTTGATCCCAATGCTTAACGTTACAGTTTCTGACAGATAGCAGAGTTCTTTGCTTCTTTGCTGAGTTACCTGTAGTATTAGCAGCTGGTGTACAAACGCCAGACCCTTTGCTGACTTGATCCTCTTCATCCAGCCAATCTTTCTCATTTCCAAGCACATTTAGAGTGATTTCCGCATTCTTCTCTGTCAGTGCACTCGGGCTCAGATTGAAAAGGCAAAATGGAAGTTATTGTAAGCTATCGACTGGATGGGACTAGCACCAAAGACGCCAGGTGATGTCAATCTAAACAACATGGCAATGTCCAAATAAAAATTTTTTCTCTTCTTTTTTCTAAATTTATAAAAAATGAACAGTCTAAGGTATTTGTAACTGAAGCAAATGCAAATTTGCTTCAGTTACAAATACCTTAGACTGTTTATTTTTTATAAATTTAGAAAAAAGAAGGGCATTGGACAGACTTTGATGAAACTTTCAAAAAGTAATCAGTGAATGTTCATGCACATCTATTAACTTTTAGAGCCTAAAATAGCTGTCAAAGTAAGTTGACCTTAGCAAAAACAAAAAATGGCTATACCTCAGCCAGTTTTACAGACATTGAGCTAAAATGTGGTGTGGTAGTAGTTGAGAGTCATTCCCATTACATATGCTGAGGACTAACAGATTGCACAAGATCTTTCTTTAAAACTTTGGCATGCTAGCTGTTGAGCAAAATGCATTTCTTCATGGAATGTAAGCCATTAGTTGTTCCAATGTCAGAGGCACAAGGCACTGACTGAAACGGGTTTCACCTGTGAGGTATGGAAGGTTGGATGGATCTTCAAAGATGCCGGTAAACGTAGTCTCACTGCCGAAGGATTGATGACCCTCTCAATCGTGTAAGGACCAATGAACCTAGGAGACAACTTTCTTGGGACGTCTTTGATATTAATGTCTCTTGTGGAAAGCCATACCTGCTGTCCCTCCTGGTACTCAGGGGCAACTGCCCGATGACGATCTGCAAACCTCTTGTTTTGATTAGCTGTTCTTAATAAGGCAGCGCCCGTCTGTCGCCAAATCCTGCGACAGCGCCTGATATGGGCTTGCACCGACGGGACCAGTATTTCAGTCTCCAGGCTGGGGAAAAGAGGGGGGTTATATCCCAATGATGCTTCGAAGGGGGAAAAACCTGTTGCAGAAGATGTATGTCCGTTATGAGCGTATTTAACCCACGGTAAGTATTTGCACCAGGATGACGGGTTATTGTTAATGACACAACGTAAAGCCGCTTCGAGCTCCTGGTTGCACCTCTCAGTTTGGCCATTTGTTTGAGGGTGATAACCAGAAGACAAACTAACTTGAGCCCTGAGAGCATTGCAAAAAGCCTTCCATACCTGGGAGACGAACTGTGGGCCTCGGTCGGAGACAATATCCAGAGGGATCCCATGTAGCCGGAAAACGTGAAGAA
>NC_051430.1:8493849-8525140 GCF_001649575.2 Kryptolebias marmoratus | reverse complement strand
AGAGTTCACAAAGAGAAACTAGAAAGTCTCTAAGGCTCAGCACTTTACCACAGAGGCAAAACAATGCTCCAGCGCTGGTCTGGTTCCCACCACGGCCTTAAGTACCATCTGTCTCCTGATGAGCCTGATCTGCCACAGGTGTAGAGGGAGTGGGGAAGAGCTGCCAATCAATTGCCGAGACGGCCCACCAGGAAATACAAAAACCTCCAGAATCATCACATCCAACTTTGTTTTCTTTAAGAGTGTAATTGTTGGGATTAGGGTAATAGACTTGACATACTGATTGACAACTGAATATAGACTGTTACATTTTACAAGCTTTAACAGCTTAGATATAAATCAAAATTCCCCCCTCAAAAGGTGAAACAAAATGCTTGTTTTATTTTTTTACTTTCATGCTTCATGCACAGATGCTCCAGTATGTTTATAGTAGATACACAATTAAAGTGCTATACAAGTGGAGATCATTCACCATTTTACTATTAGTTTAAAAAGATAAAACAATGAAAGAAATGTGAATATATGTTTAGTGTAAAAAATGGATTTGTTACAACAACTAACTGTTCAGACTTGACAGCAAGAGATTCTCTGTGTGGCGTGTTGTAAAAGGTCTGCTGTACAACTCACGCTGCTGTTTACAGCACCACGGAGAATTGCAGGAGAGGTTTTGTATTCAGCCTGTACTTTATGGATAGTGGAGCAGCTATGCCAAATCAACAAGCAACAATGTATACCTTTTTTTTTTTAAACTGCCTTTGCAAATTTTCAGCGCATGGCTGGGTTCCATGGCTGTAGATTTTTCTTTTTCTTTGTTTCTGAAGCTACAGAAAGGGAGAGTCTGTAGTTTTAAGTCTAACTTGTACTGTAGGTGTTATCTTGGGGTCGCATGGGACGAACTGTCAAGGTCCGATGGTTTCTAGAATTTCCTCTGGATTTTGGTTTGTTATTAATTAGTTCTTCTCTGTACTCTCACAGTTGCTTCATGTTTTATTTTGTAGAATCGGTTGTCTTGTCAGCAGGGTGCGGTTTATACATTGACAATTCGGGGTTAGGCAAATCCTATCCAATAGCCACGTGTTTCATTTGGCAGAGGTATTTTTTAAGTATCTTCTTTGTTTTAATCTAATGTCTGCCATCTATACTATATATATATAGATTATAGTAAAATACATTTAGTCCATCAGTTCATAGGGAATGAAACAATCATTTCTGTAATCAAATATAAAGTATTGTGAAGAAAAAAAAGAGTTTTTTTTAATACTAGGAGCAAAACTGCACAAATTTCCACATCCAAACATTAGCTTCAACATGAAAAACAGGGAGATTTTAGTACCAAAAAATATATACATCCGGTCTATTCCTATTTATAATTAAAACCAGAGAAAGGATTTTATAATAAATGTGATTAAAAAAAATGTCAGCTATTATCCTGAAAACAGAAAAATAAATGAAGATTCCATCTACTAATAATTAACTAAAACAGTCAAAATAAATACTTTAAAAAGATGTGAAAAGATAATGGTTGGAATGGTTGTTTGTCTTGTTTATCTCTGTCCTTGTGATGGATTTGCGATCTGTCCAGGGTGTTCCTCAAAAAATAAATAATCAAAATGAGAAAAAAACATATATACGCAAGCATACACCTCCATATATAACATGCATTTAAGTTTAATTTAATATATACATATACACGCACATACTAAGAAACTTTGCTATTAAAATATTTTTTTTTAATTTTAATTAAAAAAAAAAAAATATATCTATATTAACACTTGTCGCTACTTTACACATTACAGTACTGTACACATGTCAAAACATATTACTGTTGTCCTCAGTGCAAAATGATCTGACTTCCTGTATTGTAAACGTAGGATAGATTCCAGGTTATTTCAAATGATTCAGCCTTATCAGCAAAAGTCAACCTGATGTTTTTCCACTTTAATAAACTAAAGATACTCTCTAATCCAGCTTGTATAAATAGGTGGAGCAGCAGATATCCAGTTTAGCAACATTTGCCTCCAGGCCAGCAGAGTTGTGAATGTTCTTGAGTAATTTTTAGCAGGAGAGAGACTCATGGAGTTGAGAAAAATAAAACTTATTTATTAACAAAAAGAAAACAAAAAAACAAAAAGCTGACTTGGCAGCAAAAAAAAAAAACAAATAACAAAAACGAGGAGCAAAATCCATATGAGCATGGCAGAGCAGAAGGAAAGGAATGAACAGAGACCGGTTTTAAAGAAACTGAAGTTGAGCGGAAAATGAGTTACAGCTGGAAGAAGAACAGGTGAGGTGTGCATGGCAGGCAGACCGGAGAATTACTGAGCAGAGAGCAGGCGAGTAGCAACACAGAAAAAAACATAGAAAGCCAAACTATAGAACCTAAACAAAACACAGGAAAAACAGAAATAAAACAGAACTATTGAAACATATAATTATCCAAATACAAAATAAACTCAAAAATACTGAAATCTATGACAGAGAGAGCAAGTGAAGTAAGCCACATCCTGAACAAGACATTAGAAGTGATATCCTCACCAGTTACATCAGAAAACATAAGGAAAATCTCAGACCAGAACCTCTTCATGAAGGGAAAGCTTCAAAACCTGTGTGTAAATCAGTGGCCTGTTAGCATCATTCACACAGAGGGGACACTGTCAGATATTCTTGTAAGCCTGACTTTAGTGTAGTGAGCTCGATGTATGATCTGACATTGAATGAAACTGTGCCGAGCACAGACTGAAGATCTGCATGTCTTCTTTAAAACTTCCCTCCAGACGTCCTCTGAAATCCGCAGCCCCAGGTTTGTCTCCCATACAGTTTCAACACAGTGGAAGGATTTGAAAGATTAAAAATATTCAAATACATATAAGAGATTGCCCCTGTCAGTGAGGGGAGAGGTTGTAGAAACACTTCAAAATCAGAGGGGCTAGGAAGGGACAGAAATTCTGGGGATGAGGTATGGACAAAATGTCAAGCTTAAGAAATCTGAAGAAAATGACCTTCAGGGAGAGAAAACCTATTACTAGCTGCTGAAAAGAAGCAAAAGTAGAACTAACATACAAACCTCTCCAGGTGTTTATACCTAACCTAGAACTTATAGAGAAAGTGTTATCAAAAAAAAAGATGGAGGGAAAATGTGATTTCCTGCAGCAAGTGGAGTCCCAACAGAGTGTGTTTGCAGGCCGAAGTGATGTCTAAATTGAACACAGATTTTAAGACAGGCAGCCACTATCACATGTTTGGTGTAAATAAAAGCTCACCCAGTAATAGTACAAGAGGTAGTAGGGGGGCGGAAAAAAATCTGTTCTGTAGAGAATCGCTATTCCTCGTCCTGGGAATTCTGAATCGATTCAAAATGCTCAAAAAATTGATTTTAAAATAATTTGAAATAATAATTAACACAATTTGGGTGATTCATAAATCAGAGTTCAGAGGTTTTTTTGTGCAGACTTGCACAGACGGAAATTTTGTTTAAAATCTAACAAATATAAAAGGACTTTGGTTAAGACAGCAAAGTCTGTATTTTGTTTTAAGGTAAAGTTTTAGAGATTTACAAAACATATGCACTATGACTGTAAAGTTCATTTTATTTTCAGTCAAAGATCAATGCACTATGGTAAACTGAAGTCTGCTTATTTTTTGTAAAGTTATATTTTGAAAACTTTTTTGATTTTTTTTTACATGAGAAAAAACAGGCAGCTAAGATAACCTAATACAGGTAATTTATGCACAAACCTATTTTTGTTTAAATATAAGCTAATGATTTGATACAGTATAGAACCTTATAAAATTGTTTTAAATAAATGATTATTTATTTACAGTCTTTTCCTCTTGTCAATCACATAATTTAAACAGAATCTCTAGATTGTTTGAATAGAAAAATTGGTTTTTGAATCAAATCGCTGGACACTGGAGTTGGATCTTTATTAGGTAGTGCCATTCCACCCTGTAAGACTTGTTGCCGTAGTGTGGGTGGTTTCTTGCTCCAAATAAAATCTGAAATAAAAACATTAAAGTTTCAGAAAAAGCTAAAGGGAGAAAAATTGGAAGACTTTGAAATAGATATAAGAAGTGTGGGAAGATATTGACTTTGACAGCATTAATTATAGAAGCCACAGAGGACCATCACTCCAAATTGTGTTTAATTTGTATAACCGAAAAGAGAAAAATCTTTTTAAAGAGATTAACCATTTGGTTTCCTATGTACACTCTAATATAGATAAAACTTGAATGGATCTCTTGAATGGTAGATTATGGAGTGGATACTCATTTGCGTCTCTGTTAATAGCAAAGGGCTCACTTTTGTCAAGTCCTCTGTGGGTTTAGATCCCAAAATTTTACCAAATGCATCTAGGACTGAAAGTGCAGTAGAGATAGCGTGTGACAGGTCAGGCAGGAGTAAACAAAGGTCATCATCCATACTTTCAACTCCACACCATTTTTAGTTATGCCAGATATTTCAGGATAAGATTAAAAGCAATGGACAGAGGCTACATTAGGCTACATTACAATGGCAAGCGGAAGAGGACTTAATGGGCATCCCTGCCCTGTAGAGTGATTTAACATTTAAGTGAAAATATTCAGTTTCTGCCATTTGTTCTGACAGCTGCTTGATGTGCCACATATAATAATTAGACCCCTTTTTCAGTACAATAAAGCCTCAGATAGAGTAGTTGTGGAGGTGTTGTAAACCATGTTAAATACTTTCCGGAGATTAAAAAAATAAATGTCTAATGTGGATAAACCCAGTTTCATCCAGGAATATATTTGAGGGTAAAACTGCTCCCAAGTGCCTGGCTAGTAACTTTGCCAGCACCTTGCAAGAAGCATTTTACAGGCTGATGGGACAATACAAACCACATAGTATTGTGTCTTTTTCAAAAGCAACAAGAACCCCGGTTCAAGGATTGAGGATTTATGCCTGTATTGAAACATTCAGTAAGCATCTCTAATAAGAATGGCCCCAACTGCTTCTAAAAGGTTTTATTGATATCAGTTGGGAAGTTGTCTGGACCTGACCTTTACTGGTTTGTAAAGATTTGACTGCAGCCTCAAGCTCCATTGCCGGGATAGCATGGCCAGTCCCTTGGCTATATTTTGATCTAGAGCAGGAGTGTTAATGTCACTGAGGTCTGCAGAAACATGAAAGCTATCAGCTGAAAACAGCCACTTATAAAATTCCACAAATGTTTTATTCATTTCCAATGGTTAGTCCTGCACCATTTTCAACTTGAGGTAGTAGCCAGGATGTAGGTGTTTGTCACATTTGATTAGTTGGCAGCTTACTTGTCTTATCCCTTTGCTTATAAAATTTTGATATCAAATTGAGTAGGAGTTCATTGGTGTCCTGTGAAGTGATAAGATCATTTTTGTCTTGCAAAGGCATTCATTCTTTATGTCTGGCTGTTCTGAAGATGCCTATAGAGAATCTAAAAATGCATTGAGCTTAGATAACCTGTCTAGTTTCTCTCTTCTACATTTTTTCTGATAGGAAATATAAGAAATTACTCCTGCCCCTGCAGGTTGCTAGCAACTGAGTATGTAAGTATGTTAAAGTGGGTGAAAGAAAATCGTCTCTTATCTGGATTTAAAAAGTACCATGGGTCCATAACATTAAAGCCTTTATAAAAGCATTTACACACTATGGCAGAGATTGGATGAACAGCAGAAGTTGAGGAGGAGCAATCAAAGGATCCACCCAGCAGTTAAAATCACCTCCCATAATCAACTCATACACAGTCAAATCTGGCAGCTTCAAAAAAACACATCTAAAACAAGTCCCAGCTGGGGGCATATACATTCACAGGAGCCTCTATTACATCAGAAATGTGCCCCAGGATGCAATCGAACTTACTGTAAATAAACTATATTAAAAATTTTACAGTATTGTACCAAATGCATTTTGGAACTTAAAATACTGTAGTTTTTTTTTTTTTTACAGTATTTAGCCATACCTTAGGTTGCTTTATTGTCAGCATTATACATTTATTGTATATCTAATGTGTTTTGCTAATTTCTAGTCATTTTATAAATATACAGCTAAATAATTCCTTTAATTTATCTAAACCCACTAATGTTATAAAAATGTGAATTTTCCAAAACAAGAAAACAATCTTGTAAAAAATGTAAAAATTTATTTTTAAAAAAGCAGGCACATATAATTGGGCGGCATAAACATATTCTTATAATACAAATGCAGTTAGAATAGGTTCCCACTGTTGTGGGATTTTTACTTCATTGGTAAACAAAAAGATTGATAGATTTTGAAGGTATTTTGACAATCAAAATTACGGTTTCACATAGTTTGGACTAATACACATCAGTCCAAACTATGTGAAATATGATACACATATTTTTTTAGTTATGTCTGCAGTTAACACAGCATTGGACACAGGTATTGTCTTCACAAACAAGTGTGTGTTCATACCATTTGCAGACAATCTGATACCAAGAAAGGTTTCTCAGGCTCACTGTGGTTTAACTAACCATAAGAAATTGACTTTACAACTTACAAGAAATTAGTAAATTAGTGTTATGACTAATTAGAAAACTTAAGTTTCATTTGCACTTTTTCACTGTTTCAACATGAGCCTCAAATTCAGGATTAGATTTTAAAGCACCCAAAATATTTGAACTCATTTACTTTTACAATAACTGAATAAATCTATCCATTTTGTTTACTCACTACTCCATTCCGGGTAGTGGGGAGCTGGTGCCCATCTCCATCAGTCACTGTGCAAGAGGCGCACCCTGGACAGGTCGCAAGTCCATAGCAGGGCCACATAGAGACAAACGAGACAAATAACCATTTACACTCATAATTGTGAGGAGATTTTTGTCAACAGATTCCAAGCTGATGGATATTGGTTAGAAACTAAAAGTAAAGAGAGAAGATTTTATCGCTTTATTTGATACGTGCTATTTTTAAAAATACTTTTAATTTAAATCCCTTACCCATGAGCACTCGACATAATTTAATTACACTGCTGCAGACTAAAATTTAAATACAGTTAATTAAAACATTAGGGTAGCTAATTTCTAATTTGTAAACAAGTTCCACTTGAATAAATTTAATAGACTCAACATGTTTTTATTTTCTTTGACTTGCACAGCTGAGATTCAGTTCACATTCTGTTGATATTTGATCCATTCAATACATTAAAATTGAAATATGCTCATTCATTTAGGTCATGACAAGTAAAAACAAAATAAAATTAAATATATATATATATATATATATTCAGCGGCTAATATATATACATTAGCAGCTGGACATCTTATCTGTAGTTAAAGATGTTTTGAGATCTTGAAATCTCAAGCTGAAAAGGGCATTATAAATAAAAATTATTATTATTATTATTATTATTATTATTATTATTATTATTATTATTATTATTATTATTATTATTATTATTATTATGTTTTGCCTCCCATCCAGGGAGCTTCAGCAATTCAGCTCAGACAGTGAAGTTCCAAGCTCTAAACTGCATGAGATGTTCCATTTATCCAGCTAAATTAACATGCAGATTCATCTCATTCTCCTCACTCCTGAGGGTTGTTAGGGTCTTTGTTAGGGCTTAATGCTCCATTGTAGATTTTAGAAGACCTCCTCTGTTTAAAGTTGGTCTGTCTTACTGACGCAAATGGCCTCCTTCACCTCCCCTCAACACTTTTTTATTAATATTGAGACTACAGCTGGGTATAATTTGCACCACACCACTGTGATGAACAGTGAAATAGCAGAAGCCTCAAACAAAACTAACTGGTTTGACAACATGGTTTATCACTTTGAGAAACTTAGTCTGTATCAAGAGTCCTTATTGGAATCCAGCAATATAATCTTGCTACATTATATTGTGAAGAGATTTCTTTTTTTTCTTTAGGTGAAAGCAGAGTTTGCACTATTACTAAGAATTAGTTGGAATTTTTTGGCCCAACTTTACGCTCAACCACAAAGCCTGGATAACATACATTATGTGATATTAATCTGTTTGTTTGTCTCTCTGGGACAAACGTGAGTAGCCCAGATTTTTGTGACTGTACAGAGTGTGTGCACAGACAATGGATGTGTTGTGATAAATTTCCCTTTCTAAAGGTGGTGCCAAACACAACGGAGAAAGAAGACCGCAGGTCAAACCAAGAGCACAGGAAGAAAACACAATACAGACATTTATTTTGAGGAAATAACTGTGTTTGAAGAATTTTGGAATATCTATCACTGAGGGACCACAAGGAGACAAAGATTGCACCAAATTCCTCATGAGAAATTGTTTTGAAGTTCTGACGCTTGTCTTTTGAATACACAGCTGAAAAACTGTTGACAAACCATTATTGCCTGGAGTGTAAAACTGTTAGACCCTTGAGTGGAGCGCTGTGGTGCAGCTGGTTTTAAAAGGATTTGAATATAAGCACATGCACACACAAAGAGGTATACTGAGCCCCTTTGCGTGGAAAATAGTGATGCCAAAAACGTTTTTTAAAAAAGAATTGTGAGATGCAACACAGTTACACGTTTTCAGGGTGCTGCCTGTGCATCTTTTTCTAAAAAAAAAGTTGTGAACCTTTACTTCCTTTGTTGCATTTTGACTAGAAACTACAACAAAGCACAATATGGCAATGAATTAGTCTTTACTCTGACCAGATGATGTTGTCAACCCAGAATGCATTGCCTTGTCAAGCAAAGGTGTCTCTTTACACCAAAAGAGGGATACATGGCCGCTGACAGCACTAGGCAAGATTTGTGGCTGCCATTTTGTTACGTGCTGTGTATCACTCTGCACTGTTTACATGTCAAAGACATTTATTAACTCAATTTTATGTGCTGCACATTGTCATTTCAACCTGGAGAGACTCACGACAATGAGAAGCTGCAAATAAATGGTTTTATTTGACATGAATGACATAAGATATTTGGCGCTCGGACCTCGGCGGAAGACGCGAGTGCCGACAATAGCAATGCACTTTGATGAGAAGCTCAGGTTGAGCATTAGAGGCGTCTTCCCCGGGCCGGACACTGGTGGTGGAGGTTGAAAAGGGGAAGGAAGCTTGAGGGAGCTGGGAAACTGGAGGTGGAGAAGGGGTGGAGGTGGGCTGAAGTTCGGCCGGTGAGCGGATACGGCCATGATGGAGGTCCTTTTAAACGAAGGCTTGCTCGCTGATTGGATACGCTTGAGGCGTGGTCTGATGCTGATGGGCTGAGATGGAGGCGCGGTCTGATGCTGATAGGCTGGAGTGGAGGTGCTCGACGCAGCGATTAGATGCAGGTGGGGCTGAAGCAGGTCTTCCAGTCTGAATTTACGCCTAGGCTTCATTAGTCCAACAACACATAGCAATAGCCTTATTTTTCTTAAATAAATGCGTATTATAAAAAAAACAGGACAAGAGAACATTCTGTAATGAACCTCCAAGCAAGGTAAAGCCTCGTCTAGAGAACAACGATGACCTGGTGTAAGAATTAAGTCTATTAGACAATTATTTCCATTGAACAAAAATAAATAAAAATGCCTAATGGGACATAGCCTACAAGTTTAAAAAATAAGAGATGTTCTAAATTTATGATAATAAAGTCATTGAATGAGCAGAGCTTTATTCACATTCATTTTTATTGTGCTGTCTTTGAACATTCAAGACAGGTTCTCATTTTTTTTATATTAGTGTGGCTCCCTGTCAGTACATTTCAAGTCAGTCCCACATGATTCTGGTCTAAAAAGAACTTGAAATAAGTAAACTGATAGATCTCCATAATTATGTTTCTGGGAAGTATAAATTTGCCTTTGTATTTCAATGGTGGATAACTTATGACTGTAGCACAGATTTTGTTTTTAACTTATGAACATTTTTTTTTTGTCACCACTGACATACATCATAATGGACAAGATAGACGAAAAACTGAAAAGGTTGTGTTTACAGTGATTTATGAACTAATATGGCATCATTATTACCTAGGAAACTTAATACCATGTTCTTTGAAGTGTGGGTGTTGACATTTGCCACAACTGATGGCAAACACATTGAACTATTTGACTGAGTTTATTTTTTCCCACTCAGAGGTTTATGGTTTGCTTCCATGCTGGCAGTATCCAAGGATGCTTATTATTGCCTAGGAGGTGAATAGTTATGCAGCCAATTATTTTACATGACATAATTTTATTTAATTAGTATTGCTAATCTATTGTACAGCACTCTGGTTACCCCTGTGGTTTTTAAAAAAAAATGTGCCATAGAAATAAAGTTGATTGATTGACTGATTGCTCTGTGAAATTTGGTTTCACTTTGACATTGAAAGGTTTTTTTTGTTGTTGTTGTTGTTGTTGTTTTTTTTTTAAAAATCCCAATTTATATTGACCATGATTGGTTTATTGTCTCTATGTGTCCCTGTGATGGACTTGCGACCTGTCCAGGGTGTCCGCCGCCTCTCATACAGTGGCTGCTGGAGACAGGCACCAGCTCCCTGTGACCCAGAAAGGAGAAGCGGGTAAAGAAAATGGATGGATGATTGATGTATGACCACAATAAAAGCATGAAACATGAATACTTTTTTACAGGCACTGTATTTATTGTTTTACAGCTTTATATACAGTCTGTGAAGAGCTTTATCATTTTTTGTTTGTTTTGTTTTTGTTTTTTGACATGGCCTGATGGTTCCACAAAAAAACAGACTTTCTTTTTCACTACTGGCAATTTTCATTGGGACTCCCTTACTCTAGACAGTAGTTACTTGTTTGGCTTGAATTAAGAGCTATTTTCAGACCTGCGCTGCAAACTTGAACTTTACTATAATTGTTCCCAAGTGGTGTCAAGGAAAAGCACAAATGTCTGCAGCATTCGCTCAATGTTTCATGCAGGCATGAAATGAAATCATCAGTAAAGACAAATAAAGCGTGACTATAGCAACTGATCTACTGCATTTAAATGTATAAGGGTGTAAGCCTGTAAGAAAAGCAGCTGTTCCACTCGCTCATTATTAAAGTGGACATGGTCAAATACACGTGGAACTGATATCAACACCAAAATTACCAACAAGTATTTAAATCTCCTTTTTACATGCAGCAGAAATCAATTGAAAGCCCACTGGCAAAAACTGTTGACACACTCAAATTCCTTCTAACCCCATCACCACCCCGCCCTTCTCGCTAAGAGGGTGCATCTTCAGAAGACATTCTCCTGCTGCGAAGTGAATGTTTGAAAAGCAGCTGCAGAACAAGTGCTGATGAAATTGTGCTCACATTATTCTGAAAATCTTTGATGTTCATGTGTCGAAACGGCCTAACAGACTTTTCTGAATATTTTCTCAAAAACCAACAAACTCAGCCTCAGTCACAAGAGCTGATATCTTGTTGCATGATTTCAACTAATCAACAAAATATTTTTTTGGCTGTTTTTACACAACCCAGGTTTAAATTTCCAGCTAGACACCAAATTTAATTTATTTAATTTATTTTTTTTTCATACTGAGGTTTTTCAGTCTTTTTCAAATTGTCCTTTAGAAATCAAATTGCTACTCAGAGCATGAATGTGCAAACCAGACTGTGATATCATTATCCTAAAGTCACTACAACTCAGTCTTTATTTGTATAGTTCATGGCTGAGCATCTGTACTCAAACAGAGAGCCTGTAAGCAGCCATCTGAAGGAAGATTTTCTGAAGCAAACCAAAGAAAGCTTTCACTTTCAGAGAGTAGTGGAAGCCGAGTGGATATATTCACTTCAGATTACATTTCGAGGAGGGTTTGAGCCAGATGCCCCTAACCACATGTCATAGTGTCCTTGAGCAAAACACTGAACCCCAAGCTTCGTTATGTGAGTAAGTGGGTGAATGTGACTTGTAATCTAAGACCACTTTGAGTGGTCAGAAAGCTTAAAATAGCTCTGTAGAAATGTAGTTCTTTTAATGGTACATGTATTTGTACAGTTTGGTACAGACGCTTTGGATGAGTATGGGAATTAGACAACTAATACGCCAGTCACAGGTGATCACCACTCCCATCTAAAGTGGGCACATTTATTTAACTGTTTTTTGCTAATAGCCACAACAGAAATATCCATCCATTTTCTTTTCATGCTTTTCCATTCAGGGTTGTGGGGAAGCTGGTGCCTGTCTTCAGCTGCCACTGTGCGAGAAGCAAGGTATATCCTGGAAAGGTTGCAAGTCCATCACAGGGACAACCATTCACACTCTCACTTACACCTAGCGACAATTTAGAGTTGCCAATTATCCTAACATGCACTTTTTTTGGAGTACCCAGACAAAATTCATGCATGCACTGGGAGAACATGCAAACTCCTCACAGAAAGGCCTGAGACCTTCTTGCTGTGAGGCAACAAGTCCAACCACCATGCCACACAACAGAAATAAAACAAGAACATTTTTATCTAAAACACTCCACATTAAACATAGCATGAGGGCTTTGGAGCCTACATGTTCTCTGGCAGAAGTCCCCGGGTTAGCTAACTCATTGCAAAGACAGCTGAATCCTCAGAAATGCTGCTGACTCAGACAAGTTGGGTCACTAATCTGGGTTAAAAACTCAATGGAGAGACTGCGGACTTAGGTGAGCTGGGTCTCTGATCCGGGTTAATAACTTATTCAAAGCAGGGCCAGAGTTTGGAAGCACTGTCCTCGATAAAATATTTGGTGGGTCCCAAGAAAACACCCATTGACCAAAACTCCAAAACTGATTGGTTGTTCAAACTGTCTATCCCGATTAACACATTCCATCACTTTTTTTATGTCCTGAGAATTTTGATTCAGAAACTTATTTTCCACTGTAGGAGAAATTTAGGTCAGAGACCACATACCAGTTATCCTGATTCAATTTTTGTCCCAACATAAAACTACTCCAAAGTTATTCCAACTACTCCAGACTTTGGAAAGAAACCACAAAAACAAACTTGTGTTATATTATAGATAATGATCTATTTTAATTTATTTAATAACAGTGATTGCAGTTGATTAAGTAAACTCTATATTTTCCTTTTTTATTATTATTATCCTTGGGTTTACACTGGGCTTTCATTGAATACCTTAAAGGCTCTTATGGTTCACCACTGGATAAATGTAAAAATCCAATTTCCTTTTTTCCAGTGTTTGTATGCTAAAAAGTAGAAATACATTTTTACTTAAACACATTTCATATATTATAACTAACTGTATGATTAAGAGAAAAAATGAATCAATTTCCCACCCAAAGATGTTGAAATGAACACATGAACACAGTATTTTACCATCATATCCTACTTCAATAATTTCTTTATTTTACTTTAATTTATTTTTTTCCCATTCATTGATTCCTTTCCCCTTTCCATCTCAAAGTAATGTGTTTGTTTTGAGACTCAGTGTAATGTGTCAAATCTTTTCATCATTTTAGAAGTAATAAATAAACAGATAAATTGAGTCTCAAAACAAACACATTACTTTGAGATGGAAAGGGGAAAGGAATCAATGAATGGGAAAAAAATAAATTAAAGTAAAATAAAGAAATTATTGAAGTAGGATATGATGGTAAAATACTGTGTTCATGTGTTCATTTCAACATAAATACTAATTCAGAAGTCTAAAAATGGCCAAAATATATGCAAACAGTGTAATGTGTCAAATCTTTTCATCATTTTAGAAGTAATAAATAAACAGATAAATTGTTTGCATATATTTTGGCCATTTTTAGACTTCTGAATTAGTATTTATGTCTCATCAAATTAAAACAAATCTTTTTCAGAAGATGTTAAGACTTAAGATGTTGAGCTCTGCAGGGCAGCCCATTCTTTGTTAAAGATAGGAAGGAACAGCAAATATCAGCAAGTTTATTCTTCCATTTATGTCAACAGAAAAATGGCTAAATGTTTACGTTTGAAAAGGAGAGATAATATATTCTAAAAAATGTACTCTAAGGATGATCACATCAGTTGGAGGTGAAATAGAAGAATAAGTGTTTAGGCAGCTGTGAACCCCTGTTATGGAGACAGCAGTTTGGCAGAATGAGGAAGCATAAAACAAGCCAATCAAACCTGGAGTGATTGGTTGGTTATTTGCTGGGGACTGTTTTAAAGTTAAAGATGATGCAGAATCAGACCAAATCTCAGACACAAAATACAACCGTGCTTCCTATGAAAACAAAACAATTCACTGTTAACTGTTCAACAATGATTGCCTTTTTACCAAAAGCACAAAGACAAAGAAAATTCCATCAAGTCAAAAAACTCAGTTGGCGGTTGGAGGGGCTGCAATCTTGAAAGGAATGCATATCACCCAATGCCTTCTATGTAGAATTTAGATCAGCTTATGTTGAGAAATGGAGTTGTAGTGGTTTTGATCAAACCCTGAAAATAACTTTATGTGCAATCTCATGCAATATGACCTTATAGATGTTATACTAAGTGTATGTGAACAACTCTCAGCTACAGCCACACTAAAATTTAACTCTATATATGTAAAATTGACTTAGTTACAGCTATTTTTGTGTTGATAGTGTCCTTTAGCTATGGTAGCCGTCTTGAATTTGATTGACTCCAAAAGTTAATCAGATGTAGATGCACATCCAGTGATTTACGAAAGTTTCATTACAATTTGTCCACTGGTTTATGAGATACTGTACGTGTCTGTGTAATAAGTTCTGTGGAAATAAATTAACATCACTTTACAACCCCCTCCCCCAGCCACCCACACACCCTCCAATAGTGGAGGGTACATTTTTGGCAGCCAGTGAACATTACTCCCATAATGTTGTTGGCAGCAGAAAAGGATGGGCAAATTATGATGGATGGGTCATAGTATCTTGAGAACTGCAGCTCTTGTTCTCATTCAGCTGTGATCAAATGGAGAACAACCAAAATTGGCCCAGGTAAAAAAAAACAAAACACAACTGTTGAAGTTGGGACTAGGTCGGGGCTGCTAAGGCTAATAATCCACTTGGGGAGCTAAGCCTGACCTCTGATGTGCGTTTCAAAAGCAGAGCTGCTGTTGCTCAAATTTCTGCAAGACCTAATACCATTTCCAATAGGAAGGTGTCAGAATACACAATGCATTACAATGACTGGAGACCAGTCATAGTGACCTCTATAGTGAACACATGACCTTCAGAATTGGACCACAGAACAGTAAAAGGAGGCCTGGTCCAGTAAATCAGGATTTTTCTTTTACATTGAGTGGTATGGGTTGATGTGGTTTGTGACCTGGGGAAGACATTGGACTGAATGCAATATGAAAAAAGGCAAGTTTTCGTCTGCAGTGTATTGCTTTCTGAAATGTGGTAAAGTCACTGACATGTAACACCTACCTAAACTTTGTTACTTAGGTTTGTTTCTTTGTATGTCACTGAGATGCAACTGTTGGTGACTACTTGGCAAACAACTTTTGTAAGTCTCTTAAATTTCTTGAATTGTTTGCTTGAGTTTCTAACTTGCTTTTGTGAGTTACAGAGACACACAGTCTCATTGTTTGAACAAATTTTCCCTTGCAAAGTTGTTGTGGCCATCTGTCTCAAACTCTTCTCTGTTTAGTTTTTGTAAATTCTAAAGCGTAAGAACTGTGTTTTGACTTTGTTTTTCTAGTTTAAATAACCATGGGGGTAGCTTCCATGGTAGGCACAAACTGAGCCAAGACAAGTATAACCCTAATTTAATGTAAATAATGTCAATTAAAACCGAACGCAATGATTTGCAAATTTCATAAATTTCATAAACCCATATATATATATATATATATATATATATATATATATATATATATATATATATATATATTTAATTTTTTTTACAGTGGAACATAGTATGGCAGCAACACTTATTTAAAAAGCTGGGACAGGGGACAGGACCATTTTCTCTGTTTAAACATGTCTTCTTATTTTAACGACAATTTGTAAACGTCAAGGACCTGAGAAGAGCTGCTGGAGTTTTTGGGTCTTCTTTGCTGTTTTTTTTTTTTTTGCTTGATGAAAGCATACAGTATGTTGCTCTAAAACCTGGATATATTTTTCTGCATTAATGGTGTCTTTCCAGATGTGCAAGCTGCTAATGCAATATGCACTAATGCACCCCCATACCATCAGAGATGGAAGCTTTTGAGCTGTGCACTGGTAACAGGCTGGATGGTCCCCCTGCTCTTTAATACAGAGCATGTGGCATCTGTGGTTTCTTTTTTAAAATGTGTTGCTTCCATCAAATTCAAAATTACCTTTTTTTTAAAAAAAAACGTTTGCTATCTTCCATTATGAATAAATAGGGGTTTATGAAATTTGCACATCATCGCAATTTGTTTTTAAACACATTTTATACAGCTTTAAAACTTTTTCACAATTCGGGTTATACAATGTGGGTAGAGGTAGGCAAACAAAATCATGTGCACTACCTAAAAAAACATTTTGCAAGCGATGCACACAAAAATAGGTAGTTAAAAAGTAGTTTTTTATAAAAATGGCTGCCGAAAGCATAGCCGCACAGCTCACTGGTTGCTTGGACACAAACACTCAGAGTTCAGTGAAAATGCAACAGAAAATTTTACAATTTTACAGGCATTTTGAGTTGCCAACTAGTTCCCAGCAGCTGCAGCCCAGTTAGACACTATCTTGGAAACTGCATTCCCTTATGACAAAGTGGCCTCTTCAAGCAGAAGAATGCATCCTGCCACACTGTAAAAATAGATTAACAATGATTTATGGAACACAACAACTGCTTCATGATATTGTCTTC
Organism: Kryptolebias marmoratus; assembly: GCF_001649575.2. Taxonomy (NCBI): domain Eukaryota; kingdom Metazoa; phylum Chordata; class Actinopteri; order Cyprinodontiformes; family Rivulidae; genus Kryptolebias; species Kryptolebias marmoratus. The sequence continues at coordinate 8,508,458 of NC_051430.1, read as the reverse complement.
ACCCTCAAATTCTCTATACCTCAATCCAGTTGAGCATCTGTAGGTCATATTGGGCAAACAAGTTTGATCCATCCCCACTCTGAAACTTATTGGATTTACAGGACCTGTTAACAGACCGTTTGGTGCCAGGTAAAACAACAGACCTCCAGAGCTCTAGTGGTATTTATGCATTGATTGATAAAGGCTATTTTGGCAGCACAGTGAGGACCTACTCAATGTTAGCCAGCTGACATGACCAATTGGTTCATGTTTGAAATGACTTTGCAGTGCAGATTTAACAGTTGACACTTTTGTATCACCAGAAAAAATGAGGATTTAAGGTCTTTGTCAGAGAGGCGCTATTAATTCCACAGTTGTTTACAGATTATTGCAGAAAAAGACATTTTATTGCCAGGAGGATCAGTAAACCTGTGAGAAATCCACCCAACAAAGCAACTAGATCAAAACAATTGTGGCCTGCTGAGAGAAAATATTTCTGACAGCACTTTGTATTTGCATTGCCTGGCTTCTTTGAATCTCCGTGGGGGGTATATTGCACAGGAGGTGGCTCACTGTGTGAAGTAGGCTTTATCAAGAGGACAGACAATCCATTTGCTAACACATGTTTCTGGAAATAGCTGGCAGGATTTTAATCACCACATGTTTGCATTTTCTCAGAGTATGCACATATACATTAGCAGGGCTGCCAAACTTGCAGATCTTTTAATGTTGCACATCAACTGTCATCAGAACAGCAGGACATGTAAATGATTAGTCAAAAACACACATTATGAATCACTACACAGTTCTTAAGGAAAAAGAACTGTGTAGAGAAAGTTCTTTCAGCTTTGTGTTTCTAATGGTGGATGTAGAACGGCAGAAGTACACTCTAACCCAAACTGTGATGCACTTTATTGTTTGCATGAATGCTACAGGTGGTCATCTTGTTTGTTGTTAGATGATAAATTAAGCCACTTCATAAAATTTCACATATGTTGCAGTGTTTAACCTAATTATCTTAACATTGCAGAACAATAAAGAACACAAATCTTTAAAGTGATGATTGCATAGTGCAGAATGATTATAGATTATTATTAATTTTTATAGATGCCCTTGCTTTTTTTTTTTTTGCTTGCTCCTCAGCTTTGTTTGCTTATTCTTGCTGATTTGCTTGCTTCTTCCTGTTAAATACTTCAGAAAGTGGGCCCTGAATACCTGGATACTTTAATCAATGGAAAGTAGAGGAAATTACTGCCACAAATGTTTTCTTTTTTTATATATTATATAATATTATTATTATATTATATATTTTTTGCTTATGTGATTGTGCAGCAGTCTCTGTGTTCAGTTAACAGCATGCTGTGGCTAATTAGCAGGAAGATGCCTCTGTTTTTCATAGATGGCTACTACAAACCTCTCCAAAATATTACAGACTTGGAAACAAAGATTCACCGACTTGAAGTGAAAAATAGAGGTATATCGATTATGTGGAAATGAAACCACTCTGCCAATGATTCAAAACAGTAAGCAGGAGAAAGCTAATAGACAGCTAATTAGCACCAATGTGCCCACCGGAATGCTGGAGGTCTACATGGAAAGCAGTAAATCAACTAGTAATCCTCCTTTTGAAATTTATGAGACACCTTAACTAGCTGAGACATTATGTGCTGTTTTTCCCATATCTTGTGCTGCTTTATCTTCATACACGTTTACTATTCAGTTATTATTATTGTTTTTCATATTCTGTGCTATTACTTAAAGGTCAAATGAAAACTGTTTTGAAAGTAACGTAAATCAAAAGAAAGTCATAAAACGGTGCTTGTTTTCAGAGTCTCTCATTTAAAAAGGTTTCCACTAATTTAAATTTATTAATCAAAGTTTGAGAAATTGACTCGGGTCTCCTCCGTATTTTCTGTGATCACTTGAATGTGTGACGTATCCTGAGCCAAACACAGGAACGCCAGCAAGGCAGTAAATAGCAAATACAGATAGTGTGAGGGTGAAATAGTTCAGTGCGTTTTTATTGTGTAAACCAACCCAAAACTCCAACAGCGGACTTTTCAGCTTCCTGAAGGACAAGGAAGTTTGATGGATGTGGTTAATTTAGCTCCTGGTGAAAATTACAACCCAAGGTCTGGTGACTGGCTGTGGAGTTAATGTTTTGAAGAGGACCGCCCGAAATAAAAACCTTCAATAGAAGAAGCACCACCTGTCAGGCTGGCACCAGTAACCTCTCCAGCTAACTATGTCACCAACCAAGGAGCTAACATCGCCCACACACTCACTTTGGGAGTTTGACATTGACACAAAGACTAAAAACAAGTAATTAATTTTTAAATCAAAGAACTGGATCACTGAAGTGTTTTATGATAGTATTTAAAAGAAAAACATGAAAACTCATTATTTTGATATTTTATTTACTTTCACCTTCAACATTTTCCTTTTAAGGAAGTGCATCACCTCATTCCTTTGAGTCAACAGCATAGACAACTACTTCAGCAACAGTACGCCACCTGAGGAAAGTATACCATGCCAGTAACTTCCTTTTTAAGTTTAAAAACCTTTGGACTTTTATTATCACTGCTACTCTTTCCTCCTACTCATAGCACACCCTTTCCAAATCCAAGAGCACAAGAAGTGTTAATTAAATTCTTCAATGGAATGAGAGATGTCTGGTGGAGAGAAATTGAGGTTCGGGAAATGGGCAAAAGAAAGCACAGAATACAGTACCTTTACAAGCTAATATGAAGCTTCTCAAACTGATGAGAAGTGTCACTGTTTTAAACAGCTGGGGTGATTCTACCTTATTTAGATTTTTTATGGTAAACTGAGTTACAAAGAACAGATTTAGTACATCTAATCATCTAGCTAGGATCCTGCTGAAATCTTGGTTGATGCATGGTGACTTCATCACATGTATTTTCTCATTACTTATCACACCTCAAATGATGAGAAAAATGAACAGCGACTAGCAAATAAAGTAAGCACCTGTTTCCTTTCTACTTCCTGGTTATGGAGGTAACAAGACAGGTGAAACAGGACATTTTCCATGCAAATAAAAGAAACAAATGAAGAACTAATATTGCCTTACAATACAGCGTGCACACCTTTCTCACCAGATAGTTAAATATAATAATGCCTGCTTCTTATGGTGACAGGTGATTATAAATAGGAAGCTAACATTTATATATGTAACGATTTTTTCAAGTACAGAAAACAACCATGTTGTATGTCACAGGAATTCATTATCAACAGATTAATTCCCTGAGTTGACTCTGAGCAATAAGAAAATGATGTGGTCCCATTTTAAGGAGATGTATTGCTGGTAAACCAAAACACAAATGACTGCCATAAACTGTGGCTAATGTTTGTGGCAATAGGAGGCTGAGAGCTAGAGAAAACTAAAACTCCAAATGATAAAACCTTTGAGCATTTCACTTTAACACTGTTGTCAGTGGGTCACACTACGTCAGTGCTGACAGGGCACTGCAAACCTGCCAACTGGACGCCTCAGAGCGTGTCTGTGTCACCACAGGACACAGGAGGGTGTGCTGCTGATCTCCCTGCAGAACAGGTCCAGAACAGAACTTGTTTCATCAAGTTGGAGTGATTGTCCCTGTTCATCTTTCCTGCTACTCTTATGAAAGGATTATAATTTTTTAATTTTATTTTATTTGTACTAGTCGAGTTTCCAAGTGAAAGATTACACCACTTTTGCTATGGTGTCATAAATTCATTCAGTGTAGAGGAGAGCAGAAATCAAGTTCTTTTGTTATTTTCCACCAAAAATTGAGCTGTACAAGCCAACTGTTTTTATTTCAAACCCAAAGTCAAGAGCTTGGGACAACAGTGAGTGACAGTAAAATTACCAGCGCCTTAAAAAAAACAATAAAACAAAAAAATGAGAAAATAATTCACCTAGAAATAAACATCTTTTGCATTCATTGTAAAATTTCCACAAAATTTTCTAAAAAGTGGATTTTGGGTTAAGTATTATTCTTCAGTAGAACAACAAACTGCGTTGATTTGCTTTCTAGTTCTTTCATGACTCCATGACATATTATTCAAACATTACACACCACTATCGCACTGTTTAAAGAGTTATATTTATTCAAATCAAGTAGGTGAAATGAGTTTGGGACAAACTGCATTGTCTATATCTGAAACAGATGCTTCTGTTGCAAACAGCGCATAAGGTAATGTGTTTATTTGCATATAAACTAGATTATGCATTTCAACAATATTGATGCTAATTGTACAACAGAATGTTATCTGCTTGCTTCATTTCGTAGGCTTTGTATCATTTCTTTATACTGTTTATTGTACTGTTAAACTAGTACCTTACCTGTGAAGTTTTATTCTTCCTCTACTGCCTGCCCCTGATAGATTTCTCACCATTACCACATTCACATTGTGACAATTCATGCAATACTTCTACCAATTTTATACCTTCTCCCGTCTTCTTCTAAAATGAATGTTAAGGTTTTTTTGAAGTGAGGCAGTACGAAGTACCTGTGAATAAATTGAGACAGTTCAAAAGACAGAGGTCAGGGAGCGGTATGGTAAGGCAGAAAGGGGGATGGATCAACTAAGCTAGCAACTGATCAGAATATAAAAGGACAAAATTTTCATCATTTCAAAAACGTCAAATAAACTTCCAGCAGTTATCTGAAGTCACAGTGCTTTAAACGAAGTATCCATTCCCCCCCTTGAACTTTTCCACATTTTGACATGTTTCAACCACAGATTTCAAAGTATTTTGCTGGTATTTTAGGTGATAGACCAATACTGACTGTAACATATTTGTGAAGTGTAAAGGAAATAAAACATAGTTTTGAAAATATTTTAAAAATAAAATCTTGCTAGTATGGCATGCATTTGTATTCAATGCTGGATTATCTAAAATCCAGCTCAACCTACTGTCTTCAGTTGTCACCTAATTAGCGATGAGAGTCCACATGTGTGTAATTTAATCTCAGTATAAATCCAGCTGTTCTGCGAGCCTCAGAGGTTTGTTACAGAACATTAGTGATCGAATGACATCGTGAAGACCAAGGAACTCACAGGTCAAGTTCATGGGTAATTATTCCATACATGCGTGGCTCTAAACATGACTGTATGTTGGCTGGCACTTTTTCTACATTTTGGTCAAATAAAACAGTGTCTTTCAGAGTGCCTGGTTAAGTAGCTATGTTAATTTCTACTAAACTGCAATTTTTGATGGAACGTAGATGGTGTTTGTGTTGTAATAATACTACTTAACATGGTAGTGGCAGCATCATTATGTAAGAATGCTTTTCATCAGCAGGAACAGGGAGGCTAGGCAGAGCTGATGGGAAGATGGATGGAGCTAAATACAGGGAAGTCATGGACAAAAAACCTATTAGAACCTGTAAAAGACTTCCAACAGGATAATGACGCTAAACATCCAGCCAGAGCTACAGTGGAACAGTTTAGATCAAAGCATATTCATGCATTAAAGTGGCCCAGTCAAAGTCCAGAACTAAATCCAACTGAGAATATGTGACAAGATTTGTAAATCGCTGTTCACAGATGCTCTCCATCTAATCTGACTGAGCTTGAGCTGTTTTGCAAAGAATAGACAAACACATCAGTCTGAAAATGTGCAAAGTTGGTAGAGACAAACCCCAAAAGACTTTGAGCTGCAGGTTCAAGATAGTTCTTCAAAGTATTGACTCAAGAGGCCTGAACAAATATGCACACTACATCTTTTACATTTTTATTTGTAAAAAAATAAATATGAATCATATTCCACTCCACAATCTTCTTCTACAATGTGCTGGTCTATCACATAAAATCCCAGCAAAATAATTTGTTTGTGGTTGTACTGTGACAAAATGTGGAAAACTTCAGGGGGTATGTATTATTTTTCAAGGAACTGTATATTGTGGATTTTTATACATGGTTCACTTTGGTCTCAGACTTTCACAGAAATTTCTCAAAGAACATCAGTGTTGTGCACATACTCCTTAATGGTTGTGCAACACTGTCATACTCTGGTTGAGAAAATGTGATGGAAATGTAAAATACTTGTTTGATACCAAAATGAAGCAGTGTAGAAATCCAATATGCTTGAATGGCTTTGAGATTATGAGACTGATTTGGTTAATCCGTCACTGCTGTTAAAGTTGGCTTAGCCACCAGCTCTGTTGCTAAGCCAACTAACCCTAAAGGGTAATTTTTTGACAACTTACTTCCACCTGCAGTGGCTTTGAAACTGCCCACTCTAGCAAGATTTGTGTTTGGTCCTGGAAGACCTTTAAGATCTCATCTCAATGCAGCCCTGGATAAAACTGCAGCAAATTACGTGCAGGTTAGCTTTACTGAGTTATTGGTATATGTACTGTTGATTCAAATATTTAATAAACAGAATCACACCAAAAAAAGTTTTCAAAGCTTTTTCTAATATAAAGAAAAAATATTTAGCAATAATGGGCACATTTGAGCATTTAACCAGATAAAAAATAAACATGTATTTATTTTATTAAAGCCTACTGTGCTCGTCTGATGCCAAGAGGAATTTGAATGGCTGCCACTGAAAACTGTGGGAGTCCCAGTAATTATATAACTATCAATCCATGAGATCAGCACCCAAGGCACTGTGTTGTATCATTCTTTTCAACAACATTGTAAGAGTCAGAGAACTAAGTTGTCCAATTACTGTGGTTGTAAAAGCAGGAAAAAATATTTTTTTGTATGCATTTGCTTCTGACTGAATTGTCAGTAATCTTCTGTTTGGTTTCCCTTGCAGAGTCTGCTGGTCTATGTAAAGAGGATGGAGATGTTGGACATTATGGGCGAGGAAGGGATGGAGTCAGAGGGATCCGCCATCATTGCAACTCTTTTAAACACCAGCCAGAATGGCTCTGTCAACTTCACCAACATCACCTTTTTCCCCTACTATCAACACTCTTTGTATGTAGCAGCCAGCTACATCCTGGCTTACTCGTTCATCTTCCTGTTGTGTATGGTGGGTAATATCCTCGTATGTCTGATTGTACTGGAAAACCGTTGTATGCGCACAGTCACCAACCTCTTCATTCTGAACCTGGCAATCAGTGACCTTCTGGTGGGGATCTTCTGCATCCCTACAACACTAGTGGACAACCTCATCACAGGTAATGCAACGCCAAACATGCACAAATCAACCTTCAAAGTTTAACTTGACACTGGCAAAGATCTTTATTATTCATACTGATGAAAGTAAATTAAAAAGCGTTGTTTTCAGTCAGCTTATAAAGATTTTGAAACTTCTTCAACTACACTTTCTAATTGTGGTACTGTAGGTTTTTCTTTTCTTTTGTTTGTTTGTTTTTAATATGATATTTCTGTAAAACAAAATATTTCAATAGACATGTAATCTTAAATTCTGAGTCATACACCAATGGGGTGGTGTAGGGATGGATAGCAATGCAAACTTTGCATTCACGGACCTTACTGGTGTTGGGAAGAAGCTGTTTTTAAATCCTGATCAATCTGCAGTACCTTCTTGAGGGCAGCAGGTCAAACAAATGGTGTCCTAGGTGGCTCCGATCGTTTAGGATCTGTATAGGTACCAGAGGCTGACAATCTCTTCAAAGGACTAGAGTGGACAGCTGATCATTTTCTGAGCTGTGGTTATAAACCTCAACAGAGCCTTTTTGTCTGCTCCTGTACAACTGGCGTACAAGACCATGCTGCAGCACACCATGATACTTTTAATCAAAGCATGGTAGAACAACAACAGCTGTGTTTTTAAAGTTTATTTTCAATAGCCTCAGAAAATGCATTCATTGCTGATCTTTTCTGACAGCAGCCGAGGAGTTAACAGACCAAGTAATGATCAGTAATGTGGGTACCCAAAATTTTGAAACTTTTAACACATTCCACACAATCACCATTTACAAACAATGGAAGAAGATCTGTACCGGGCTTCCTGAAGTCGATGATTTGTTCTTTGGTCTTTTTTTAATCAGTGACAGATTATTTATTACCTGAACACCAGCACCAGGGAACACATGGGAATGACTGTATTAAATGCAGAACTGTAGTCAATGAAGAGCATCCTCACATAAGACCACTCTGCTGAGGTCAGAGTAAAGAGCAATAGCAATGGCATCTTCTGTAGATCGGTCCTGCTAATAGGTAAACTGGTGCTTGTTGAAATCTGTGTTGTAGCGTACGAAAACGCTTACTGTACAGCAAAGGACAGATATATGAGACGCACACTTCCTTCACAGGCTATCTATACTTTTACTAATATAAGAGATATTCTTTCACCCCTTTTTTTTTCTTTTTCAAAGTCAAATCTTTCCATCTATCAGCGTCATTTTCATCTCATTTAAAGGGGCTAGGCTAGGTGAGAACTTACCACACTTAAGAGACCTGTAATCATTTAGACTGTCGATGCTTGAATTCTTGGGAACAGGGATGATAAAAGTTAATTTTAAGCAGGGTGGAATGATGGCTTGTGCCACAGAGGTTGAAGATATGGGTAAAGACAGAGGTGAGCTAGTCAACTCAGGTTTTAAGGATTTTCCCTGGTACTCTGTCAGGGCCAAGAGCTTTCCCTGGGTTCACAGATTTAAATGTAGTCTCACTTCATATTCCTGTATGGTGAGTACATAGGAACTAGGAGTCTGTGCCATTGTTGTAGCCAAGTCTGCTGCTTTTACTTCAAAACGTGTAAAAAAGCAATTCAGCTCATGTACCGAATTCCTTGCCATACCTGTCTTGAGTTGTTGCTTTAGAAGTGGTCTTCAGTTTTCCTCTTATAGGCCCGTTTGGCATTTCTGATTCCACTCCTCGGATAAGCCCGAGCAGCACCGTATAGAGACCTGTCCCCCTGTCTGAAAAGCACTGTTCCATGCTCTGAGAGGTTTTTGGACCTCACTTGTCATCCAGGGTTTCTGGTTTTCGAAAACACCCTGATGTGTTGGTCAGCAGTCACATTGTCAGTATAGAAAGTGCTGTATTGTAGAATAGTTTGTGTGCATGTTTCTAAATCCTGATGCTCAAATACATCCCATTCTGTGTGTTCAAAACAGTCCTACAGCTGATGGACAGCTCCTTCTGGGTATGTTTTAATAATCTTTGCTGATCTCCTGAGAGGGGTGTACACTGGGATAGGTGATCAGACAGGTCCAGATATGGAAGGGGCACAGATCTATAGGCATGCTTCACAATGGCATACACTCAATCGAGTGCATTAGTCCCTCTATTGGCACATTTCACATATTGAATAAAACTGGGAAACAGTTTTTAAACATGTCTGATTAAAATCTCCAGCTATAACATGTACACCCTCACAATGAGAGTGTAGCTGTTTGTTTAGGATAGTATACAAACAAGCCAGGGCCGTGCTAGTGTGAGGATCTGGGGGAATGTAGACAGCCACAATAATTGCCACTGTCAGTTCTCTTAGTAAATAAAAGGGTCGACACGCCGCTGACAAGTCCTCTAAATCATGGGAACAATGGCTGTCAATAAGTCGACTATTTGTACACCAGTCCAAAGGCACATGCTTACAAAGACCAACTCCTTTACTCTTACCAGCTTCTTTATTTTGGACCTGTTAAAATGGGAAAGCACAAAGAGCAGGCAAATTATGTGCACAGATTCAAGATGAGCTTGGTTTTAGCTACTTAACCCATGAAATACTGCAATTCATTTATATTTGATCTACAATGAGTTTTTAATTGTTCCTTAACAATATCATTGCACTAAAAAATATTAAAAAGTGAGCCGGAAAATTTGTAGATGCCACAAAGTTGACATAAAAAAGAAAAATACATCAGAAAATAAATTGGCAGTTGCAAGGAAAAAGGTTTACTAATTAGTAGTTTTTAAACCATGTTTGTAACACAATAGCTGCTTTTTCAGAAATCTACTTTGTATCATTGAGATTCTGAAGTTACTTTTAGTATTATACAGCCAGATGAGTAAAATAAAGGGAGTTCAGTTCCAGACAGAGGAATAAAGAAATAGCAAAGAAAAAAAAAATCCTGTAAACGTAAGACCTATTAGACATCTCTATTAAGCTGTAATTATTGCAACAGTCATTGTATTAAATGCATATAATGTCATTACTGAAAGAAAAAGAAGACAGATTCAAGCAGCTGATGTGAGTTGCTTACGATGAGTGTGTGGACTCAACCTTAGAAGCAGAGTGGGGATCTTAAACATCCAAAAGGCAATCAGAGTAGAACTGTTGCTTCTCCTCATCACAAAAAGATCCAGCCAAGGTGGCATTTGATTAGGATGCCTCCTGGTCGCATCTTTGTAAAGATCTCTTTGGGTTTTCCCAGTGGGTTTTACTAGAGATCCAAATGTTCCTTTTTACCTGGGAACACCTCATGGTTCCCCAGGAGAAGCTGCAGGTTGTAGCTGGTGTTAAACTGCTTCTATGACCTGACATCAAATAGGTGGATGAAAAGGAATGGGCATGTGGACACTGAAGTAGTGTCCACATGCAGTAGTTGCAATACTCACCCATTCATTAGCATAATGAGCATTGCATCAATGCAGTGGAATTTGTAAGTTTTTTAGAAGTGCTTTTGCAGTGGTGTCTAAAGGTTTTCACTCTTATTCAAACTCTGCTTGGAATAATAATGTAATGATCTTTTGGTCCATCATACTAATAAGTGTCAGTAATACTGGTGTGTTGTCTGTCTGTTGTGTGTTGTCAGAAGTCAAACTGTACCTTGGAAGGATTTAAGTGAGATTGCTGTATTTGATTTGTAACTAAATTATGAGTACTCTGTCAGTGGGTTTTACCTGATCAATTGAACTGGTTATTTGGTCTTTTGTAAATATGATGGTGGTTATCATCTGGTGAATTTCACATATGGTGGTATGTGCATTTAATTAAAAGCGAGCCCCTGAGTTTTAGTGCCTGTGAGAGTACCAATGTCAAATCCCACTTTGTCCCTTATTCCTACACCTTAGTCCTACCCTACGTTTTTTGCATTTAAACTAGGAGGTTAAAATTTAACAGTTATTCTGCGATTCAGGGGGAAGATGAAGGGCAAGTGATCTTATGTCTGTGTTAGCACACTGGTCATGTGCTGGAAAGAGTGAGTCCATAATTTCATTTCAAAGCTGCATTTTTGGTTAACATGAGTGTTACATGGTTATAAATTATATATTGATTTTTTTTAAAGAAAATGTAGACTGTGAAATGTAACTTGTCTGTGCCTGTTCCCTGTCTTTGTTCAAAACAGAAGCTCCTACTGTTGTCTATGTAGGTTAAGTCAAGTGTAACAAACCAATTGAGTGAACTGGGTTAATGACTGTGCTTAATTTCTGCTTAACTCTCTGACCTAGTTATTTTAGTTAAACTACACTGCACCCTAAGTTGTTGCATGTGTGCAGGCAAGGAGAGCCAGAATTGACTTGTAAAACAATATGTTTCTCCAGGAGAGAAGCATTTAATTTTTTTTTGTTATCACTGTGTCTTTGTTAACCTAAAATGAGAAAATTAAAGCTGTAGCCTGTTGGGTCAGGGAATTAAAACGTTTGCTCTGTGTCCTATTCATGCTTAATGAGTAGATTACATATAATAATAATCTTCTTTAAACAATAAAATTTGAACTGTCTTTATTATTTATCCCAAATAAAATTATTTCAGATTGGTGTACATAGCACACTTGTTGAAAGCTCTAGATCGGGGTGTCAAACTCAGTACCAAAATTAAAAACTTGATCCTAGCCAAGGGTCATTCTCAACCATTTTTTCATTAAAAACATGCATAAATTAAACTTGGTTTTAGATGTAATATGTCAAATCATTTGCATAGAAATATTAAACATTTTTATCCAGTTACATAATATATAGAATTTAGAGCAAACATACTTTAATGAAGAAAAGAAAAATAGATCAAACTTAGAAAGATTTTATCATTCACCTTCTTATGAATTTTTCTCCATTATATCAGCTTAAAAGCCGTTAGCAAAACTCTGATCAAACAGCTATTAACATTAACTTTGAAACAAGAAGAAAATAGAGAAAAACATACATTAAAGCAGACTCATTGTTACTCTGATGCACATTAAGTCAAGTCAAATATCCAATATCATTTCTTGGCGGCAGGTTTATCAACAAGAGTTTGATCGGTCCCATTTGATGTTCCTTGTTGCCCTTTCCACGTTAAAAATCAAAGATTACTGACAAATTAAAACTTTACTTTCTTGGCTTCAAAGTAACTGCCACAGGACGACTCCACTAAATAAGCTCACTTTTTTAAGCAAAATGAGAAGCAATAGAGACTTCATCTGTCCCCAAACTGGAGAGCCAGATCTAAAAAAATTTAAAGGTTATCTTGATGGCCAGATAAAATGTTACCAAGGGCTGGATCTGGTCTGCAGGCCTTGAATTTAACACATGTGCTCCAGATCTTGTTATGTTTGCAGCCTGTGTCATCACAGATAAAGCTATACACAGATGGGTGGCATACCTTCATAATGTCATGTGATGCTAAATGCCAATTTTGAAATGCGTATTTCTTAGCCCTTTCTTTTAAAGTATGGCTTGTTGAAATTATCAGGGTGATTCATGACAGAAGAGAAGAGATCAGTGTTCGTAGCTGTGATATTTGCACTGACTCATGGGAGTTCAGTAATTAACTTCAGTTATTAGGAACATCACTCCAGCATTTAAAAACAGGATCTTTGCACAGGATCATGCTGAGTAGTGGTTGAAGTATGTGCTTAGGTTTGCCAGCACTAAATTATTTTATGCATTTATTATTATTTTTTTTTTTGTACAAACTAACAGTACTGATAGCAGCTGCTATGGGGTCCTCCAGTGGTGTTGCTCTGCTTGCTACAGGGCCTTAAGGACTGCCCTTAGCCTTAGCAAAGTCAATAATTATAAAGATCACAATGAGAACACCCTTGCGGCTGAGCAATAACATTCTGTAAACATTGATGCCAACCACGCACACTGTACACTGCGGCTGGACCCAGGTGCCAAAATGGATTTAATAACATAATTCAGGAAATTCAACCACTATATTATGGGAGCTGTGTTTTGAGGATCAATTTTAGTTATACTTTAATATAAATGAACACCATTTTGATTTCCTGGCCATTGTCAATGGATGTGAAAAATTAACTTCACAGGCTCCCAGAGCACCAAGATTTAACAGCAGTATTTTGTTCTAACACCATGCTTATTGAAAATTTAATATACAACTGCCTCTAGCCTACAATGTGTTCTTTAAGAAAGGTGTTTCCTACCCCATCAGTCTGCACATATAGATTTGGCAGCCAACAGCACTATCTAAATACACCATTTGTCTTTTTGTCTCTTCTTACAAAACAGTGGCTTTCATATCTGCTATAAGACCATTTTGACAAGAGCACACTGCACAATTTTAGAGCTCTCTAAATGCACCATGGAAGAGGAAAGAACTTTGTACGTTTTTTAATAAAATCAACGCTACATTGATTCCAGGGTTAGGGTTAAAGGGGTCACTACTTCAATAATTGTTTGGCTTGAAGATAAAGAAAGCCATAATACTTTATTTAAAGAAAAACTTGTTAAAAACTGAGTCACATGAAATGTGACAAAAATTGAAAACTCCACATGGCAAGCTACAGCTTGAGGCTTGTAGCAAAACTGTAAAAAGTCCAAAGAAAGAAAAGGGAGAGACAGGACCAGATATACATGCACAGTGTGGCATTCGGCATGTTTGCTTCCTGGTTGCCCTCTTTGGCTCCTGATTGGTCGACAGTCTAATCACCTTCAGCTGCAGCAGATCAGGACTATCAGCATTCTGGGTACTTAAGGCTGTAGAGAAGACCAGATCGACGCTGGAGCATCGCTTGCTACTGGTTAAGCATCCCGGCCATTAGTGAAATTTGTTACTCGAGTCCCGTTGATGTTTTTGTCTCTTGTGTTTCGCTCAAAGTCTCGGTCACCTGGAGTTTCTGGATTTTTTGCCAACCACTGTCTGAAGGATTGTTCTGAGAGCCACTCACTCTTTCTGGTCTGAGCTGTAGCCTGTCTGCCTCCATCTGGAAACCCTGTACCCGTGACAACCTCTTCCTGTAAATACTCACCACCGCCTCACCAATCTTCGCTGCCCGCCGTGTTCCCAGCACTTACCCGTAAGAACCAGCTTCTCTACTGCGTCATAAAATACTTCATCCCCGCTGGCTGTAAGTTTACTCACCTCCGACTCTCCTTTCCAGATCCGGACTCTCACCACACCCAGCACTGTAAATAAACTCACTTACCTTTACAGTTTTCTCCAGTGTCTGTCTGTCACCTAGCTGCTCGTCTTTGACATTTGTAAAACCTGAAACACAGGTGGAAACAATTAAGACCATCACCCCCAGAGCTCCCTGCGTCCTCTGCAGAGCCCCCAGAGCTCCCTGCACCCTCTGCAGAGCCCCCAGCGCTCCCTGTGCCCTCTGCAGAGCCCAGAGTAAGATCTGCCAAGTCGGCCAACGCTTCTTTGGTGGGTCAGCAGCGCGACGCCACCACTGCTTCTCCGGTGTGTCCCCGTGGGGGTCGCGGACGACGACACCCCACCTCCCTGTGTCTCCGAGGGGGTCGCGGACGGCGACGCCTCTCAGCCAGCCTCCGAGGGGGTCGCGGACGTCGACGCCTCTCAGCCAGCCTCC
>NC_051430.1:8484391-8493127 GCF_001649575.2 Kryptolebias marmoratus | reverse complement strand
AATACCCGGTCACATTCTCTACTTCTCTGCTGGTTCATTGTCATACTCTTGTCTCCCTGATGTTCTGTTTGCTCGTGCCTTCTTGTCTCCCAGTGGTTCATCTTTAGTCTCAGGTCTGTTCAGGTTTAGTTTAGTTTAGTTTAGTTAGTTAATGTTTTTTTTGTATTTAGTCTAGGTTTTGCTGCCACGTCAGCCTTTGTTTTGGGTTTGCCTTTTATTTCTAAATTAGTTTTTTTATCAACATGAGTCTGCGCTCAGGGTTCGCCTCCTTCCACCTTGTTCATGACAGGAAGTCGTTCAGTTAAAAAAATGTTGACAATCTAAACAAACGGTATCATGCAAAAGTGTACAGGTTTAATATTAGCCAATGTAGGGTTTTTTCATATTGGTATGTTGTTTTTGAGAAAGATGTGTTTTATAAGCCTGAAAAATGATTACAAAATCTTGCATTTATTGTTTAGCCACTAGCCTAGTCTGAACAAAGACCTTTGTGATTTCTTCTCAGCAGCCGGCCCTGGAAGGCTTGTAATGATAGAGGGTTTAATGAATGCAACAAATAAAGGGAATAACTTAAGGACAATCTGATGCTGTCTGCAAAGGAACCATTTGTTTGCTTGTACTCAACTTGCACCTGATGACTAAGGCCTTCTGTCAAGAAGCACTTGACCATGGAGTTTTCCACATGCTGTTTGGCAAACTCTAGTCAAGAATAAATCTAAGTTTTCTTCAGCAGTGGTTTACTCTTTGCCACTCTCCCATAATGCTCAGACTGGTGATGTACCTGGGTAACAGTTGGTATATGTCCAGTTTCCTCATCTCACCTGCTGAAGCTTGGACCTCCTTCAGAGAGCTCACAGGGGTCTTGATGGTCTCTCTCACTATCCTCCTTCTTCACAGTCACTCAGTTTGTTAGGACGGCCTGCTCTTGGTAGATTTACACATGTCCCATATTGCTTCCATCTCTTGATGATGGATTTAACAGAACTATTGGGGATGTTTAGGGCCTCGGAAATGTTTTTGTATCCATCCTCTGACTTGTACTTTTCAATAATCTATTCCCTGAGTTGAATTAGGACAGTCACGCTGTAGAAATTTGATTTCACTTTGACATTTAAGATTTTTTTTCTTGTAAAGAAGGCCAATTTTTATTGCCCACAATCGAGTTGTGATAGCAATTATAGCATAAAACATCTAATGGGGTGAATACTTTTTAATAGGCATTGTACATAGTCCTTTCTACAAACAGTGTGTTATAGAAAGTTAATAACACACTTTTTGACTTCAGATTAGTTTAAATTAAAAGTCTCTAAGGTTGTACAAGCTTTTCATTGCTGTTGATCAAACAAAGACATTCCAGCACAGCAGATAAACCTGCAGGAGTATTACCTGCATATGTAGATTTATGCAAATTCCTGGTTGGAATTTACATACATCCAGCATGAAGATGAATGTCATGGCTTAGATTCGGTCAGTGATTTCTGTGACCTTTTCTTATTTTGTGGTAGAGTGATTTTACAACAAACATCTTCAATAAAAAAGAATGCCAATAACTGTTATCACTAATTTTAATTAATTGTGAGTTATCAGGAATGTATTGATACCAATAACTATAAACATAGCTTAAAAATGTGCAATAAAAACTATTTTTAAAAGTGCAGTAAGTAACAAAACATCAAATCCTCTTTGTCTACTGTTAACAATAAAATTTGTGCAACAAAAAATCACATGTGCCCATCAGTCTTCTGCCGCTCACTGTTCAAATCTTTTTAAGATCTGACTGGTACTTTTTGCACGACAGTTTGAGGCTTTATTTCCAGTCTGTTTCTGTCTGCCTCTCTAAAGTTTTCTGTCAGGGAGTGACAAACACAGATTTCATTACCATGATAACCATAATGAGTCTTGTTTTTATTTTAGTTATTTTGTCAAAAAGTACCCATTTTTTTCTTACTGATGTTGTTCATTTTAGGCAGTAGCTGTATTGGCAACATTCAAAATTTCTTCAGAAAGCTTTTAGTTCATTCTTTGTTACTTTTCTGTTAAATCTGCAGACACTGAAGACCTGTGTGCAGCTCCGGAGCTGCGGGTTTCAGTTCTATTTCATGTCAGGTCAACACGCCGGCATACAGGTCAGCCTCTCTGAGGGTGAGCTGTTCAGAAGCCAGTATAGCACACTCACCACTCCCTCTGGGTGAATGCAGTCAGAGCCTATTAATACACCTGGACATCTGCTGGCTCTTTGTCTCTTTTTTTTCATTCTGGAGCTCGTGAGTATGTCAACACTGAGATAGTTTTTCTGTTGAAATTGCTGCTGTTAATTTTTTTGTTTGTACTGTTTCTACAGAAAACTGCTTGGCATATTCTAAGAAGAGTGGACTTTGAGCAGCTTGTTGGAGCACAGGCTGTGGTTGCTGCAAGGAACCTCTTCCTGGAAAGGGAAAAGCTACCAGATGCAGCTTATTTGGTTTGATAAGCTGACAGGAACCTCTGTGCTTGTGAGTGCACAAGCTACCGCAGGCTTTGTACCGCACACAGTGTTCTGAGTTCAGTTCTGCTTTGAGAAGAGGAGATGAGGTGTGGTTGCTACAGGGAGCCTTTGTCTCCTGAGAAGAAGGAAAGTGTAGCTCATTTATCTTGTTAAAGCTGACAGAAGCTTCTGAGCCTGTGTGGGCACATGCTACTCCAGACTTTCATACGTGGGGTATGCTTCACTGCTTCTCCATCAGTGAGCCATGTTACTAGATGGTAATAACGGCTCTATTTTCATTTCTGGATCATGTTGCAGCAGACCAGGGTTCTGGCAGACAGATGGAAGACCCAAGAACAAGCATATTCCTCCTGATGCTGTTGAACTATGCTGTTAAAGGTAACCATACAGAGGTGGAAGATGCAGCTGCAGGTCCATCCTCAGCAGGACATCATACAAGGGTTCCCTCAGACTCAGCTATCATCGGGGCTGTGTGAACTACAAGAGTCAGCATCTGGATGTTCCTGTTGGGAAATAGATCAACTGTCCATCCCTGTTATGACAGCTTGAAGTTGCTGCAACTCCTCCTTGTGACCCACAGCATGTCAGTATGTTAATATGGGAGAGTGGGATAGCCACAGCTCCCAAATTGGGAAGATGATGAATGGACCCAATGATGAATGGATTGAGATGATACTTTTATCAAATATTATGATTTGCTTGAGGCATGAAAATGTCTGTGAAGGCCTACACTGATCAGACAGGCTATCAAATGTGGCTGTCACAAGCCCCCTTTCTATGATTCCACCATGATGGTCACAAAGACAAAACCCTCTTTAAATCACTTTTGGTCCATTACGCATGTATCATTCATGCAAAGTTTCCTGGTAATATGTGCTGATGTGTACACAGCTGACATTGCAAAATCAGCAAGGTGACAGCAAAACCTTTGGTTAGAGTGGAACATATTGTGCATAGGGCCCTCTTCCTTGGCAGCCAAGCTCTTTAACTGTCTCCTTTGCCAGCTCGGAGGTGTATCCAACAGTGTTGTTCCATCTGAAACAACCTTGGTGAAGCCTTCAAGAAAAAGAAAACTGACTTGTTCAATAAGAAATATATTTGCTTAATAATTAAAGCTGAGCTAAGCTGCTATTAGACCAGCAATTTCATGGGCATCTTGTACTTTTTAGTACAGCTCTCACAATAGGTCTGTTTGTCTTTACTGGCATTTCTTTCATGTTCGTGGAATGTAACTGCATCCGTCCTGCAGCCAGTGGAACCAGGGGTCATTTCCGCCTGCTGCCAAACTCTGGCAACACACTTTGCTCCCCAGCAGTATGTTTCCTGGTGACAGTATACCCAATGACCACAAATTTGGTGTACCATGAAATCAGGATTTGGGCTCAGGTTATAAACTCAATCGTCATGTTTCAGACACTGTACCCGATATATGAGGCAGATTCCAATATATGAGGAGATGAGGCAGATTTGCCATCTAAGTGAAGCCTCAACTTTGAAGAAAAGAGCAGTATTGCCCATGCCATCCAGCAAGACATGATTTTTAATTCAACCTATTTTCTGATTCTGGAAGAGAACAGGCTTTCTTTCATTTTGAATGTAAAGCAGTTCAATCACTACTTGCAGCGCATCTGGTTTCATGTGTCCCACTTGTTAATGGTTATAAGGTGTAGGAATTGGGTCAGCTTGTTGAAATTACCCAAGACTTGTTCCCATGAGCAAGTTCACTGGGGTCATTGGAAGTGCCTTCAGGATTTCTTTCAGAGCAGCACATACACATTTAGAGTTCTTCAATTTGGCCTGTTCTGAAGATTGTTTATGGGACTGGCTATGAACAGGAAGAAGAGTTGCCTGGTCTTGTAGAGACCAGTAGCATAGCTTGGTTTGATTATAAACTTGGGTTTGGAGCATCTGCTGAACTCCAGAGAGATCAGTGATGTGGGGGCATTCCACTATAAGTCAAGACTTGTGACTGCTGTGCCCGAAGGAAACAACTACCAGGGTGGTGCCACTGTTGGTTTACACAAATCAAAATGAACCTACACATAGGCGGTCAGAGGATCATCCTGGGGACTTGCGTTACCTTTGAGCTTTGACATGGTGAGACACAACTATTTTCATAGCAGTGCCACTGGGTACTATTCATACAAGGGCAACTAAAACATCAAACGTCTACTACAGACTGCAGTGCACCCTGAGCACACCAGGGCAGATGGAGACCTTGGAAATTTGGTACTGTCAGCATGATCAAGCTAGTAGCAGTTTTTCAGGCAGTGAAATTTTTCTTTCCAATAATTTGGGGAAAAAATGTGCTTCCAGACAGACAACTCAGTTGTGGTCTTTCTATTCACTCACTTTATCAAGATATTGGAAACATTAGTTCCTCCTTTTTCATGGAAGCTCAAGTTGAACCTTTTGCTACTTATAGACCAACCACTGTTCACATTAGTGATCACAGATCACTAGGATACTAGTATTTGAAGCCCTTACAGGCCAGTGGTCACATAACTCGTTATGGGGCTTCCTTCACTTTTTCTCCTGAAGGCCAGAATCCTGCTGCTGGCTCTAAAATGGCCTTGTCAGCCTATGGGTGATATATCTGATGTTATCTCCCAGCCAGACCAGGTGTTCTGACATGGGTTCAGGAACAGTTGTGGTACCCGTGTCCAGAAACTTGCATGCTCTATTCAGGCCCTGGATGTGGAGGGTCATCAGATGAGTTGGGCTTTTAAGTCCTTTCTAGGCAGCTAGGATCTTTTCTACTAGCCTGTTGTGGGCTAGAAACAATTTTGTTTTAGCATTGCCTTTTAGACTTTTGTAATATACCCTGATAGGGTATGTGACTGTCATTTCGGACCATGTCATTGCAGCTTAAGTAGGGAGAGACACAGGTGGATCAGGGAGACAATCAGACAGAGCACAGGTGGATAGAATGAGACTGATTATGAGATAGGCATGGCAAGGGGACATGACTTGAGAAAATCAGGTAGACATAAATGTGAATATTACAGTCTCCTCTGTTCTTACCTTTTCAATGGTTTGTTTAATGTGGCATCGTCAGTGGCTTCTGATATTCTGCATGCTACTGAGCGATTTTAGGTTTGTTCTTGACATACTGAGAGTGGCTTCAAGGTAAAGTTGTGACTTTTTTGTTGTTAAAAGAAATGGTTCCCCCTTTTAGCTTGTCAGTTCTGTCTAGGATGCTGGACAATGAATTAGTTTTATTGGTAATAAATACCCTTTGCTCTGTAAGCCTGCACATAATTTCTCACACAGAATCCTTTGTTTAATTAGAAAATGATTATAAAAAGATGACATTACTGATGTTCAGTTATATATACCCTCTGGGGACAGACTGAACATGTGTGTTAAGTATTTCTCTTTCAGAAATAGTTTTCTTTGTGTGCTCTTTTTCTTTTTGAATGAATGGACCATAATACATTTTATGTGATGTTTTTAAAGCATGCATCTAATAATTTTCAAAAGTAAGATAAAACCAAATGCTTAATATGCCAATTGATTTGGTTTCATTTTAATGTGCTTCTGAGGTTCAAACTATGTTCAGTTCTGGGAAGCTTTTAACAGACCTCAAGCTTAAGAAAGTTTGGTGTGGAAACAGTTACTTGAGGTTGTTTAACATTGAGTTGTTGTTTTAGTTACTATTTGTTTTTCTGAATATCAGTGTTTCATTTATTTCTAAGGAATAATGAGACCAAGCAGCTGCCAAGAGAAAATAAGTGCAAATGTTTTTCAGCGTACTCCAGCTTTTTAGTAGTTTTTCCCATCATATTTAGGTCCTCTGAACTTTTAGAAAGATGCTGGTATTGTCACTGTCTGTACTTTCTGGAAAAGGAATCATGTGGACACAAGCTGCCAACAAGGTAACCAGGAAAATGGCAGGTAAGTGGCTTTAGCTGTCTATCCTGAGTTAAACTTGTCTATTGTGTCAAACAGAAATGATCACAACAAGCACAGGAAAAAAATGCTAGTAGTAGCAGATCACCCATACACTCATGCTGCTGTCTAGTTGTTGTCAAAGACTGAAATGAGTAGGAGTGCTTTTTTTTTTCTCCCTTGCAGTCTGCTACTACTTATCGGCCTGAATGGAAACTCACTTTTGACTTTGACTAGACTATCATTACAACACTCCAGTCTGTCCGCCACGTACATTTCAATTCCTATGCTTGCGACTGAATGCTACCACCTGAAGTACGTAGTTCTCATCTATTAAATTTTTCAAAAATCGCAAAGATCATATTGATGGGCAGTTAGTTTTAATTCATAACCATGACACGGTGGTAAAAAGCATTTTGACATTAAAGTCAATGAAAGACGCAAAGAAGGACTAAAAGCTTAGGTGTGAAAAGTGGGTAATACCAAAAAATACAAAAGATTTTGTCAGTCAATTTGCATCTCTGACAAATTTTACTTTGTCAGCTGTCTGCAGCAGATCATATCAGTGTTTGTCCACTTTGTAGCCACCTTCGCAGTTGCTCCGCCATTGATGTTTTATTCTACACTTTTGAAATGAAGATAATCAGATTTGGACCAGTTTTCATCTAAGGCATCACAGACCTGTTTGTGCTGAATCGGTGGAATACGAGTATTTTTATAGTTTTTTCCCCCTTACTTGGTGAAGCGGGAAGGCAAGCCTTGAGTGGACTCTTTGGTCTGTTGTTAAGTATCTGGACGTTCCTGGGAGGACCAGGGTGGCAGTGGCAGTGGCAGGTGGGGAGTTTTTACTAGGGCAGTACACTTTTCAAACTGTAAGTAAGGCATCCTAAGGAAAACTCTGGGAGGACAGAAACCTTTGGAGCAGACCAGCCAAAGGCTAAGCACCACAACTTGGAGTTGAAGAACTTTCTACATTTGCTGCAGGAGAATAAGTGACTGATATTTAGCTGTGAGCAAAGAAATAAAATGTAGTCATGCAAATTAAAACACATCACCATAGTTACATCCATTTATCCATTGCCTGGCAACCATATTTTACGCTTTACAACTAAGCCATTACGCACATGTATGGGGCAGATAATCTTCACAACACTCACTATTTTTAACAAGTGTTTTTTACCACAAATGTTTGCTACAAAGATAAGCACATTATGGTTATGCTACAGTATATAACATTGTTGGCTTTTAAATAAAGCACAAATTGGATCGCTACAGGGTCTTGTGGAGTGTGCGCCTTTGCATGCATTAGGGGATATAAACATCCGGTAAGTGCATGGGTGCAAAAAGAGAACTGCTGTGTACCCAGATGGTGTGAAACATCAGTCGCTGTGGACAAAATGGTTATGGCTGGTTATGAAACGATAACCATCAGGCAAAAAGTGAGGGAGGTACAAATTGAAAATGTAGCTTGATTGAAATACTTCACTAATAAACACTAATGAATACACTTAATCAATTGCATTTACTTAATTATAAAGAAAAATGAGGTGGTTCTGAAGATGTATCTACCAGATTGAAAATTAAATACCTGTTTCTCAAATTTTTCAGTGACATGCTATGGTGTAATTGATAAATGATGACTAATTCTACAGATAAAATTGCATCTGTTGTATTAATTTGAACAAAGAAATAGAGCAGAACTGAACAAAACTCACTGTGAGTTAATTGTGCACGTACTGTAATATGAAAGTGTATTAAACTGAAATATTAAAACTTATATTGGGATGTGGCTCAAGGCTTTGTTAGAAAAATGTGAGCATTTCCAGAATAATACTCTGTGCACAAGTCAGTAGGAAGTTACTGCTTTACCCTGTTAGGGTATGGAAATATATCAGTACATGCTAACAGGTAACAAACACGCTGTTTCTGTAACAAACCACCAAAAATGCATACATTATATGCATTTAGGCAAGTAAGCAGGCCTCATAATAGTACCAATAGGGTCTTGCTGCCTTTTCAGCATAATGGTGATGAAAACATCTTTTTTTTCAGCTCATTTACAATTTTAGGGTTTCAAGCAGATAGTTCACCTTTTTTCTGTTTGTTTTACATAATCCTCATATGAATGGGATTTGAAGAATGAGGGGAGCGTTTACCCAACAGAGGATGTTTGATTACATAATAACACAAGGTTTTCTGAGTGGAAAGACTACAGGTGCTGGTCATAAAATTAGAATATCATGAAAAAGTAGATTGATTTCAGTAATTCCATTTAAAAAGTGAAACTTGTATATTATATTCATACATTACATACAAACTCATATATTTCAAATGTTTATTTCGTTTAATTTTGATGATTA
>NC_051430.1:8442348-8479156 GCF_001649575.2 Kryptolebias marmoratus | reverse complement strand
TAATCATCAAAATTAAACGAAATAAACATTTGAAATATATGAGTTTGTATGTAATGTATGAATATAATATACAAGTTTCACTTTTTAAATGGAATTACTGAAATCAATCTACTTTTTCATGATATTCTAATTTTATGACCAGCACCTGTAGTCTTTCCACTCAGAAAACCTTGTGTTATTATGTAATCAAACATCCTCTGTTGGGTAAACGCTCCCCTCATTCTTCAAATCCCATTCATATGAGGATTATGTAAAACAAACAGAAAAAAGGTGAACTATCTGCTTGAAACCCTAAAATTGTAAATGAGCTGAAAAAAAAGATGTTTTCATCACCATTATGCTGAAAAGGCAGCAAGACCCTATTGGTACTATTATGAGGCCTGCTTACTTGCCTAAATGCATATAATGTATGCATTTTTGGTGGTTTGTTACAGAAACAGCGTGTTTGTTACCTGTTAGCATGTACTGATATATTTCCATACCCTAACAGGGTAAAGCAGTAACTTCCTACTGACTTGTGCACAGAGTATTATTCTGGAAATGCTCACATTTTTCTAACAAAGCCTTGAGCCACATCCCAATATAAGTTTTAATATTTCAGTTTAATACACTTTCATATTACAGTACGTGCACAATTAACTCACAGTGAGTTTTGTTCAGTTCTGCTCTATTTCTTTGTTCAAATTAATACAACAGATGCAATTTTATCTGTAGAATTAGTCATCATTTATCAATTACACCATAGCATGTCACTGAAAAATTTGAGAAACAGGTATTTAATTTTCAATCTGGTAGATACATCTTCAGAACCACCTCATTTTTCTTTATAATTAAGTAAATGCAATTGATTAAGTGTATTCATTAGTGTTTATTAGTGAAGTATTTCAATCAAGCTACATTTTCAATTTGTACCTCCCTCACTTTTTGCCTGATGGTTATCGTTTCATAACCAGCCATAACCATTTTGTCCACAGCGACTGATGTTTCACACCATCTGGGTACACAGCAGTTCTCTTTTTGCACCCATGCACTTACCGGATGTTTATATCCCCTAATGCATGCAAAGGCGCACACTCCACAAGACCCTGTAGCGATCCAATTTGTGCTTTATTTAAAAGCCAACAATGTTATATACTGTAGCATAACCATAATGTGCTTATCTTTGTAGCAAACATTTGTGGTAAAAAACACTTGTTAAAAATAGTGAGTGTTGTGAAGATTATCTGCCCCATACATGTGCGTAATGGCTTAGTTGTAAAGCGTAAAATATGGTTGCCAGGCAATGGATAAATGGATGTAACTATGGTGATGTGTTTTAATTTGCATGACTACATTTTATTTCTTTGCTCACAGCTAAATATCAGTCACTTATTCTCCTGCAGCAAATGTAGAAAGTTCTTCAACTCCAAGTTGTGGTGCTTAGCCTTTGGCTGGTCTGCTCCAAAGGTTTCTGTCCTCCCAGAGTTTTCCTTAGGATGCCTTACTTACAGTTTGAAAAGTGTACTGCCCTAGTAAAAACTCCCCACCTGCCACTGCCACTGCCACCCTGGTCCTCCCAGGAACGTCCAGATACTTAACAACAGACCAAAGAGTCCACTCAAGGCTTGCCTTCCCGCTTCACCAAGTAAGGGGGAAAAAACTATAAAAATACTCGTATTCCACCGATTCAGCACAAACAGGTCTGTGATGCCTTAGATGAAAACTGGTCCAAATCTGATTATCTTCATTTCAAAAGTGTAGAATAAAACATCAATGGCGGAGCAACTGCGAAGGTGGCTACAAAGTGGACAAACACTGATATGATCTGCTGCAGACAGCTGACAAAGTAAAATTTGTCAGAGATGCAAATTGACTGACAAAATCTTTTGTATTTTTTGGTATTACCCACTTTTCACACCTAAGCTTTTAGTCCTTCTTTGCGTCTTTCATTGACTTTAATGTCAAAATGCTTTTTACCACCGTGTCATGGTTATGAATTAAAACTAACTGCCCATCAATATGATCTTTGCGATTTTTGAAAAATTTAATAGATGAGAACTACTTCAGGTGGTAGCATTCAGTCGCAAGCATAGGAATTGAAATGTACGTGGCGGACAGACTGGAGTGTTGTAATTACTGAAATCAATCTACTTTTTCATGATATTCTAATTTTATGACCAGCACCTGTATTTGTCAGATTTTAGTATTTCAGACAACATGGCAAAGATAAAAAAAATAGAGCTGTTCAAATTATGTAAGAACCCTGTAGAAATAATAATATGAAAAAGTTATTGCTGAAAAACAGAAAAGGGTTGTTTTATTTTGTCTCCATTACTCACAGGTAATATATGTTGTACACTGATTGGTTCTACACTGTCCATGCTTGGTACGCATGGATTTAGTGCATTGTAAGAAAAAGTCTGTCTATCAGGCTGATAATTGATGTTTCCGAGTGGCAGTTTGGTTTAGTTGTGCATGCTAGAGTTTCTCCAAGGGCAAGAAGGTGCAGATGATAAGGGTAGTTGTAAAAATTGGATCTTGTCAATGCAGCAGCAGCGTTTCAGCGTTTCAGCTGCAAGAGCAGTGAAGGGAGAGATTTCTATCCAGGTAGGCTGGCTCATTGGTTCTGAAATGATGTTATTACCCACAGCAGACAGAGAAAGGGTGATAATGTTTTTGCCTGTGTTGTGTCTTTGCATGTGTGCATGAATTTCTTTTTTTGTACCATCAGCAAAATATCTCATGAAGCACTGAAAGGATTTGAATGCATGTTTCAGAAAGTAAAAAAATAGATGTATCACTACAACTCATTAGAGTCAATCCAGTTCAGGATTGCTACCCCAGCTAATCAACTTTAACCAACACAGAAATCGGCATAATGAATACAAATTTTGTTATTGAGCTAAAGTTTGATGCAGTAGTAGCTGTGAGTAATCTTTAATATGTACTTTCAGTGCCACAGATCACACAAGATGGTGCATATTTCAGCAAAACGACTATAACCCCATCCCTTCTTATCAAAAAAGGTCAGTGAAATGCCTTTAATGAATGCTTAGCCTTTATTTGCAATAAGACTGTGATGGCAGCACATGCAGCCACACACCGTACAATGTCCCAGTGGTAACTCTTTGGAATGTATTATCAACTTTATTTTGGCTTTATGTTTAAATATACATGCACAACTTGTAAACATAACTGGACAATTAGATCTTTATTTAAATAAAACAAACATTCATTTTACTAGCAACCTTTTATAGACAACAGTAGATTTATTGGAGTGCATGCATTTAATGAACTTTCTTTATCAGTTGCGCCACAACTCAATAATTTGGTACATATGGCCATGATTACACTTGGCTGGATGGTTTTAAACATTTGTTTCCTACCGCCATACTAAGATTAAACATAAACAACACACTCAACATACAAAAGGTGAACGTTCTGAACAGGGCTAAGATTCCCTTTAGATAAGATGGTAGTAGCTATTGTTTCATCATTCCTTCTCAAGCAATACTCTTTGTAGTACACAATCAAACTTTATATTCACTAGAGTCTGGCCAACCTTTATTGGCCCAGAAAAAGAAAAAAGAAAAACAGCACTATTGTTGTGGTTTGCAGTTCATGCTGAATGTAACTTACAAGGCAATACTAAACAAGTGTGAAGTAGCTTAAACATCATCTTTACAAAAATCTCAAACATCCCAAACATTATTATTATTATTATTATTATTATTATTATTATTATTATCATTATTTTATCCTGGGTCAAGGCCACAACTGTTCTGGTACTTCAACTTAATTTTTATTTCAATTTACCCATTTTTTTGTCTTGATCTAAATTGTTTTATTTTTATTAACAGTTATTCGTAGTATGACCCATAAATGGTAGTATGCACTACAAAAGAACATTTTTGAAGGCCGCACAGACAAATTCTCCAGTTAACATGATCACCTTTCAATCGCTGCCATTTTATCAGCTCTGTTTTACAGTTCTACTTACTCAGGGCAAGATCAATGAACCGTAAATCTTTCATCTGCAAAGATTTTATCATAACTGACAATATTGATTTATTTTTGTTTTATCTTGATAAGGCAGCCTCTTCTATTCATGTTTTCCCCCTAGAATATTTATTTACCAGCAGAAAACAACACACAGAAGGGCTGCTCATGCAATATTAAATTTAATGATATCTAGCTTGGCTGCTAGTTCACTTGTATTTAAAAGTACATAAAATGTTAATTCCTCACCTACTGTGTTGTAATCTACCATTCCTCAAATAGTCTTGACCTCTGTTTTTTTTCCCAGGAATTATCAAACATTTTATCAATCAGTCATATCATTAAAAAGTTTTTATTCTTGATCATTTTAATATTTGTTTGTTGCTTACAAGTTTAATTTTGTGATTCTAAAAGTATCTTTTAGTGTGGGTGGAAGAGTGTGTCAGCTCATTTCTGTAACCCTTGTTACAAGTCACCTCTGAAACCGGGCCTGATGCACTTTTATCGAATATCAAAATTATGCCTGAAAGTGATCACAGATCCAAACTGACATATATATGTGATTTGTTTAGTTTAGTTTTTCTAAAAATAAGGGTTTGTTTCAGCCCTATGATGGATTTGCAACCAGACAACAATAAATCTACTGGTATAACCTTTTCAATTTTTAAAAAATTTTATTTTACTTTTTGCACCCTAAACAAGACCAAAAAATGAAAATAAAAAAATGATATTAAGCACAACTGCCATCTTAATGTGGTAGAAAGGGTTGAGTACTGCCATAATAACAGGGGGATGTGTTGTCTGGAAAGTCAGTTCCTTGTAGCATTTCCCAAAGCAAATTGAGCTTAGGGAAGGGGTCAGACTATAAGCTTGCTATTGAGAGCTTGTTAGTTTAGTCTTCGCTCCTGGTCAAGCCCTGTCAGGAATTTGCACAGACCAGCCAAAGAAACACTGAATAGGTTCAAAAAAGCTTCTTAATTTATTACAAAATGTCAAGAAAAAAATGTTTCAAAATAATAAATTGGGCCTAACACAAAAGTGAATACAACAGACCTCAACCCAGGCAGCAACCCACACAGCTCGAGCACAAAAAACTGACCTCCTAAACAAGACATGAGGGAAACTTAAATAGTGGCTGATCAGACCACTGCTGACACACAAGGGGTAAATAATTAACAAACTAACATACAAAAACTTAATACCGGTCAGAAATACTAACAACTTAAATAAATCAAATACTACACAGAACTAGTGACCCATAACAGAACTAGGTGACCCACAACAGAAGAAAACTAAACAAGTAATAAATAAATTTCCCCTCCCCTTACAAATGAATGGTATGGCCCACTGAAAAGATTATGCCATATAAGGAGAAGAAAAGTGGCTGGGATTCTTCTTTGTGGCACCCCAGCAGCAACTCCAAAGGAAACTGGTAACTCAAACAAAAAGAAAGTTAATCTGTTGCATATCAAAAACAATATAGCCAACTGACAAATAAAGTTAACTAAATGTGTGCACTGCAAATAGTTAACTAAAGAGTCAGGCTAAAAACAATTTTAATTGAAAATGAAAATCTAAAACTACCTAATCTTTAACATGTAAACTCACAATAATGAAAACCAAAAAGAATAAAACAGTTACCATTATCTTTAGTGTGTGTGACAGCAGGAAGAGCTGTCACAAGCCCACAGGATGTTACCTCCATGGAGGCCCATCACCTACAAGGAAAGAAACTCAGATTGGATGGGATGTTGGCTAGGTGGCAGGCAAAGGCAAGAGCCTTTGTATGTTGATTCCTGACATCATAAAGTGGCTTTAGGGATACAGAATATCTCCTTGCTACAGGAAAAGATCCAGAGCTGGTGTGTGAGTGTGAGCAATACCAACTAGGTAGAACTGGGCTCTCCTTTATGCACAGCTTAGGCTCTGGCACCCAATTCCTAGAAAGAGTCTGGACTACTCTTCTGCCCTTAGTTATGTGTCGCTATACAACTCCGACAGCGAGCTAAACAAAATGGTCTAGGAGTTTGGAAAGGTTTCGACTCATTTACTTGAACCATAATTTCTTTTCCATTTCTTTTTTGTGAAACTGAAAAATACAAGCACAATAACACAGTCTTAATCCAAATGAGCATCCTAAATAAAGCAAATGTTACATGTTCAACACTTTCCAGTTACAAAAAACTTACATATTGTCTCGTATCGTATCAGTGTGCACAAAAAACAGAAGTGAAGTTTCTCACTGCACACAGAAAGAACACTTTCTTTTATGAATTCAGGGAAAGAGCACTCCCCACCTGACATCGCATGGATGTCATTTAAACGAACATATATAAACATTTGTTGGTTTTGAAAACAATATCAAAGTGAGTCCATAGTCTTTTAAGCAGTGGTCTTAGGTACCAGAAGAAAGACTTCAATTATAGGACAAAAGAAGAGTCTTTGTTCACCCTTTTTAAAGACTTTATCTTCTATCTTCTAACTCTGCCATCCCCACTTGGAAAGGTTTTGTTGACGAGTCCGATCGGCCAGTCATTCCTCTTTTTCTGCCCATCTTTGAGTAGTACCACATCCCCTTCTTGAAGATTTGGATGTGGTATTCTGCATTTCCTTCGATTTTGAAGCCCACTGATGTGTTCCTTTTGCCATCAAGCCCAAAAGATGTCAGCCGAATAGTGCACACGCCGCCATTGTCCTCTGAAAAGGTCGCGACTCTCAAAGTGGCCAGGTGGCACAGGTGACACACCGCTTTTGTGTGAGCAGCATAGCAGGACTGAAAATCACTGGGTGCTCTGGATCAGTAGAAACTACTGTAAGAGGCCGTACATTCATTATTGCAGTCATCTCTGCCATGAACGTCACTAATATTTCATGAGTAAGCTTTCTATGTCCATGCTGCAATATCATAACATCCAAGATTTGTCCGGAAACTCCAATCATACGTTCCCAAGATCCAGCCATGTGGGATGCATGAGGAGGATTAAACTGCCACTGACAATGATTGTCTGCAAGATAAGATTCGATGCTCTTGTTGTGACACTCCCTTTTATCAATTTGCAGTTCTCTGCAGGCACTCACAAAATTAGTTCCATAGTCAGACCTGAACAGCTTCACAGCTCCCCTGACAGTGAAGAACCGGCGTAGAGCATTGATGAAAGACGAAGTGTTCATTGATTCTATCACTTTGATATGTATAGCACATTAGCGCATGTGCACATACAAGTAAAGATGAGTGCTCACCTTTTTGCCTCGGCCTGACCTCCCCTTGTCTTTCTCACTGTGATAGACCATAGACCAAACACATCCAGGCCCATGTAAGAGAACGGAGGCTCTGTACATAATCTACCTTCAGGCAGATAAGCCATGATCACTGCCCCCCCTGTCACTTGATGTCTCGCTGGAATGAGGAGGGGGGGTGTTTGATCTGAAGTTAGCTGTGTCTTTGCTAGCCTACTTCCTACTCTAAGGAGACCATCAGTATCCACAAACTGACTCAGTTTGCTTAGCGGGCTTGCTCTTATTACAGGTTCATCTCGCTCCACAAATTTCAAGACATCCATAAAGGAACATCCATCTGGACAGTCTGGATGACTGTAAGTTTAGCCTGACGAAGCTGTTCCTTCTCAAAGTTTGCTCTGCACATATGCCATCCATGACAACCATCCTCCTGTTTGTGTCTGAAAGATTTAGCAATATGTTGCAATCTGGCAGTCGTTTTGAGCAGAACACAACAGCTGGAAAAATCTTCCAAACCACTATCCAGTTTACCTTCTGACAGAACAGTGGTACAGGTCGCAACCTCTGGGCGCACGTAACCATGTGTAGGAAAGGAACTGCTCAGCAGGTAGTTCTCTTGTAGCATGATCAGCTGGGTTTTCGTACGTGGATACAAAATGCCACTGATGCATGTGCATGGATCGTCTAAACAGTTCCACTGGGTTGTGAACGTAGACGTAAACCCGTCTCCTTTCATTTAATATGTATCCCAGCACTACTTTTGAATCTTTGAAGAAACTCACATCATCTACTTTAAAGTCCAGCTCTTGCACCAATTCTGCAACTTCCACGGCCAACACCGCAGCACAGAGTTCCAGCCTTGGGATAGTGATGTCTGGTTTTGGAGCAAGTCTCGCTCTGCCAAGAAGGAAGCCGACTTCACTACAACCATCTGCACTGGTAAGCTTCAAATAAGCTACAGCGCCCACAGCTCTTATGGATGCATCACAGAAAATGACAATCTCTCTCCTCCGTGCTGCTGTTGCTGGAATCGAGGTGTACAGCCTTGGAATGTTCAACTGCTGCAAGTGTTGTAAAGATTCTTTCCATCTTTCCCAAACTGATGAAATGTCTCAAAGAATAAAACGACCTTCAATGCTGATGGGCACTGCAAAACTGAGGGGGTCAAACAAGCTGTTAATGACTGACAGCACTCCATGTTTTGTATATGGTTTCCTATCGTTGGCCACCCAGAATGTAAACAAATCCGAAGAGAGATCCTACCTCAGTCCTAGAGTACGATGCATGGATGATGTACTTTTTCCAAGATCCATATCTGGCTGTCCAGTGGTGAGATCTTCTTGGGGGAAGGCATCTCTGATGGTTGGACTGTTAGACGAAATCCTGTGTAGACGTATGTTAGACTATGCCAGCATTCTCTGAGTTTTGCGCAGCACATCAACGGCTTTGTTCTCAGAAGAGAAGGATTTTAATCCATCGTCCACATAATGATCTTTCATTTCTGTCTTCCTTTTCAGTGTATGGTGGAGTGACATTAAGCGAGTTACAGCTTGATCTCCATTATTGGGTAGCCGTTGTCGAGTGGACTTAAAGGGGAGATGAGCCACCCAGTTGTTAGTCTCATCTTTGTAGAACTCTTTGTTCATGATATTCACAAAGAGCTGGTCTTCAGCGGAAGGTGCTAGTTTTTCATCCTCTTCTGTTCGCTTGAAAATCAGTTTGCCTGGGTTTCATTTAGGCTGGGTGTCCACAAAGAGAGGATAGGCTTCTGTAAGCCTCTCTTTGACGTAAATTCTGCTGTTGCAGGGGATGAAAAAACTGGGTCGCCCATTCTTTAGTATGTTGGTTTTAAAAGAGCTCACCACAGGTTTATGAACTCTGGTGAGGCAAACATCCCCTATAAGCATCCATCCCAGATTGAGACGTTGAAGATAATGGACTTCCAGGACATATACGTCTCCGGTTTGTTGTCAAAAACCTTAAATCCAGAGGTCAAAAGATCACAACGCACTAAGTAATTACCTAGATCTGAGATCTCTCTGGTTCTGGATTGAAATCCACTTCCTAAACACATGTTCTGAGTTGTGGTACCTGGATTACTGAAGAGAGGCAGGGCTTGATGAGACTGACTTCCATGTGAAGTCATTGCAGTCCAGTCAGGATATTTTTTTAAATGCTGGTTGGGATACATCACAATACGATTTATGTGTCTCAACGTAGTCATGCTGCAGTTCCTCCATTTTTAGATCAAGCTTGTTAAAGTGGTTTTCAATATATTCCTTTGTGCGCTTGGTTGTCTCGGGTGCTACTACTGGAACAACTGGTGCTTCCATTTCCACTCGGTCATCCGGGCCTTCCAGCGCCTCCACGAGGACTCTTGCTGCAGCAAGGGGTGCTTCGGCTTCACCCTCCTGCTTGAGAGCATTTAACTGTGCTTCAATTCATGCTTTTTCAACCTCAAAATCAATTTGCCATTTTGCAAATTCCGCCTTTGTACGGGCAGCTTCGGCTGTGGCCCGTGCTTGGGCTGCAACTAAACTTGTCTTTGATTTCGTTGACCAGCGTGAGTCTGACGATTTAACTGATCCACATTGTGATCTGACCTCCATCTGGGAGATAGGGGGAGTGTTGTTAGCGCTCGACATTTGCAGGTTGAAGATGTAATGCTTGATGTTTTGCTAACCTTTTCACACAAAACGCTGAGTTTCTCACTGCACACAGAAAGAACACTTTCTCCTTTGAACTCAGGGACAGAACAACTACTACAGACATGCTCAGAGACAAAGGCTTTGGTAAGATCTGAGGATACTTTTGAGCTACCAGCTAAATATCTTGGCATTGGAGTAAATCAGAGAATAGCCTTTCTGCGACTTTCAGCTGCAGGATTGAGGGTTCTAACTGTGTTCATGCGTCAATCAGCAGTTTGGACTATATGGAGTCTTGGAGTCTCTATTGAAGGGGTCGTATCTCTATTGTTATTGAGGTAACTGTACTGTCAGGCGATGGGGCCTGAGTTCCCATTCTGAGACATTGTCTTCTTACGATCCCTTCTTGGGAAGTGGATTGTGGGCTCCTAAGCTCACGATCGTCAAAAACAACTGCAGTAAAGGCGTATATGGAAAATTCTGTTGCATGTCTGAAGACCCCAGCTTATCACCATAAAGGGCATTGAATGTACTTGAATCCATACTGTTAAGGTCCGTCCAAGTGGGATGTGTGTGTGTGTTTTATTCTACAACTGGGTGTGGAAAATGTTTATAAAAAGAAGCAGCCCCAGAGGAACGGGGGATTTTACTGATTGGGCCAGAAATCTCGATTCGGCACAGACTCTGTTATTTTGAATAAACTCTCACTGTTCAAGAATAACTTATGTCTGTAAAGTCATTTCTTTGATCATTAAATCACTGCTGCAATTCTGAAGACCCAGAAGAACGTCCACCATCTGAAGACACTTCATTATCCTGGGGGACTTTAATGCCCATGTGGATAATTACAGTTACCAAGAGAAGTGTGATTGATAGGAGTGACCTCCCTGAACTAAACTCAAGCAGTTATCCATTGTTGGCCTTCAGTGCTCGTCTTGGGTTTTCTGTAACTAACACCATGTTCAACCACATGTTGGTCCATAGGTACTATATGCTAGGTATTAGGACACCTTGGGCCATAGGTAATGATCGATTTCATAGATGTAATATCAGATTTGCGGCTGTATGTCTTAGATGTTTGGATGAAGAAAGGGGCAGAGTTCTCATCTGAACACCTGGTAGTGAGCTAGATCAAGTCATGAGGGAAACTGCCAGACAGACTTGGTAAACTCAAACAAGTAGTGACAGTGAATTGGGAATGTGTGGTGGAGATCCCTGTTTGTGAGTTCTTAAACTCACCTCTTTGGGAGAGCTTGTCACATGTCCTAGGAGCATTCAAGGACACGGAATCTACATAGGCCATGTTCAAAGCCTTTTTTTACAGATACAGGCTCCAGGAGCTGTTACCTGAGCTTTGTTGGTCCCTGCTATAGTGGAAAATGGAGGTCCCATTTATAGAGCCTGCTTGCCTAGCTCAGGGGCGTTCTGAAGTAGCTGACAGGTACCAACTGCCTAGAAGGACTACAGCTTCTGTGGTTATTGAAAAAATACTTCGGTGTGGGAACAATTTCAGGAGGGCGTAGTGAAGGATTTTTAGTTGACCTGTCTTGTTCATTGTGAATGTGACTATAAAGTGCATGTGTCAAATTTTGTTCCTTGGGGGCCGCCCTCCTGCATGTTTTAGATGTGTTCTAGCTTTAAAACACCTGGTTTAAATGCATGACTTGTGGACAGGCTTCTAGAGAACTTGATGATTTGGTGAAGAGGTAATTAAACCATTTGATTCAGATGTGTTAGAACAGGAAAACAAATAAAACCTCCAGGACAGTGGTCCTGTGACACTTCTGCTGTAAAGTGTGAAAAACACTTACATTGTTAAAAAAAACAATCAAGATTCATTGGAAAAATCCCACAAATTAACAGATCCTGCGAAATTCTGTTTTACAGTAAATTTTAGTTTTAATGTTGAATTCTGTAATTCTCTCCATGTTCTCTGCATTGCAGGAATCATAGGGCCCTAGAAGCTCTAGGAACTACAAATAAACCTGTAGTCAGAGAGCGAAAGAGCAGTTTCTGTTTCAAGTTTCTGTTACAGACTTTAACATCTTTTTTCTTTTTAAGTAACAGCGAATAATATGGCTTTACTGTATAGAAGCTGGTGTATGTCCATATAGTTCTTGTCAAATAAACATAACATTCCTTTCTGCAATGGTTGAGAGAATAAATAAGGAGTCTAAAGAGACCATCTAAGATAGACAGTGGCTCTTTTGCTTCCCTGAAGATCTAACGTTCTCTGTCTGAATCATTTTTTAATCTTAAAAACTGTGACTGTTTCCCTGCTCAGCAAATCAGCTAAATCCATCCCAGAGAGATCTGCGGAATTGCTAAATTGCTTCCATAATATAGCAATGATGATTCGGTCGCACTTGAACACTGATCAAAAAGAGCATGATGTTGACTCTTGACAAATTTCTTTGTCATCCCAGAGTCTTTTATTATACTTAGAAAAAGCTGTTTTTCACATCACCAAGACAAATATGTTTATCTGTCTACTGGAGTTTTCCTCTCTAACCTAAACATAAAAGCTTTGCACTTTTTTTTAAAGAACTCCTCTCCAAGAAAATCTAGCATTTTTTGAGTGCAGTGGGGTTGGGGGAGCAGTGAGGATTGTGGTGATTTGGCTTTTTTCTAGGTTTTGTTTTTGTTTTATTTTGATTTTAGTTCTTTGGTTTTTGTTTTGTTTGGTTGTACTTTTCGTTTTTGTCTCATGTTCATGTTCATTTTCACTCTCCCCCAGTCATTCACTTCTCTGTCAGACACGCCCATCTTCACCTGTCCCTACTCAGCAATCAGTCCACCTGTTCCCACTCACCTCGTCACCCCCAGTCTTTAAAACCCGGTCATTTCTCTCTATACCTCGCTGGTCCATTTTCTAAGGTTTGTCTATGGTTGTAGCTCGTTTATGGTTGTTGTTTTTTCCGTCCCGCTTGTCTCCGTCTCCGTTTATGTTAGTTTTAGTTTGTTTGTTATTTTGTTTTTGCCGCCACGTCAGCTTTTGTTTTGTGTTTAAGTAGTTAATAAATTATTGGTTGTTAAAAATGAGTCTGCGCTCTGGGTTCACTGTCGTCACCCCACATCATGACAAGGATAACATGTCCAATCAATTAATTTATTTTCTGAACATCAACAATATCCCATACTACTTTGAATTTTTATTCATTCAGTTCTGAAACTATTCCAGTGAAGGTCACAGATAACCTACTGACACTAGTCTGTGCTCGACTTAATTCTCTTTGACCTCAGCCCAGCTTTGACGAAGGGGGCCATCATATCTTAATCAGATGTGTGAAGAACCATGCTGGTATCAGTGCTGGGACTCTGACATTATTCATTTTTACCTATCAAATAGGTCCTTGCTGCATTCTTTCTCTTGTACTCTTCTACCATATCTTTCATTGGCTCATTTTGAAGAACTTATTTACTTTATACATGCCACCCCAAGACATTAGTATCCTTTACAGGATATCCAATAACATATTCTGATGTAGCCACTGGCTAGAAAGAATCAAATGCAGAAAAATGATTTGCATTAAACAGTGTGTTTTAGTTATCGCCCACCAACAAAAGGCAAAAGGTGAATAATAAAGTTTTTGCCCATTTTGCATGCACATGCCCATACGCATTTGTGTGTGTGTGTGTGTGTGTGTGTGTGGGAGGCATTAACCAATCAAATCAACTTTGTCTGTTGTTAGCAAAATGAACCACAGAATAAATAATCATTTTGTGTACCTCTACAACTGATACTGATTACAACTGATACATTTTGACTCAGATAGGTTTGCCACAGACAACTAACCTTAGAAAACACAAAAATGGCTATAATTGCAGATTTTACACATACTGAGCTAAAAATTGATGAGGTAACTGATTTTCATCCCAAGCACATTGCTACATATCTTTGCTTAAACTAGTGTCAACAACTGTTGGAATCTGGAATCTGGAAACTGTTTGATAGCAAATTATCTCCTAAATCACTGTACAGGTTTTAATCAAACTCTCAGAAAGTAATCACTGGTTGTACATCTACAACTGATTAACTTTTGGAGTCAATCCTATTTCGTCTTCTCACTTGATGTAACTCCATACAAGCATTAAAAGTCTACTTGGATGCTTCAAAGCTCTTCTGGTTTCCAGGAAAATACATTATGTGAAAGCAGTGTCTAAATTTGGAAGCCACAATTTCCCCTCAAAAATAAAGTTCTTCCTGGAATTTGAGTTTATTTTGCAGCGACAGTGATTGAAGCAGCTGAGAGCTGCCAAAAGTCTGCACTTCTTCTCATTGTTCCTGAAAGAAGCATTTTAAAGTGGCATTGCCTTAACTTTTTGGAGCTGAGCTGTGCATATTCCTGCTTCTAATGTTTAAAGACATCTCGTGTGTTGTTGTACTCCACAAAGTGGACACAACTGATACATGTATTATTGGTAGGGAAATGGGTAATCGTAAGCAGACCTTTTTCTTTTTTTTTCTTCTTTCCTCTGAGAATGAATTGGAATAAAAACAGCAGACAGTTTATAAACTTCTGTTTGTGAATTTTTGGCCAGCTGCGATGTACTGACTGAGCTCTGCAACATCACCAATTATTTTATGTAGTCTGGGGAGAATGCAACTTTAAAGGACTCTGTAACATGATCACGTTTGAATGATATTATGTCACTGAATGCATTGTTGGTGTCTGATATTTAATGAGGTCAGATAATATCTGACTGTGTGTGACCCTGAGTGTTTGCACTTGATGCTAACATGCATTTTAACTGATCATACAAGCGTGCAGCCCTCTTGTTCACTCCTGGTCATGTGATGTTTCAGATTTGTACTCAGCGTTATCTACTTCTTATCCAACCATCGAGGATAACTGATAGTACAATGTGTGAACAGCCTCTCAGGCTTCATACAGCCAGCGGTTACTAAACACACCTTTGTCTTGTGTGGATAGGGCCCTTGATTTTAAATTGTGCTTTGATACTCAAGTGACTAAAGGATTGACAATCCCATGTAGTCCAATTAGGACATCTCATTAAGACCAGAACATGGCTCTGAGTTTTCACCAAACCTTTCATTGGCAGCCAAAATTTACAGATATGTTATTGAAAATCACTATTACCAAGCTTTAAATAATTTTAGGATTATTTTAAAAGGTTTACAAAGCAGCTAGAGGCTCCTACATGGTTAAGATTTTTTTTCCAAACTCCTTAATCTTCCCATTGTCTTCCTTCCTAGCTCACTACTTTTATGTTTCCGGTCAAAAACGACTGTCCCTGTATTTCTGATTTACAGTACCTAAAGCGGCACAGGAGAACAAACAAACACAAATGCACATGACTGTGTGGGAAATAAATTGTGTCCCTCTGGTGAAGTCAGTTTTATATATTTAATGTCTCACACAATTGTTTCTAAAGATTGGCTATTTTTGACTAGGACCATCAAGGGTGTAACAAAGTTGGAAAAAAAAAAGCATCCAAAATTTAATGAATATTCTCAAACTTTATTTTGTCTATTCAGATGACTTTTGTGAACAAAGTCATATAAATCAGATCAAAGGAAATACTTTTTTAGAGACAAAACTTCCAAAATGGTTAAATTTGACTTGAA
The DNA here is from genome assembly GCF_001649575.2 of Kryptolebias marmoratus. Taxonomy (NCBI): domain Eukaryota; kingdom Metazoa; phylum Chordata; class Actinopteri; order Cyprinodontiformes; family Rivulidae; genus Kryptolebias; species Kryptolebias marmoratus. The sequence continues at coordinate 8,463,706 of NC_051430.1, read as the reverse complement.
CAAATTTAGAGACAAAACTTCTAAAATGGTTAAATTTGACTAGAACACAGTGGAAGAGTAAAGACGATAACCTGACTCTTAGAGGCGAACTTGCCTGATGATAAATGAATTTCCTCTAGACTGAGATTTGGTAAATTACTTAAATGTTTTTGTGTTTTAAGTCCTGGCTTAACTTAATTTGTTTTTTTCTTTTTCTTTTTTTTTTTGGTGTATTATCTAGTTTTAAAAGATATTGTTAGAAACTGCATTTACAGCATCAGATAAGAGAAGACAATGTTCCCACATACAGCTAATCTGGGACAGTGATTCCAGTATGTTTTTGTTGCTGTAATATATATATATATATATATATATATATATATATATATATATATATATATATATATATATATATATATATATATAAACAAGTAATGTATGTTCAAAGCCCACTCTTACACATGATTATATCAAAGCTAGATAGACATTTTTTTTTTGCTCTGGCTGGGAAATAAATTTGTTGTAGATCAATAGAAAATAAAGATCAAAATAAACCTGGGATCTAATGCCATTCATTGAACTAGAAAGGAGAAATTTAATTAGTTTGTTTTTTAATGTACTATTGATGCCTTTTACAAAGCAGGACAGGAGAAATGAGAAGGAAACAGGTGGAACAGAGGAGATGAAGAGTCTGACAGATGAGACGTCGTAAGAAGGTGAAGACGATACAAAAAGACACAGCTCTCACGGTTTGTTACGTTGAAAAGTAACGTTTTTCATACAAGTGCAGCACAAATTTGGATACATGAGTTGGTAAATTAAAAAAACCAAGCACCCTGGGAACCCAGCTTTGAAAAATAAAAACTCCTCAAATGAAGTTTCTATGTGAAGGCTGAAATGAAAAAATGTCTTTGCAATTCTTAAACCACTATTTCCATGTCAAAGGGACCTCAGGCTAGAGCTGCTTTCTGTAGCCAAGGAACTGAGCTGGTGTCAGGTGCCTTGATGTCAGGAGGTCGGGAGGTTTTCTGAAGCCAGTCCTGTACCCCAGAAATATGACATCTCTACAGCAGAATCAGTGTGCATAAAAATATCAGTCAAATATCAATATTAAAGATCAGTCTCCCAAGTCACTGGGTCAAAACTCAGAGCCTCTACAGCCCTCCAGTACTTCTCATCACAAACATCTGTCATACCTGGAGTATCACAAGACAAAGGCTTGGCATCAGTGATCAACAACAGATCTTTAGCCGCTCACAGTCTCTTTTGTAAAATGAGCTCTCATCCACAACATTATAAAATGACTAAACAGTTTGATGTAAATCTGGAGATGTTTCATTGGAGAGTGTGTATGACTAGTGAGGGGTAGGTTAGGATGTTGCTTTGTCATTGAAGGTGTTGGGTAAAAAGACAGAGTGTTGGCAGCCTCATTACGTATTCTTGCGAGTTGCTGAATTGCCAGGCTGGAGACTTACTATGCCCAGGTGGAGAGTGGGTGGACAATACTCAGCTCAAGGTATGGTTTGAAAAGCCTCCCAGCTACATCACTCAAACAAACAATATAGATTTCCCACAGGATCCATGGCTGGTCTGATCGTACTGTCGTGGAATGCATGATAGACTGGATCCAAATGCAGGCATGGAGGAGACAAGTTCAGGGGTGTTTGAGATTTTAGTTAACAAGAAACAAAAAACTATGAAGACCATGAAGGTGAACAAATAAACTAACAATGACCAAGGAGCATAATTACCCATACAGCCCATGCACATGGGTGGGTGATTACAGAGCGAAGACTGTATATAGGTAGAACTTAGACAGGAGCTTAAAAGTTGTAGCCAAAATGGGACCAGTTTCCCTGTCAGATGGTTCCTGTACAAGTTTTAATTCCCACCTTCTCCATTTTAATGAACGGGACCTTGCCCTTGTTAAAAGAAAAATAAAACACATTTCAAATATTTTATTTTATGTGTTGAATCTTGTTCAATCACACAGTTCTTACCTTACTGTTACATGAATCCAATAATGCCAAAATATACATCTGCAATATTCTACATCTCTAATGTCACTTCATGATGCCTGCTTGAAATTAAATTACATGAATGTGTTTTTAACTTTAAAAGCTCATGATTTTTAGTGTTTTACAGTTACAGTTTTATAGTTGCTATGAAGATCCAGTTTTTATTTTTTGCTGAAAGAAATATGAAAATTGCTACATTCAACCCTAATATGTGGTTTTACAGAAATCACATCCAACTGCATCGTCTTGTCCTCCTCAAAGAAAAAATCATGCAGGTTTTTATCTTACAGTTAAAGTACAACAGGCTGCGGCAAAGTCTTGGCGATGATTTATAAACAGAAATATTTCTAATTATCAGATTTTCTTGTTGGTTCATTGCCAGTGCCTTCCAGTATCTGTAATGCAGCCACCCATACAATCACATCTTCCAGCATGTGGAAATCAGCAGTCAGTCTGCTTGTCTGCATGTGAGCACAAATATGTTTCACTTTTTCCAAACCATTGAGTTGATCAGAAATGTGAGATGACATTCAGGGAGCCTTTCAGCTCCTCACATAGACACTTGACAAATAAGATAATTGTTGGATGACTTATCTCTTTCAAACTTTTTGTCCCTCACTGCTTATTTTTAATTTGGTACATAGTCATTAAGATGAGCAGATGTGTCTTCCTATGAATGTTTTTTTTTTTAGGATAATTAAACTGAATGATTAGCAGCACCTGTGGTAATACTATGATAAAAGACATGTTTCACACATAAATGCAGGCCTAAGATCTGAACTGTATCTGAGAGAAGCACTAAAAATGAATATTAGAAGTGTTTCTAATTTTGTGTACTGACTTGAAATAAACCTTTCATTTTTGCCAGATACATCCAATCTATGGTTTGCTGATAATTGTACTGCTTGTGCCAAGAGCTGTCATTTTTTTTCTTATGTAATATCATAATTATTATTTTTGAGTTTATCATTAAGTCTGCCCCTTTCTAAGTTGGTATTAATGCTAAATAAAGGTTGCAGAGGGAGGAACATTATTACATGAGAAGCCCGATGTCATGAGACAGTTTGAGAAAGAAGTCAGTTTGTGAAATTCACTTTCTTTTCTTTTTTCCTACGGGCTGCTGAAGCACACATATTGAATCTTAGACTATTGTCAGGAACCGTGGAGACAGAGGTGAACCCAGAACGCAGACTCATAGTTATAAATAAAAAAACTAATTTATTAAACTAAGAACCCAAACGAAAACAAAAAGCTGACGAGGCAGCAAAAACGAAAGGAAAAACAGAACATGAATACGGAGCGAAAAGAATCGGGACAAGACTGCAAAAAACAACTAACAACCAACGACAAGCAACAGACGACTAACACAGACAATGAACCAGCGACTAGTGGGAGAAATGACCGGGTATTTGAGTACTGAGGATAACGAGGTGAGTGGGAACAGGTGGAGTGATTACAGAGTCGGGACAGGTGTAGATGGGCGTGGTTAACAGACAAGTGAGTGACTGGGGAAGGGTGAAATGACACATGAACATGAGACAAAACAAAAAGCAAATACAATAGAATAGAAACATAACAAAAAGCCAAACCAAATAAAAATAAAACATAAACAAAACCCATAGAAAAACCAAATCACCACAACTATTGACTCATGTCTAATAACTGTCCACAAACCCTTTCTCTTTTGTGGAGCTATTATGTACGAGATGGTTCAAGACGGTCAAAAAGCAGCCAATATCTTCCTTTTCCTCAGAATTTCTGGCCTTCGGGTTGAAGATAATCTATTTTCTATATAATTACTCAGCTTTTCTGTAGCCCTCAGCCTCAATACACATAGGTGTCATTGTTTTGTGTGTGTGTTGGTCAGTTTACTGAGTGCTGTCTAATAAAGTCTTTTTAATCATGATCTGATCACTAACAAGAAGTGAGGAGGTCTTGGACTTCACACAGAAATAATTTGTCCTTACTGCTAAAATAATCTTGAAATTGTGCCTCTCTTTGCCAAAACTCTACTTGGAAATCCACGAGAGCTAAGAAAACAAATTATTCACTGAAAATCATGAAGCGTTACTGCACAGCGTTACAGTGGTTATCACTGGTGCCTAACTGCAAGAAGGTCCTGGTTTGAATCTCAGTTGGGGCTCTCCTGTGTGGAGTTTGCCTGTTTTTTTAGGTTTTTGTTTTTTTACTGAAAAAACATGCATGTTAAATGCAGCGGAAGTTTTAAACGCCAATTCAAAAGGGAAGTGTAAAATAAAATGAAAAATTATGCATATTTTTAATGACATGTTCTGCCACTTCTTTTACTTTTTTGGTCTGTTTCTTTTCTCATTTTCTCCTTCCTCCTCTTCATCTTTGTTGTCCTTTCTCTGCAAAGCTAAGTAAATTGACTCAATACCTTTTTATCCATCTAATAAAGATTGTAAGTGGTATGTTAATAATGTTGACTCTCAGCCTTTTGTTTTGTTCTTTGATAATTGTGTACAGATTGGGTTCATGCTCACTCGAGTGAACAACCTCAGCTGTTAGTGATTTATGTGAGCTCGTGATGCGAGCAATGATATACAGATGGATTTATGTGATGAGTTGTGCATATTTCAACAAATCTGCATCATCTGCCAGAAAAAGAGAATAGTCATTGTAGTTTAGTGAAATGCATAGATTAGCATTTTTTATCCTGTGTTTGTGAATGTTTCAATAAATATTTAACTGAAAAGTGTTGCATTTATCCCCTTTGTTTTAAAGCCCCATCCATTACTTTGAGAAGTGATTAGTTAAATAACATTCACATGTCGGCAATCTAAGTGACAAATGATCTTAATTTCCACACAGGTCAGAGACAAAAATGTGTAGAAATACAGATCAGGTTTGGGTTATAAAAAATCATGAACCCTGAACATCAGCAGCACCAATAAATCAATTTTTACGAATGTTTATGTCACTACAACAAACCTGCCAAGAGATGGTGGTCCACTAAAACTCACAGATGAAACAAGGATGACATTAATCAGAGCAGATAAGCAATGAAGAACCTAAAGATAACCCGATGGAGCTGGGCAGCTCTTCTGCAGAGATGGAAGGATCTGTCCATAGGACCACTATAAGCTGCACAGAGCTGGACTTTATGGTAGAGTGGCAGGGAAAAAAAAAACATTGCTTAAAGAAAAAAATCTGAATTGGTTTTTCAGCAACACTGGCCAAACAGTTTAAATGTCATGGAATGATCCAGTCAAAGGCCAAATCTCAATCCAACTAAGAATCTTTGGTTTGATTTAAAGATTGCTGAACATAAGCTGCAGCAGTTTGGTCATGAAGAACGGACAAAAGGTCCAGGTTAGATGGACCCATGGAGACAAACCTGAAAAAACCCACTGCTGAAATTGTTGCAAAAGATTCTGACACAATGTACTGAGATTTTTGGAGAGGTAGAAGTGAATATATTTGTATGCACCACATTTCGTTTTTTTTTTTTTTTTTTTTTTTAGAATTATTTAAAACAGTTTTTCCATTTCAATATATTAATCTTAGCAGTTTTGTAGAATATTAATTATAATTGAATTAAAAACCCAAATAAAATTCCTGGTTGAAAGGCAAAACAGAAAAATTACCAGGGTCAGTACTCTTGCTGCCCATTGTCCATCCAACCATTCATTATCTGCCACTTGTTCCAGAGTCGGGTCACAGGGCAGCTTGAGCAGGGAAGCACAAACATCTCTTTCCACAGCCATCTCTTCCAGCTCTTCCAGGAGGATTCCAAGGTGTTTCCAGGCCAGCTTATAGACAGTCTCTCCAGCCCCTCCTGCATCTTTCCCAGTGTCTCCTCCTCGTTGGACATTTCAGAAACACCTCCCTAGGGAGCATCCGTACCAGACACCTGAACCACCTCAACTGGCTCCCCTCAATGTGGAGGAGCAGAGGCTCTACTCTGAGTCTCTCCCTGATAACCGAACTTCTCATTCTGTCTCTAAGGGAGAGACAAACTATATTGCAGAGAAAACTCATTTTGACCACCTCTTAATCTTTTGGTCACTACTCTGAGTTTGTGACCTAAGGTGAGGGCAGAACTGTAGATCAACTGGTAAACAGAGAGATTTACATTGCAGCTCAACTCCCTCTTCACCACAACGGACCAGTACAGAGTACGCAATACTGTGGAAGCTGCACTGATCCGTCTGTTGATCTCACACTCCATTCTTCCCTCACTCTTGAACAAGACCCTGAGATACTTCAACTCCTCCACTGGCGGCAGCACCTCATTCCTAACCTGGAGAGAGCCATCCACCCTTCTCCAACTGAGGACCATGGCCTCAGATTTGGAGGTGCTGATCCTCATTCCAGTTGCTGCACACTCAGTGGTGAAACACTCTAGTGAGAGCTGGAGATCATGGCATGATGATGCCAGCAGGACCACATCATCTGAAAATAGCAGAGACAAAATCCTGAGGCCTCTGAACCAGACCTAGTCTGCCCCTTTGCTGCACTAAAAAAATTCTATCCATAAAAATCATGAACAGAAACATAACAAGGGGCAGTCCTGGGGGTCTCTTTAACTGTCACCCTAAAGAGGTCTGAATTACTACCAGCAATGCAAAGCAAACATTTACATCATTTGTATAGGGACTGAACGGCCCGTAGCAGTGGATCCTCAGTTTCATACTCATGGAGTACACCCCCACAGAGTACCCTGGGGAATACAGCCAATACCTTCTCTAAGTCCACAAAACACATATAGATTGGTTGGGCAAAGTCCCATGGCCCCTCTTGAACCCATGAAGGGTAAAGAATTGGTCCAGTGTTCCATGGCAAGGACAGAACCTGCATTGTTCCTCCTGAATCTGAGGTCCACCCATTAACTGGGCTCCCTTCTCCAGCACTCTTGAATAGACCTTCCCAGGGAGGCTGAAGAGTGTGACTCCCCTGTAATTGGAAAACGCCCACCAGTCCCCCTTCTTAAAAAGGGGAACCACCACCCCAGTCTGCCAATCCAGTGGCAGGGCTTCCAATGTCAATGCGATGTTGAAAAACGTGTCAACCAAGACAGCCCAGCAACATATAGTGCCATGAGGAACTCTGAGTGGACTTTGTCCACCTCTGGTGGTTTTAAACTACAGCCTTAGCTGCCTTGTGGTTTGCCAGAATCTTCTTGTAGCCGACTGAGAGTCTCTTTCCAAGGCCTCACCGAACTCCTTCCACAGCCAGGCCTTTGCCTCAACAGCCACAGCTGCAGCCCACTTGGCCTGCCGAAACCCCTCAGCTGCCTGATATATATGCAGTTGCATTAGTTTGATTGTCCAATCCCATAGTCATGATTTAATATACTGTAAATAGTTAGTTTGTATTTTATATGGTTATTTGGAGTCAAGGTGTGTTTATTTCTATGTTCTCTGTAATGGAAACAGACTACTGAATAAAAATCAAGAATCTTAGACATGAACTCAATAACCTGAGAGCAAAACAACCCTGCAGAGGTAATAAAAAAATAAGAATACAAACAGATCTGTGATGAACTCCAGAAATGCCAGAGCAGCCGTCCTTATAACAGACCTGAGATCAGTAAGTGAAAATAGCATTTTTAGTACAACTCAGGATATTGTGCATTATTACAGAAGTGTGTAAACAGCAAAAGCTTTAATAATGTGGAAATGCAGGCTCAATAAAATAGGGCTGATGTTTTCCTACCTCACTGTATTTTTTTTATCATTACAACTTCACATATGCCTTCTTCAGAAAGATAGCTTGTTCAAGTGATTTAAAGTATGTGTGAGGTAAACACACTATCTAATCCCACATTTAGGCATTAATTGACATTTTAAACATATCTTGCACCTGGTGTAGTCATGTGCTGTAAAATAGAAACTTAAGTCAATCCAAACCTGAAAGACAAAATCTTGCATGCACAGTTAAAATAAAAAATAAATCGACTGTTTTTATTTAATTACCAGTAACCTGAACCTTAGTACTCTCAATGAATGTTTTGACTATTTTAGTTTTATTTGAAAGGGTAATAATTTAGATGATTTACTTATTTTTTGTTCTGTTTCCATTTGGGGGAAAAAAAATTACAGTATGAAAGAAGGGTCAGTGCTTCTTTTGTATTTGAGCTGTTTTGTATAATTAAATGTCTTTTTATAGAGCTCTTGTCTTTTTGCCTTGTGTCATCATTTGGTACCTTTGGAAATAAAAAATAAAAGACAATCTCCAAATCAACTCAAGCTTGCAGCTCTTTGTTCCTTCTTGCTGCAGTTTTAGATGAGCTCTCGTCTCGTGGACCCCAGGTGGGGAACAGAAAGACACAGTATTGCTTTTATACCTGCAGCTATTGCAGCACAAAAGACTGAACTTCAGGCACCCTCACACGGCACTTCAACTGATATTGTGTTTTTGTGTGGAGACACCTTTTTATGATCTGGTTTAGAGTTGTTTGACTTTGCATCTTTTTGAACCTATAATGGGGCTTCTTTCTATAAATATGGTATTCGTTTTAATGCTTTTGAATGCTGTGATGTCTTGTTTTAATTTTAATCCCCTGTATTTCCACTTCTCTTTCTGAAGTATGAGTATGATTTGTTGAACCTCTGTGCACCTCAGACTCTGACTTATGTATTGACGAGCCAGATGGGGCTGTCTCTGCCCATTGCTCCATGTAGACCCCTTTGAAGCACCACCATTTTTGTGCCAGCTAAACCCTCCTAAGTCTTTGAATGGTTTTTGATTCTTAGCCCAACGGAACCAAAGTTTTACAAGAAAGTTTGCCCTTCGGTTCCCCAGCAGAATTTGTTCAGGCAGATCATTAATATCACATTTGTGCCGGGTCCATTTAAAATACTAAGAGTTAATGTGGTCATTAAAAACTTTAGCACAACCTGCCACTACTGCATATTTTATCATCTCATTTTGACTTCTATTTTTATATACTTGTAGTGTCTTCAGAGGGACTTATATTTACTTTTTCCCCTCTTGAAAGTCGTCCATATATACTGTAGTAGTTTTTAATGTATCTGGCTCTAAGTTGGAGAACTGCAGAATAAATCTGGGGTTTGTCAGATGGCTTTTTGATGAAGAAGAATGTTGCACAGCACTGTGGCAAGACTGAATTTATGAAGTGAATTTGTGTACAAGTGGTTTGTTTTCATTTTTCAGAAAAATGCTGCTCACTTAGATCTACACAAAAAAATTTTGTTTTTTCTTTTGGCTGAAAATGACAAAAGAAAGAATAAGTGATAGTCCTGCTGTGTCACAATGTTTCAATCCAGGTTCTATGAAAGCAGAAATGTTTTCAGGACCAAATACTTGTATTCCTTATAGTGATTTAGCATCATGTTGCTGTCTCTGTTCACTCAGTAGTGACTCTGGTGATTAACGCATCATATTAGATTTTCATCTCCATTCAGTGAACGTTTAGAGACAACTCTGGTATGGATGTCAAGTGCTGTTGTCTTGCTGATGGCAGGTCAGTGTTAATCAGGAACTGGGCAGCAGTTTGTGCTGAGATGAATAAGAAGGAAATAACAATCAGCCAAAAAAAACAAAAAACCCTCCTTTATATCTCCTGTTAACGACTGAAAAAGAAAATGAGAATAAGTGAGCGGTGTTGAAAAGATTTTATGTCACATTTTGTCATTTTTAATGTCTGTTGAAATGAGTGTTTTGCATGGCCCTGAATAAGGAGAAAAACATGCACAAAATTGATTAAAAGCACTTTAACAATTAGCTGATACCGACTTTTAAAAACATGCACACACTCACAGAATATACATTCACAAACAATTTCGTACACTCTCTACCATCCAAGTTACACTTCAGTTTTGACATTTAGATATTTAAATTATATATATTTTAATAAAGCTATTCAGACATAATTTAAGCAACATTAATGGTGTCAGCTGTCTGTAAAAGCCGTGGCATTCATTCTCTCAGACACTGGTCAGTTTCGCATTAATGATTTTATCTCTTCACTAAAAGTGACAGAAGCTGGATACTAAGTCAAGAGAACCAATATTTAGAGGTCATAAAAGAGTCAGCTTTGTCACATGATGTCATCTTGCCACAATAGCTTAAATCAGTGTGTTATGTATGCAGTGAAAGCTGAAAACATCTTTTCTCTACATGTTTAAAGTCTATTTAACATCACATTTTGGTGCAAAAAAGGCCTACAAATCTTGATAGTAATATCATAAATAAATCGCAAAAGAGTTTTTCGCTGTTTTCAAGGCAAATAAGTAAATTAGAAATGCACTTATTTGAAAGTCTTTGGGAGGCAGGCTCACATAAAACAGAGGCTGCACTTGTCAGGATCTGTGTGTTTTGTTACTTCTTCATTTGGCTTTTGTGTTAAGTTTTTTTCTATTTTGGTTATCATGTCTAGTTTCAATGTTAGTTTTTAAGGTCCCTTGTGGTCAGTTAATCTCCGTGTGTCGACCTGTATTCCCTGCCATTTCTCAGTCAGTTTCTGCTCCTCAGTCCTGCCACGCCCATCTACGCCTGCTCCCTGTTTTCATTAGGACATCTGTTTCTCATCTCTTGACCAGCCCGAGCCCATATATTTTGTCCCTCTGCATTCTTCTCCAATCGGTCATTGGTGCTTACATGCACAGTCAGGTTCTCCTTGTGGGCATGCCTCCAGGTCCTTGTTTTGTTTTTTGTTTTATTGTTTGGTTTTGTTTTTTTGTATAGTTTACTGCTATGTCAACCCGTTGTTTTTTCTCCCCTATTAATTAAAAAAAAACTTCAAAGTTTAGTTTTGACTCCCTTGTTTGGTCTGCATTCTGGGTTTGAATCTATTTAAACAGTGACATATGGAGTGATGACACCATGAAAGATCAGGTACGCTGCAGTTTCACTCTGAAGAGGACCCCCAAACCACAGGTCTATGTAGTTGTAGTTGATTTCTACAGAAATCAGATTGTTTTTAGGACAAAAAAGAATGTTCTAACATGTGCAGAATTGACACGTAGCCACTTATTGCAGCAACAGAGTACAGGATGGAGGAGTGAGGACCTGTGCTTTCCCCAATAATTCAATTCAGCCCTCCCGATGGATGAAGGTTATTCAAACTGCAGGACAGGGCATGTCAACCAGGATACTGTGCTGCAAGAAGAGTGAAGCGGAGCCACAGATGGTGGAAAAAGCTCTTTGCTTCTGGGCCAGTGATTAGAGCCACAGATGGCAGCCGACCACCACTTTGCAGCCAATTGAGAGAGCAGAGAGCGAACTGCTAAAGCAAACAGACGGTTAAAGAATTAATTTTCTCTGAGCCGGTTTATTTCTAAATGCAGGCTCTTTCACAAGACCCCTCAGGCCGGGATTTGGACGCCTTCTGGCCGCCCCAGTGTGATTTCTAACCAAGGAAGCGAGGGAGGTCAAAGCCAACCCGTCTCCTTCGTGCCACGAAGCAAGGCAGTAACAGAGCCAAAACGGTTCACATGCGTAAAAGCCAGTTGGTTATAATGTGATAAAGTGATAGTCTGCGCGACCACACAGTCATACAATTAAACAACAACAAACAGATATATTACAGAGGGAAGATCAATAATAACACTTAGCAACTTTGCATCTAGTTTAAAAAATTAGTTACCCACAAAGAGAATTGCTAAACTAAGATAATTCATCATGATTTGAAAACGATCTGTCACACATTTTATGTGTTGCGCTCCACGTCAACGCAGCTGAGTTCTTATCCACGCTTCTTTTGGTTCCACGATGCTCACTTCATTTCTAAAAGCTCACATCTGATCGGGACACGGGTGGCTCCAGCTGTGATTTATGAACGGCCAAAGGCAGCATAAAGACGTACTGGTCTGTGCGGCCATTTTGCGAAACTGTTTTATGAAAGAGCCTTGGAAAAGAAGAGGGTGTACCTGTTACAGAGTGAGTGTCAACATGTAAAGTCAGATAAATGAGGAGAAAAGCAGCCTGAAGATAAACGTTGAGACTTGATGTTGAGTGTATTGTTTCTCACGGGTTTTTTCCCTGATCATCACACATGTAAATAGCTGACAGAACTGCACAGACAGTTTTTTTTAAATGTGTCTGACTTAAGGTTTTGTCAGAAGTTGTCTCTGAGTAAAGTCAGGATTTCAATTAAATCAAACAACAGCATCATTGTGATGCTGTTTCAAAGCAAGCACGCTCATAACTTAGTTTTAATGAGCGGTTTGTCTGTCAGTTTCAGACCTTTTTACTTTCCTATAACAAAAACAGAAAAAGATGTGAGTGAGATGAGTAAAACCATGTTATATTCTATTAAAATTTATTGAATCCTATATTTTAAATCTAAGAAGTGGTTGCACTATTGTAACACGGTAGGTATCAGCACAAAAAAAGCATTATCTTGATTTCACTTGAGACCAAAATCACCACTGTCGGTTTGTGTTATGTTTGGTTTTGATATGTTCGATATGATAGATTTTATAAATGTTATTGGGATCTTTGGATTGTGGTAAGTTTGTTTGAATCTGGACTAAAGGACTGAGAAACTTTAAACTCCACACTTGAGAAGTTTATTTTACCGTCACACTGTCCTACAACATGCAGACAAACTTAAATTAGTAGGTGATCTATTCACTTTCTCTGATGCATAGATTTAATTATATCTTATATTAGCTTGTTTAATAGACTTCCCAGCAAATCTGGACAAAATATGAAAAAGATTTAGCCTCCAGCACCATTGTACATAATCACCTTGATAAGGTTGTGGAGGTATCATGTTGCACAGTTTACAAGCTGTTGTTTTTGTTGTTTTGTTTTTAATTACCTTTATTGACTTACTGTAGTCTAACTGCAGCTCCTACGTAAGGCACTATGTAGATTAATAATAATAATAATAATTTTAATCAACACCTAAGTGTAGTACACTAGCTGATCTTTAAGATGACAAGGGGAGATTTTCTTTATGTAATTAATTTTATTTTCTGTTATTCAACAATTCTGACATTTATTTCAAACTTTTATCCAACAACATCATATAATTTTCACTTTTTTATTGCAACCTGCTTTCTTTTATGAATTAGGTCTCAGAAAAAGCAAAGTTTAATTTCTTTTATTTTTATCTATTTTGTACTGAGCCCCACAAGGAACATTGGAGGGAAACAAATTAGAGTGTATTTTTGCGAAATCCTGCAAAAGTTCTGTGATATCCTGAGATACTTTTGCGAGATCCCGCAAAGGATTTTAAGAGCAGTACGTGCATGATGTTGTGAAAACGGAAAGAGGAAGGCCAAAGAGCAGATATATGGATGCAGTTAGCAAGGACATGGATGTAGTTGGAGTGAGGACAGAGGACGCAGAAGACAGAATTAGATGGAGGAGGATGACTCACTGTGGAGACCCCTGAAGAGGGAACAGCCAGAAGAAGAAGAAGAAGAAAACATGCATGATGTTGTGCCAAGGTAGTTATACCCAACAGAGTTTGTCCTGTCTCAGGAGTGTGCACAAAGCAGGCAAAGTAAATTCAAATGACTATGCATTGATTTCAACCAAGTAGACCTCGAACTAATAATACAATTTAAATTATTGTGTGTTGTTATTTCATTTTTGAGCCTGTCTCACAGTAAGAATAAATGCTTTTATTATTTTTAACGTGGTATTGCATGTCTTCATTTAAACAAACTGTGGACAGCATTTATGTAAACTTGATTCATATAAACTTTAACAATATTGAAGCCTATTGGAACATGTTCTCAACTAATAAAACGCTACATGTTCATTCGATCAGGACAGGGAATTTTCCATGTGTTTTAATTTACATTTCCTTCAGATTATGAGTTACTGTATCTTCCAGAGATGTTTGCTTTGTTTTCCTGGCAGGCTAAAGGTCCCTTCACAAAGAAAGCAGTGAGCTATGCACACCACTCCAAAACCCGTTTGTCTGTGTTCACTATTTACTGTGAGTCCATCCCTCTGCAGTTTTTTTTTTTTTAATTTGTTATTTTTGAAATCTTTGTGTAGCACTGTGACCCCAAGGCAAATTCCTTGTATGCCTAAATGTACTTCGCCGTAAACGATTTTGATTCTGATTTATATGATTCCTGTTGCAGCTCTCCCTCCAAATGCCACCAGCTGTGGCACTGCTCTCTGCTCAGTCGCAGATAAACATGGAGGCAGACTTTGGACAGAAGCTGATGCTCCTCTCCTAAAATCTCTGAACATAAAATCAAAGAGAGTTATAAACCTGCACTGCTGCTGCTCACTTATGATCTGACAGATACATGCAACTGCAGCTGGTAAAATGAGCTACTTCTTTTTTTGATCTCCCAGCAACCAGCACCAAACTTGGCTGCAAGTTCATTTTTAATCAGTAATTTTGAACAGAAAAAGACTCTCAAAAAGACTGAAAAAGAAAGTCTGAGCTAACAAGGCAACATCAGAACCACTGCTGTACCCATTATCTCTTAGCTGAGTTGTAGGATTTGTCAAGCCAGGCTACAGAAAGAAAGCCCAACTATGTTAAACTTGCTTTATTGAACACCCCTCAGGTTTCTGTCCCTGACTGCTGTTCATGTGTTTTGTGTTTTTCTTGTCCCTCCCTGACTATTTACTCCTTGCCCATCTGCTTACTGCTTTGGAGTCTGGATTTAGGTCCTCCGCCTCAGCATTTACACAGTGGTCCTGACATTTTTCTCCTGCCAACTGGCCATGCAAATTCACACCAAGCTTGTGTTAATAAAAACCAGCAGCGGACAAGAGACTAGCTGAAACTAGCTCGGACTGTATCAGATGAGGCGTCGCATAAAATAATGAAACTGATTTTTCATTCATTCGGCTCAGTCCCTGTGACAAAAATAACTAGGTGCTGCAGCTAATTATCAAGGAGAAAAGTGAGGAAGAGGAAAGTTTGGATGACGCTCGTATTCATTTAATAACCGGGTGCCTCAGAACAGCTGATCAGAAGCCAAATTAACCCACAGCAGCGGTGCGTGCCTCTCCATTAATGTGAGTGCAGCTGTTCAGATTGGTGTCATGCGGGTCTGAAATTGTCAAATTGATGTCAGAAAATGACAGAAAAAAACACCAGGGGGAATTCAGACATGACAGCAACTCATTCGGTTGCTGTAAGGTAAATAGAATGATGTGTAGGTCTCAAATGGGTTTTAGGACAAAACTTCTACTCCTGTTTTGTCTGTTTTTGCTGCTGTTGGAATGTTTGACCAATCACAATCAGATGTTTACACAGACTCACCATGGTGATTAATGTAATAATAATTTGGGACTTTTAATGATTTATTTGAACTGTTCTTTTTCCAGGGTGGAATAATTATACAACACAACTTAATTTTTTATTTTATTTTGAATTTTTAAAACAAGAACAGGGCACACAAGTTTGATATTATTGCGAGTTTTCTCCTATCCACCCAGAGTCAAAATTGTACATGCAATTTATGTATAATACAAATATTAAATATCTGCATACACTCCACTAATATTTAGTTAAATATCTCTTAGAAAGTTTTACCTAGACCACAGGCATTTGTAACCACAAGCTTCTGGTATAATTCTGTCTGGATATTGGGTCACTTTCAATGGCAGAAGTAGTATAGTTCATTTAAACTGGTTAGTTTCCTGGCACGGAAGCAACTTCTAATCATAGTTCATATATTTTCAATAGTTCGAAGGGCAGAGCTTTGGGTTGACTATTTCAGAAGCTGAATGTTAGCCTGCTTTATCCAATCAGAAACCAGTTCTGATCTGTTATTGGGATCATTGTCAGGTTAGAACACCCAGTTATGTCTAACTTTCAATTGTCTACCTGTTGATATGAGGTAAATTGAAGAATCTGGAGGTAGTCCTCTTTTATTATACCACTTTGTGTAATGCATCAATACTACAGCGTGATACTACAACAGCTTCACCTACACTCCTCCAAACAGAACTTTTATCATTGTGGCCAAACAGCTCTTTTTTTCCAGGAGGCATTTGGTTTATCCATCAAGCTTGAAGGTGTCACTTTTGAAGCAGGGGTTCTTTCTTGGTCAGCTCCCTCTCAGTCTAAGGTGATATAAAACTCTTGTCACTGTGAACAGCAAGCTTTAGCCACAGTTGTTCCTTTCTTTTATATGTCACTCATTCATCAATAAGGATATTGGGGGATTGTTTTTGTAATGATTTGCTTAGGGACACTTTGGCTGGAGAAGCCCCTACCTTTCAGATGGAGGAGGATCTCACTACCCACTGGGCCAAGATGTCCTAAATTAATAACATCTAGGTCCATGATGAGTGGATAGAAACTTCTGACCACCCTTCCCCACAGCCCACCTACTTGGAATAAGTCACACTTTTCATCTGTGGTAAACATCTCAGCTAATTTTAACTTTTAGCACCAGGTCCAACTCAGCAAAAGATAAACAGCTAGATATCTCCTCTCACCTAATTATCACCTGCGTACACTACATTCCCGAACCATTGTGGTAGAGATTTTTTTTTCCACTCTGAGAGATAAGTTTAGAAATATTTTCTTTACTAAGTTTTTTTTTAATAAAATGGCAAAGCAAAAAATGCAAAAAGAAAAAGAAAAAAAAGGTATTTTATTTTTTTTAAACTAAATTGGCATGCAGCTGTTTTAAAAAAAAAATATGATCTGATTTCCAAAACTCAAAATGTTAAAAAAATATATATACACATTTGTTTAAAATGTCATCTATCAAAGTTAGATAATAAAAGAGGGACCATGTTTTTTGTTTAGAGAGAGAGTTCTGTGACATTCTTCACTCTGCTGCTCTGTTGGTATATCAACCCGGCGTTAAAGTGTCAAAATCTATAGCTAGCACTTCTTGATGTGGATGTTAAAGTGCATTTAATCTTGTTGCCTTGTTGTACAACCCACCCACCCCCAGAAAAGTAAAAAAAAAAAAAACCCAAAACAAATGGACTTCTATTCTGCAGCTGAAGACGGTTTGCTTCCAATCCAGGAGCTTTCTCTATTAAAACACTGGAGAGTGTGAATATGTTGGTGTAGATTCTCAGTCATCCAGGACATGGTAAATCCAAAAACAGGTTAAAAACAAAAACAACTGGACTAAGAGATACTCAAGGATAGGGGACACTCTTTTAAGGAACAAAATGTTCATATTGTGGACTGAGAAGACAGATGGTTTGAGAGGGGGAAGCCATCTATTTCAGAAGAGAGGAGGGTCTCAAACAGAGGAGGAGGTCTCAGATTTCAGCTTTCAAAAACCTACAATGGAGCATTAGGCCTGATCCCCAGTCAGTTTCACTCCAATCAGGATCTGCATCCATATGACCAGAGTGGCCCATCAGTGAGTCAGGCTAACAAGGACCCTAACGAGCCTCTATTGTGAGGAGAGTGAGTGTAATCTGCATGTGAATCCAGTTTACAGAACATCTCAGCTTTAAAAACTCAACTCCACACTCTCAGTATTTTGAATTGAGAAAGCTCCTTGGATGAAAAGTAAAATGTCTTCAACTAAAGAATAGAAATCCAGTTGTTTTAGTTTTTAACCTTTTTTTGGATTTGGAGTTATGAGGGTCTTTGTTAGCTGGGCTCACAAACAAGATGCTTTTGGTCACCTGAATGAAGGAATTTGTTTTTTTCTTACAGAGAAAATGTCTTAATGGCTTGATATTGCAGTATAGGTTTTAGAAAGCTGAAATATGATAAGTTTTGTGTGTTTTTTTTTCCATTTGACATAGCTATCTCTTTTCTCTGTCTAAAATATGACCATTTTGAGGCCCTGTTTACACTGATAGATCTTCTGATAGATTTTCCAAGTGAGGTTGGGTTACTGCAACATGTTGAAAAGTGTGTGTTACATAAACGGTACTCTGCTACCCGCCATTGTTACTGTTGATCTACTCGTACAAGAGCAGAAAAAAATTTTATTTGCAGCCATCTGTAGTGAGCATAAGCAATTTCACATCTATGCTGGTGTCTCCAAAAACATTCACTCTGAGACCTGGGTTCAAAAGTTGTCAGAGAATCTGATCAATGTTGTTGTGTACACGAATCACTGAATCAAAGCAAAAATGTTCCCGTTTCACTTAAAAACAACGTTGTGTGAACAGGGCCTAAAAGCTACAATAAAGCATTAAGCCTGATACCCAGTTATTTTCACTCTAGTTAACGCCTTCATTCATGTGACCAAAGCGTCTCACTTAGCCAGGCTGACAAAGACCCTAACGATTCTCCATTGTGATGGGAGTGAATTTAATCTGCATGTGAATCTAATCACATAACGGAGCATCTCATGCAGTTTAAAGCTTGGAACTCCACCATCTCCAGTTATTTGAATTAAGAAAGCTCTCTGAATGGGAAACAAAACGTCTTTAACTGCGAAAGATGTTCAGAATGACTAATCACCACCGGCATGAACCCATCCACCATTTCTCTTCAGCTGTTTCTCTGCTGACTAACAGTAACTTTTGCTCACAGATATTGCTGGTTTTTAATTTTCTCCTCTTCAGAGTGATCAATCCTGCCTTCTACTCACCTGTTTAAAAAACTGCTCTTTTCATGGAATTCTACCACTTCTAATTATTTCTGATATATTTTGATATCTCTGATTCACAGTTAAGTGAAGTGAAGAAAAAAAAACTATCAACCTTCAGAATGAATCGTTTGTCTGTGATAAAGTAAAAAAAATAAAAAAAACCTGAGATCTTAACAGAAGAAGACAGGTGTGTTTTATGCAAAACTGAGTGACTTTGAAACTAACTCTGATAAAGAGATCTCACTGATGAATGAAAGTGTTAACATGTGATGATGTTGCTGACGTGTTCATAAGTTGCATCCATCAAGGGAACCTTTCCTTCAGCACCTCCACTTCAACAGCTGTCTGATCCAACTTGCTGCACAGCCTTGTCTTTAACTGAGTCTCTGCTGTGTTACTATAGCAACGTGCAAGTCTGCCCGCCGCAGTCGGTGTAGGCAATGTTATGCTGAGCTGTATGTTAATTAAATTCAGAGTGTCATATCGAAGTTCTGGCTGCTATCGTGTTGTGTCTGTAGGCGTCACAGAACACGTCATTCACTGGCGTCAGGAACTTGGAATACATGACCTGCTCTCATGCGATCCGTTCGACGAACAGTTCAATACTGCTAATCCATGCTGCAATTACACTCCTCACTCTTCATGCTGTGATTTATTATGGCTGGGTTTCTTGTGTCAGATTAAGACAAACACACTCAAAAAAGTCAACTCAGGCTCGTGTTTAATTGACTTTATAGTTAATATGCTTAGATACCACAAATATATTGAGTTTAGGCTTGTTGAATGGTTAATTTTTGCTGGTTTTATAAAACTTACTTAAAAAATAACTCATGAGAAATAACATAAAAGCACACACAAAAATACCCACACAATTACAGACATTAACTGTTTTGTTTGTACCATCCATCCATCCATCCATCTACCATCCATCCATCCATCCATCCATCCATCCATCCATCCATCCATCCATCCATCCATCCATTTTCTTTACCCTCTTCTCCATTCCGGGGAGCTGGTGCCTAAGTTTTGTTTGTACCTTTTTGTTAAAAAAATAAAATCCCAAAAAGGTTACTGAAACAACCAGAAACGAACAAAAGCAATAAAAAGAAAAAACAAAATTAAAAATCTTTGAATTCTGGTCCACCATCTCCTTCCGCAGATGTTGTGAAGCCACTTCAGAATGATCCAATGTTTTGTTCTGAGCCATGCTTGAGTGTTTTTAGCTGTGTGTTTTATGTCATTATCCTGTTGGAGGACCCATGAGTTGTGACTGAGACCAAGCACAATTATCTCTAGAAAGCATTGATAATCTTGATATTTCATTGGACCCTGAACAGATTCAGGACAGCCTGTGTCAGTTGCAGAAATGCAGCCCCAGAACAGAACCGAGCCTCCTCTATGTGTCACTTTTGCTTTATTTTGGCTCTGTGATCACAGAGCTGATGCCAAAAAGCTTTAGTTATGTCTCATCTGTTCAAAGGTCAAGGCCAGTTTCAATACTTTTGTTTTTTAATCATTTTGTTGAACCAAAATTTAAAACCAATGACTGTTTATTAGATGATTTTCAGTAATTTTTTGCTTATTGTTACTTTTGACACTTTCAAATTATTTTTGTGATCTTCTTGGGTTTTTCTTTCTTTAACAAACAGACTGTGTCAGATTTATATATATATATATATATATATATATATGGCTTTTTCCTATGGCTCAACTTGTTTTATTAGTCCAGGTTTAAATTTATCTGGGTTGGCTGAACAAATTTTGCATTTCTTGTTAAAAATATATAGAGAGATTTTGCAATGCTTACTCAAGGTATTCCAAGGTATTGATTGATCCATCCATCCATTCATTTTTTTTTTTTTTTCACTTTTCCACGGAATGAGCTAGAGAGGCAACATGTCCAAGAGGCAAACCCAGACACCCCCCTCACCAGTGACTCTCTCCAGCTCCTCCTGGGAGATCCCAATATGTTGCCAGGCCAGAGGGGATATATAATCTCTCCAGCACAGCCAATGTTGGGTCTGCTCCAGGGTCTCGTCCCAGTGGAACATGCCTGGAAAACCTCCAGAGGGAGGCATCAGGGAGACATCCTAATCAGATGCCTGAACCACCTCAGCTGACTCATTTTGACAGGGAGCTCTACTCTAAATTCCCCTCAGATAATGGAGCCCTTCACCTCATCTCTAAGGCTGAGCCCGGCCACCCTACAAAAGAAGCTCATTTCAGCCACTTGTATCCAGGTTCTCATTTTTTGGGACATGATCTAGATTTTAAGACCATATGTGGAACATAGATATAGACCAGTAGGTAATTTAAAATGTCATACAAAAATATTAAAGTACGTACTGCATATGCCATGATCATTCTCAAAAAACACAACATTTCAGCTGTTTATCGTAGTGTGATCATGCTCTGTACATTTGCTACAAGCCATAAACACACTCTGGCCCAGATTCACTAATGTTTTGTGCAGCTTTTGCAGGTGCAGTTTGGAATTTTGCACATCCAAATAATTCACATAGTCCTTCCAAAGAAAGCTTTGTGCCTCATATTTGGCTGTCTCTCTGCGTTGGTGCAGTTTGGCCCACATTTAGATGATTAGCATTATGCAGCATTTAGAGGAAAACCCTCCTATATTTATGGGAATAACTGACAAGGCAAAGGGCATCTGATTCTCAAACACCAGCACTGTTTGTGTCATGACTCGGGAGGTACTGTCCAGAAGAGCGAAACCAAGACCAAACACGGAGACGGAAGTAAAGGTAAGTGGATTTATTTACAGGGTGAGACTATATACAGTGGGCGGTATCCGGAGCGGTCTGCAAGAGAAGGAGAGCTAGGTGAGTCTCGGGTACAGGTCTTGATCCACACGGCAACAAGGAAGTGGTTATAATGTCTCTTTGTTTGCTTACAGATCCA
>NC_051430.1:8407103-8432027 GCF_001649575.2 Kryptolebias marmoratus | reverse complement strand
TTAGATCCAGCAAGGTGAGTAGCAGCGTGGTTCCAGGTAAGTGATCCTTAGTATCCGTAATCGTGGCGTGGCAAGAAAAACCTAGGACACAGGCAACAACAAAGAACGTGGTTAACACTAGGAGCTAGAGTTCAGATTAGACGCTGAGGCGAAGAATCTAACCCAGTAGGTTCGATGCTCCAGCGAAGGTCTGATCACCGCCAGAAAATACGTTATTATGGCAATTGTATAGCTCCCACTGAAATTCTATAAAACACCTTGGTGTCACATATATCACACATATGCAAATGTCATAAGCACTGATGCACTTTCATGCCATCACAGATGCTCTGGCACCTTTTGCTGGAAACAATCTGGATAATTCTTCATTTGGCATGAAGAATCCTATGACTGACTATTTTTTCTAAAAATATCTGAAACTTGGACTCATTTGTCCACAGAGCACATGGCCACCATCCTGTCTGAGATCAGCTTGTGTCCTGAGGTCATTCAGTTAACATAAAGCTTCCTTCTTGTATTTTTACAGAAATACAAGAAGTTACATTTCCCAGTGCAGCCATAAATTGCTTTAACAATGCCCCCCCCATCTGAAACCATGTGGCTACAGTGATCAGTGGCATGACAGTTTCTCATGCTGTTCTGCCTGAAGACTTGAAGGCCATATGAACCAGCTGTGGTGTTTGGCTTGACCTTTATATGATGAAGTTTCTCTCAAATCTTTAAATCTTTGCACAGACGTCGAAAGCTGAAGTTTTCATTGTCTCCTTCTGCCATGAAAAGCAGATAATCATGTAGTTGTGTGTGCTTGGTGTGGTAATAGCTGATAGTCCTCCTCAACACTCACTCTGAGTTTAAACAGGTTGCATGACATCTTCATTAATACTTTGGCTTGCAAAGTGGCAAGAAATGCTACTTTTAGTTTTTGATTTGTTTTTCATGAAGAAGTGTTTCTTTTGAACTGCTCAGTGAATCTGTTGAAGCTTGGCTCAACGTGGTGAGCAGGGATCCAAACCCAGCCCACTTTTCTACCCGATCTTGGTACCCTCAGTTGTTTATACTTTTGTTTGTGCACTCTTTCAAAATGACATCAGTTCTTCTACATTCTGTAGGTTTCCTCTATTTTTGCCTCTCACAGACTTTTTTTGAATTATGTTGCTAACATTAAAGTATACATTGGTCTCCATTTTTGTCCCTTTTCCTTTTAAATAACTGAAGTTGTCCAGTGAAAAAAAACAAACCCTTTTGTTTTATTTATTTATTTTGTTCAAACAAGTTAACAAAACCCTGGTTTTTAAGTCTTCAGTGCATGTTAGAAGAGTTACTAAGTTCTCTGGAAATGGATTTTGTAATGATTTGTTGTGCTTTTTGCCCGTAGCACCTGTTGATAGTCCCTTTATCTTTAACAACCGAAAAGAGCGTGATTACAATCCCCGGGAGGTCTGCTAAATTATGAAGCAAGCGTTTAGGTAACTAATGATCACTGTCTGTAGCCTGCACATCCTGGTCACAGAGGACAGAATGGATGGTAGTTTAGGAATGTGCAGCTTATTAAATGCATTTAAATGTTTTCTTCATGTTGTGCTAATTAATATTGACTCATCATCAAATCTAGATTGGACTACTTACAAATAAAAAAATTCAGCTTCAAGAAAATATAGAATAGAATATCAATGTTACTAATATTTTTAACAACAATGGCAAATGATCTGAGCTTAGTGGTCATTAAAGCTTCCATGTCTGACAAAAATGACCATGGGGTTGCAGGTGTATGGTGCCATCTGTACTGTTTCCTCATTAAAAGTGAGCTGTTGTTATAAATGTGCTCACTGGCTGCTTGTTTCAAGCATGACTCTGCTGCCTGTCTACCAGCTGTGTGTCAGGAAGTTTCATTAAGCTTCGTTTTGTGTAGTAATGCTTGACTGTGCTAACTGAATATGATTTTAAAGCTCCACAAAGACATTTTTTTTAAAAAATGTTTGCATCCTCACAGAGAGAATCGTGCATGTCTCCCCTCTGACTCTGCTAAAACAAATGTTGATAATCTGACGCCAATGTTGCATCCTCTTGTCACTTCTGATTCATTTGAAGAAGTGCAAACAATTCATAACCAGTTTTCCCCTATAATGTATAGACGTTGTCTGCGAGGATCTGCTCTTGACAGAAAATGCTTCAGACAAATACTTTATCACAGCACAAATAAACTAATGACATTCTCAGCCTTTAGAAGCTCTTTTTAGGTGTGGTTAGCCTGTAAAATGTCATATAGTTACCTCAAATGGAGTGCTGTTTTTATTTATTCATTCATTTATTTGTGTCTGGCGGCTCACAGCTCTGTGGTTCAGTGACAGGAAGCTGCAAAGCAAACCTCACACCCAAGCGAGTGTGTGGTGCCACATTTGGGTCGCATTGGTCTAAAAATGGCTTTGCCACTTTAGTTTGTGTGTTTTGACTTGATCCCAGGTGACAGGGATACTGTTTGCCGTCGTCATAGGCAGCTGTGATTGGAGCAGTTGTTATAAACAAGTGCGAGATTAGAAATCTTCACCAAATGCGAGAGCTTTCTTAATTTATATCCAGAGGTATATCTTTCAACAACAGGAAAAGTTTACAGGAAGCTGAGTGAGAGCTAAAAGGAAGACTTGTGTTGAAAGGAAGACTTATCACAGCTAAATCAGAGTAAAAGTTGAAGCTTGCATATTTTTGTTAAGTTTGCATCATAATCGATTACTAGTTGATACTTCTAGAATCTGCACTTGTTTTAAAAACATATGGAAGAAAACGGTGGCTAACATTTAAGACAGAGCAGGGAGCGTCCATATAACGCATCTAATAACTGACTTGTCAAATGTTTTTATGTATTAGGATTAATTACCTCCACCAAGTAGGTTTTCAATAGTGTTTGTTTGTTTGTCTGTTCGCCATATTAGTTTTGAAGTTTTCAGGAACAATTTGGGTTGTCACAAGAAACATTTGATTACATTTTAGTGGTGATCCAGATCAGGCATTGAGAGTGTTACTAGTTTCATCTCATTATAGTTTTTGAACAGTTTAAAAGTCAGTGGTTTGACTTCTACCTGCTACCTACACTAGACCAAATTTATTTAGGTATCTAGACACTGACATGTGATAAATAACCTACGTAAACATTAATTCAGTGGCTATAGAGAATAAACAAGACTGTATGAATGTATGTGTGAATTAAAAATGTCAATTAAAAGGCTTTCTATAGACGCGCCAAGGTTAAATTCTATTGTAAAGCCAGACTATTACCTTACTCGTACCTCCACTTGTAAGATATACACTAAATGAAATACGAGGTAGCTAATGAGATTAACTGCTACATTTAACCCTTGTGTAAATTTGTGGAACTTGGTTTACAGTGCATACTACAAAACAAAATGAAATAATTTACCATCTTCTTTCTCACCTTTACCTTCTTGACTTAGGCTCATTTTTTGTAAAAACATAAAAAAGAAGACATTCTTTTCTTTCCAACTGCATTCATGCAGGTGCAACTTTTGCGTTCCTCTACAACACTGTTCCATTTCAAGCACCTACACCTGTCTGCTTCCACATTCCTGCTCGGTCTGTCTACCTTGTGATTTACAGGAACCATTGTTTAGAGACTCGAGCTCTGTTCCTGCTGTAAACTGAGAGTGAGACACAGTGAATAAATAGCTCTGCCTGCAGGCCTCATTAGTACAATGGATCAAAATAGCAAAAGAAAAAAAAACTATCTGGTCAGAAAAGTGTGACACTTTGAAAGACAGTGAAGAAAAAGTTGTTAATAAATATGAGGGGCTTTTTTTGTTTTCCAGAGTTTGACTTTATTGGTCATGTGGTGAGAAGTGGTAACTGGCTGACAGTTAATACAATAAATAAATATTTCTGATTTTTTTCAAAAATCACAATTTATATTTATTCAATAAAAATGTTGGGGGTTTTTTCCACTTTTGATAAGAATGAAATTTTTATGTAAAATTTTATCACAGAAGCAAATCACACTCTTGTTCCTAAATGTAATGTAAAAAAAAGGAAAATGGCAAATATGAAATATAAATAAATCAAACATGTTTCATTTAGTAGGAGTTTAAAATTTTAGGAGAGTGTTTTGATTCCAGAATGACACAGTTGGGCATGGTTTACAGTCACTACAATTTGATGCAGTTTTGCTAAATTGTAGAGTATGTGATGTCTCTGTATGTGTGTGTATTTGTGTACCTGGTTTTGGATATTGTTGTAGGACCTTTTTCAGAACTGGCAGTCCTTACAGCGAAACATCATTTTTGGATTAAGGGTCAGGTTTAGATTTAAGGTATGATTTTAGCTTAGATTAGGCATAGGCATGTACTTGTAATGATTAACTTTAGAGTTAAGGTAATGTTAAATACTAAAATATCTTACTGCTACATTTTAAGACTAATACCCAATTTATAATCTACTGTCCTTGTTAATGAAATGTAATCAGCTGTAGTTTGTAAAGGTTTACAAGGTCCAATGTTCTGCATGTTTTTATTTTATTTTTTTCACTTACCCGGTGACTCAGGGAGGCAAGCCATGAGCAGGTTCTTGGTTGTGGCATCAAGCACCCAGCATGTGCGGGTTATGGCTCGTTCTAAATACAATGACAGGTGGGAAGATCGACTAGGGTAGTACACCTGTTAAGACAATAACGTAGGTTTTCTGAAGTAAGAAACCCAACAGAGCAGAAGTCCAAAAGCTTGCCGCATTATGATTTCAGCATGAACACAAATGATGAAAGCAGGGTCTCACAATCTTTCTGGTTTGTGGTGGCCAAACAATCATATTAATGTAGTTTTTCAATCCTTTGATATCAGTTCTTCCTATTACTGTTTCTCTCCTTTTCTCTGTGTGCACTTATACTGCATCTAAATATAGACAATTTCAAAAAATTTTCTGTTTTTGTTGTCAGAGAACAATCAAAATAATTGCTGACACTTTTAAATGACTTCTACATTGTTTATGTTCCACTTTAGTAGAATTATTTCCTATTAAAGCAAAAAGACATGTGACAAAACTTCAACTCAGGAGCTAATTGTACAGTTTTTTCCAGCAATAATTGAATCCACTATGCTCAGAGAGAAATGTAAGTGTCAGAATGTCTCAAGGTTTTCCTCCAGACTTGTTGCTTCATGCCTCTGCTCTACTTTGCTTCCTGCAAACCGAGATTAGAACTAACTCATTTATAAAATAGCATCAAATCCACAACAGGCAAAGAACAACACGGAAGCTTGTTCTAATGAGACACTGTGCAAGATTTGCCATTTTCCACATTTAAAAAAAATGTATTACTTAAGAGACAAAAATTGCATACGGTCTCCTGGTGTGAAGTCTTCTCAGACTTCTTTTCTTTCAAATAAGCCATTGACAAACAAGTTCATTATCACCACCTACTGGGCTGGAGTGTGAAACAGGGGATCCATTAGTCAAATGTGGCTGACTCCAAAGTAATAAAATAGTAAAAAGAAATAAATATTATGACAAGCCGTATGCATGTTGTCACAATCTCAACGTCTGTACCAACCAGGACACTGAAGTCATGTCAGCATCTTAAATATAAGTCAGTTGTAAAAACTAATAAGGTTTTCTAAAACAAAGCGTCATACAATTAATATATTGTATATTGCAGAGGCAGCTTGCTGCTTAAAAAGTGTTGTTGTTTTTTTTCCGACAGGATGGCCTTTCTCTAACACAGTGTGCAAGATGAGCGGATTTGTGCAGGGTGTGTCTGTGTCAGCTTCAGTCTTCACCCTGGTGGCCATTGCTGTTGAAAGGTTAGTAATTTGTTTGTTAAAAAAAACAGATTTGTTCGTAAGAATATGACTCCTTAATACTTAACATACATTACACTTTAAAACAGTAACTTGTTAATAGATTTTAACATTAATATATAGACACAAGTACAAAGAAAATAATTTTCATTCTAATTTGATAATTTAACCCTATAACTTAAATAAATAAGTAAAAAAAAAAAAATTGTTGCATATTGGTCTATATTCTTTTCAGCCATGGATGAAAAATACCACAAATTTAAGAATAACGATCATTTTTAACAAAGACAGCAATAAGTGTTGCAATTTGAAAGAACATTTAATACTTCTGTAAAGTTAAGGGCTTAAAATTCTAAAACCTCAATTCCAAAGAAGTTTGAATTTAGGGTAAAATATAAATAAAAACTAAATGCATTGATTTGCAAATCTCATAACCCCATATTTTTTCACAATGGAAAGTTTTCAAATGTGAAAACTAAGAAATTGTGCCATTTTGTTGGAAGAAAATTAGGATCCTTAGGAATTTGATGGCAGCAGCACAGTTTAAAGACATTGGGAGATGGGAGACAAAAGGCTGTTAAATAAGAAACAGCTGGAGGAGCATTTTGTAACTAATTAGGTTAATTGGCATCAGGTCAGTAAGAGGACTGGGTATAAAAACAGCATTTTAGAGAGGCTGAATCTGTCAGAAGTAAAGATGGGCAACAAGTATGCCCACTCCTGCTCGGCGCCTCTCACCGTGGGCAACTCCAGAGTGAAAGAGTGTCCAACCCCTCTCAAGGAGACTGGTTCCAGAGCCAGAGCCGTGCGTTGAGGTGAGCCCGACTATTTCTAGCCAGAACCTCTCAACCTCACACACCAGCTCAGGCTCCTTCCCCACCAGAGAGGTGACATTCCACGTCCCTAGAGCCAGCTTCTGTAGCCGAGGATCAGACCACCAAGGTGCCCGCCTTCGGCCACTACCCATCCCACATTGCACCCGACCCCTTTGGCCCCTCCCATAGGTGGTGAGCCCATGGGAAGGGGGACCCACGTATCCTCTTCGGGCTGTGACCGGCCGGGCTCCATGTGTGAAAGCCCGGCCACCAGGCGCTTGCCAACGTGCCTCACCTCCAGGCCTGGCTCCAGAGTGGGGCCCCGGTGACCCGCGTCCGGGCGAGGGAACACTGTGTCCAATATTTTGACTCGTTATAAGGGGTCTTTGGGCTGCACTTCGTTGGGCCCCTCACCTAGGACCTGTCTGCCTTGGGTGACCCTACTAGGGGCATTAAGCCCCTGACAGCATAGCTCCTAGGATCATCGGGACACTCAAACCCCTCCACCACGATAAGGTGGCAGCCCCTGTGATTCTGTCTGTTTCACAAACTGTAGTCCAGCTTGTGTAGAAAAAAAATACCATGTTCATTA
Organism: Kryptolebias marmoratus; assembly: GCF_001649575.2. Classification (NCBI taxonomy): domain Eukaryota; kingdom Metazoa; phylum Chordata; class Actinopteri; order Cyprinodontiformes; family Rivulidae; genus Kryptolebias; species Kryptolebias marmoratus. Next base: position 8,424,828 of record NC_051430.1, on the reverse strand, counting down.
TTTAACATTGTAGATATAGGCTTTTGTATCACTTTAGAAAACAGTTGACTTTTCCAGAAATGGGTTGGTACGCTTAAAATGATAATCCAGGTGCTGGTACCATTTACATGGTTGAGCAAAGAAGAATGCCAATAACTAATTACAAACAAGAACAAAGTATACTCAAGGCAGTTACTCTACTTTGACTTTATTTAAAATAATGAACAAATGAGACTTTGTGACCTCATGACAGCACAGCATGCAGGAAACCCCCAACGTTTTAAATATGATAAACATTTAAATGGTAATGCATTAAGAAATGTTCACTCAGAGCAACAAAGGCTCTAAAGGTGTTACTAAAAAATATTGGGCTAACAGAATTAAAAGTTCATTGTTTGTGGACAGAGATTTTACAGTGTGAACACTAATTTGTTTGACATATGTGATTCCTAACCAAAACTGCTGGCAGGTCAAACAACCAACATTGTTTAATGATTTTGCCTGTGATTATACTTTATGTCTACTTGCTAATCAGTATTAATACTCTTCTTACAGGTTTCGCTGTATCGTGTATCCTCTTCAACCCAAGCTGACTCTGCTCGTTGCTAAGGTAGCCATCGTGACTATCTGGGTGTTGGCAGTGGCAATCATGTGTCCTGCTGCAGTAGCACTGACTGTGGAGAAAGTTCCCTTTCATTACATGGTGTACAACGATGATTTCAATCACACATTGCCCTTGTACACCTGCTACGAAAACTTTGCCAACCCTCAGATGAGAAAGGTCTACACTGCTGTGCTGTTTGCCCACATCTACCTGATTCCGCTCACGGTAATCACACTGATGTACGTGAGCATCGGAGTCAAACTGTGTTCCTCTGCTGTGGCGAACAGAGAACCCCAGCTGGCCCACGCCACGATCCAGGCAGGAGGCAGAAGACACGGTCAGCCAGTGATTTCGCAGAAAAAGATCAAGGTGATAAAGATGCTGATTGTGGTGGCTTTGCTTTTCATGCTGTCCTGGTTGCCACTTTGGACCCTCATGATGATGGCAGATTATGGTGGCTTGGACAGGGAGCAGTTGGACCTTATGACCAGCTACATCTTCCCCTTCGCCCACTGGCTGGCTTTCTCCAACTCCAGTGTGAACCCCATCGTCTACGGCTACTACAATAAGAACTTTAAGAGGGGCTTCCAGGCAGTGTGCAAAACAAAGCCCTTCTGTTGTATCATGCACCTGGGGAGCAGGATACCCAGATGGGGAAGAAGAGGAAGGTCTGTGCAAGCGCCTTGTCAAGGTACTGAATTAAGAGATGGCATCAACAACTATGGCAACTTTGTACTGGGGTTAAGGAATCGTGTCCATAATGACAACAAGTTGAGTGAAACACCAGAAGAGAACAGGAGCTCAAGGGTGGGGTGTGTGGTGGTCCACAAAGGCAGAAGTCTTTCCGATCAAGGCTTAGAAATGGTAGCCATACACAAGAAAAGCAGCAACGACGAAGGTTCGGAGAAGGTTAGCTCACTCGCAGTTTCAGTCTATCAGGCATGGGATAACTGAGAGGTAACATTATTAACCTACATGAGCAAAGCCATCACAGGTTGAGCTGTAGCTCCAAGGAGGAGAGAATTACTACTTGTGTCACATTACGAATCAAGTCAGTGATTACAGTGATGGCGACACAATGCCCACTATTTGTGGAATTGTCCCATCACAGCACAACCACCTAAAACACTTTTTATTAGACAACCAAGTCAAGACACCAAATAAAAATCATTTTTAACAAGCAGTTTGTCATGTTAGTAAGAAAGTCATTTATAACCTGTTTATGGAAGGTTTGCCTTCTAACCGATCAGATCTCTGCTTGATTGCAAATGTAAACCTAGTTTAAACATGAGGTGACGGTTTTGATGTATTTCTACTTGCTATTTTCAAATGTTTGTTAGTACCAAGTTTCAGTCTCGTGTTCAGGTTTTAATTGCATATACATAAAAAGGCGTAACCATTTAGGCTCTTGCACAATGGCAGATTTTTAAGAAAGTTCACATTAGAACTTGTTTCTTTAATCTTTGTTTTAAGACAAAATGAGAAGCAAATGAATCCTTAAAGGTGAAAATCAGCCCAACCAACATATTCACCACTTTTCTACTATCCACAATTCCACTCTGTACACATATATTAAAGATCAGCGTCTCACTGATCTGTATGTTGTAAAAGAGGAGCATCTCATTGCAGCTGCTATGCCTTTCTTAGCTCTCTTACAACTGCATTACAGCCATTTGTTCCAGATATTTCTGGTTGTCAAGTAAAGTGTAACTCTTAAGCACTTGTTGAAGCCTTTGTAAAATAACATCTAGCAGTCACCTAAAAAGTGTGCCTTCATAGGTAAAATTAAAAAAAAAAAAAAAAAACAAATTTAAAAAAAATCTACCTCCTTTGTAATTGCACAAATGTCTGTGTCATCTCTCCTTGCTAAACAAAACGCTAACATGAACAAAAATCTGTTGGTCAGCTACCTCGACTTCCATCTGTGTACTTTGTTTAATACATCCAGCAAAATAATTTAATACCATCACACTTTGGAAGCATTTAAGTGGTTCAAAATATTTTTAAAAAAGCACAATTGTCTTTTAAATCCAGGCTGAATGTGCTATAACTCCAGCAGATCCTTGCTATTTGTAAGGAAACCATTTCAGATAAAGTTATGGTTATGGCTTCATATGTGTCCTGTCTAAAGCATGTGTCTCACTGGGCTGCGACAGTTTGTGAACAGCATTTGTCAGGGAGTCTCCAAAACGTCTCAAAATGTTTGCGGGGGGGTTCTCAGTTTTATTATGTAAGTCACAGAGGCTCACACATTGAATTCACATTGAATTTTGAGCCCGTTTAAAAAAAAATTCAGAAAACAAATTTTCTTTCAAAATTATCACAGTGTTGTCATGGACATCTTGAACTTTTCTCAATGTAGTTTCTGTAATCTTTTCGTGAACTGCTACCTGTTCAGTTTCTTGCTACTTTAAGGAAACGTGTACATGACGTTAGCACAAAGCGTAAGGAAATTTGTGTTTGGTTGATTTTTTGTTGTTGTTGTTGTTGTTGCAATACTGCTTCCTGACAGTAAACCATATACCATTGGAAAGCCTGTCTAATTCCCTTTAAATGGTGACAAGTTTGTTTAAAAAAAGCATTTGTTGATTGAGGAGCAGAATTGAGTATGTTAGTATCACCCATGAAAAACTTGCCAAATCTTCTCTCCTAATGCCAAACCGCTTAATTCTGCTATTGACTTTTGTACTCACTCTTGTAACATACTTGTATGCCAGGTGCTGACCTGGAACAACCAGTGGCAAATGCATACCTCCACAGTCTGGGACCAAACTCAATCCTCCAAGATGATAACAATCGCCCCTACAGAGCAGGGTTTATCAGAAACTACCTCCAGATTTTGAGAGTGGAGAGGATCAAATGGCCTGCCTGTAATCTTCACCTCAACCCTGTTAAACCCCCGCAGGTGAACTTGAGTGTGTGACCAAGCTTGTGAGGAGCACGAGGAAGCGATGCCATGCTTTTAAGGCTGTGCATGGTTCTTCCACATGCTACTAAGGCTCCTGTTTGTCAAATGAAAAAATTGTGATATTGCCAATAGCTCTTCTTTCTTTTGACTTCAATCATCCAATCTAATAAACATCAGACAAGAGCCAATAGCAGAATGAGCTGTTTGGCTTTGGCAGAGAAGACTTTCATGGGCACAACCAACATACTCATCTCTACTGGTCAACTCACAAATACATTTTGTGATGTGCAGAGGCGTTTCCCTTCAGCTTAATAGGAGATTTGTTTTCTTGAGTTCCCCTTAAGACGCATGTGTTACTGTTCGTGTACCACCCCAGTCAAACTCCCCACTTGCCACTGTCCCTGGAGCGAGTCACGCCGGCACGGGCTGAGTACTTGGCACGACTCGGGGCTCGCTTCACCCAATAAATGGAAGAGTAGTGGCATTTTGCTGCGGCTGATAGAGCAATAATGGGTCTGTGATGCCTTTTAGATGTTTAGGAGTTCACCCACACCACACTAGTTAAAAGCTTACGTTTTGCTAATTTTCTCCAACTCCTGCAATCAGTGCATAGAAACACACAAGCCACAGACTCTCAGTGCAGGTGTGTGTTTTTAAGCTGACAAATGAATAGTTCTAGGAGCTTGATGGCTGATTTGAATAGAATTTAAATTTTTTTTTTTTTTTTGCCTTATTATTGAGAAAACATCTGGAGCTACAGCCCCAAATATCCAGGACTAAGTATGCTGTGGATAAATAATAACAATTAAAAGAACTGGTCAGTGTTGCGGTCTTGTAATCATGAAGCTGCAGGTTCGAGCCCAGGTTGCGTCAGGAAGGGCATCCGGCGTAAAACAATTGCCAAATCGTTCATGTGAGTTTGCTCGCTGTAGAGACCCCTGAAGAAGGGAGCAGGCAAAAGAACAACAACAAAAGAACTAGTCCAATTTGCTATCTTTCTTTCAAAAGTGTACATTTGTGAATGAAACCATTAATGTAGTGGCGGATGCCAAGGTGGGCAGAAAGCAGGCAGAAATGGGTAAGATATGAGCAACGGTGGACAACAAAATAATGTGCACAGACTAGAATAGTTTTGTAAGTCTTACACACAAAAATAAATTGTGATTTTCAAAAATTGGCCACACAAATCAAGATTTCATTGTTCAGCAAACACTCAGAATTCAGTGAGACTGCAACAAAAAATGTGCCTATTTTCTCACAATGTTGAGCCCAGTGAGATACTGGCTTAAGTTTAGGAGCTGCTGAGGTTACAACGTCAGACCTTTAACATAATAGCTGGGTAAACACTGATGTATGCTTAAAATATAAAACAACCCTTGCCTAATGCTTAATCCAACCTCAACAAGAAAAAGGATTTTTTTTTGTAGCTTTTTTTAACAACAGGACTTAGAGGCGAACTGAGCAATCAGCAGTTTTACAAAGCATGTTAACAATATGTTGGGGAAAAAAGTACATTTTTAACACCTTTTCCTCTAGGTCACACGTGTTAAACTCTGTTTTAGATGTGTTCTTGCTTTAAAACGCCTGGTTTAAATGGACGACTTGTGGACGTGCTTCTGGAGAACTTGATGGTTTGGTGAGAAGGTAATTAAACCATCTGAATCAGGTGTGCTGGAGCAGACAAACCTAAAACTTCCAGGCTTGGAGCTTGACACCCCTGCTCTAGATCATTCTGATAAACGCTTGACTACATAAAGAGTGAGGAGATAGAAGGCGTTCTTACCCAAACACCATTAAATTTATGCCAGTCACTGTGTGAAGTCAATGTTCATGACACATTGCTGGAGTATACGCCGATAATCCACGAGAAAACACAATCACAAAGGTTTCCATCGGATGGGTCAGCCAGCTGTTATGTTTACCATGTGACAGAAATGGAAATGTTACTGTTAAGAGTTCGCAGAGAGCAGCATATGTGCACCAATTCAAATGTAGATACATGGGGTGAAATTAATGCGGGACAGAAAAAGAAGCACTTGAAATCGCACAAATTGTACAGGCAGACACAAATACAGCATAACAAGGTGCAGGGAGACAACATGAGCGGCTATCGAGCCAACACCAAAAGGGTTAAAAATAGGGCAAACAGATGACTAAAGTTCGGACACGTACGGAAAAACGAGTCAAACACTACTCTCCTGTATGAAATGCAATTCATGAGTTCTTATAGTAAAATAAAAAAAAGATGCTTTGAAGGTATTGCCTAAAGCCGTCATCCTACGTGTGCTAATGCAAATGTGTGTTGATGTGTGAACAAACAAACTGCACGGCTGCATAATTTGTAGATGAATGCTGTTTGTATGTAATGATTTATGTATGCATTCAGAAGCATTTTTTATTTATTCGAGGATGGTAAATGACAAGCAAAGCTAATACTTTTACATTTAAAAAAAAATGCTGTAGATTTGGACAGTAATTCATTTGAATTCAGCTGGCTTTGTTTCTTTTTTCTGTAGAAGTACAAAGCTACAACCCAGTCTACCAAGAGACTCACAGCTTGAGAGCAGGAATCGCAAACAAGTGCAGAACAACAACAACAACAAATAAAACACTCAGTGAAAAAATGTACTTACCAGCTGACTGACAGGCTTGCTAGTAGCCAAGGTTACTCCCCGATAAATGGTTAGAATACCATCAGATTTTCATTTGTAGCTGTTTTTTTGGATCAGATTTGCAAAGCAGCTGTTCAAAAATAACATAGAAATCAGACTTGTGTCCTCTGGAATTTCGCATGGATGCTGGGATGTCTTTCAGTAAACCAGATCCACTTCTGTTGCTGTTTAACATCTTTGCAACATTAAAACTTCCAGATTCTGACTTGGTGTTCCAGTCCATAGACAGAACATGTCAGATCTGTCGTGTTTGCAACAGACACAAAACCAAACAAGCTGCTTTTCACCTTTGCTTCTGCTGGGATTTCCACCTTACGTATGCGTCCTTCCCCTGGTAGCTCGTCAGCTTCTGAGTTTGACAGTTCAGCACCCTGATAGTGGTCAAGATTAGATTCTCTTACCTTCCAGACACAGAAGCAGCCCGTATTTCTGCAAATTCGAAGAACAAAATTTCAGTGATAATTATTTTTTCACATGCGTTTTAGCACAAATAAAGCATTCTATGAGTGTCTTTTTAAGGTTCAAAACACGATAAACCTTAAGGCAACATTAGTTGAAGAACAGGGCGTCAACATATTTATATTAGTATAAGTAGGATGATAAAAATAGGCAGTACTCCAACTTGTGCACATGTGAATCCATTTTCATGCTAAAGTCAGGAATTTAAAGTGTAAACATTATCCACATTGCTAACATGATATGACGAATGTCACAAATGGACCGGAAAAATGTATTTCATGCAAAATATTTTGATAAAATGGTGTTAACAGACTGCCTGATGGAACTGACTGAACTAACTTGGTGATACAGCTCTGTACCCAAAGTACCCAACAAGTGGTTTGCACTTATTTCAGCCTGAATCCACCTCAATATTGGGGTCGCTTTTAAAAGCCAGCTTAAAAACTGAAAACAGGGTTGGTCTCGTGTGGGTTACGATATGTGAAAAGCCCACAATCTGTTAGCTAGCTGCGTGTTAGCCGTGTGTTGCTGTAGCTTAGCAGACGTCAGTAGCCATAAAACCGAAGTCCGTTGCTTTCTTACAAAAAAGCTGTGGCTCTCTAGTTGTGCCTTGTTGTGTTCCTTAACTATAGGGGAATAAAGTGAATTGAAATTTTTTTTTAAAAACTGCAAATGTGAAGCATGCTGATAATACTTTTAACAGAAGCTCTGGGCAGATACGCTTACTGTAACGTTGTTATGGTTCTGGCTGAATTTTTTTTTTTTCTTTTTAAACAGATTTTTGAAATTCTGTGTTCAAGCACAACTTGTAAACGAGCTTTAAAGGGGGCTTTCGGCAAATGTGAAAAACAACCGTCATAACCTCATTTTAAAAAAGCTTCTTTTCTGTCGCAGATAGTGCAGCAAAGATAGATAAGATCTGTTGGGGGCTACAAGAATGTCAACCAGCAAAGATGTGAGTTATGGTTGATACTGTAGGTCACTTTTTTTCAAGGTGCCATTTAATTCTGTTGTATCTCATGAGTTCCACCACTTTATTGTCGGCCAAAACTGAAAGCAACAAAACACCCCTTCCAACAAGTTGTAGTCATCACTCCCTTTACGATTGTAGCACAAGTTGACTATGTGATTAGAGCTTCAGCTTAGCAATCCTTTCTACCTTTGATATGGGGAATGCAAACAACCATGAGAGAATATAACTATTTTAATAAACTGCTAAAAAAAAATAAAAATAAAAATTGGGAAGTTTTACAGATGGGAGTAACTCATATAGACAATTTTCTACGTACAACTTTGCAAGTGTTTTGCTTCACTTTTAGCAACTATTTTAAAGAAGCACACGCTTGTTGTTGATCACATGGTTGAAATAAAATGTCCTCAGGAGGTATGTTCTTTCTGATAATACCTTAAACAAACATGCACTAATTACATGCTTTCTTGCTCCCTGTGCCAACCGCTTTATCCCGTATCTCTGGAAAGCACGTTCGTTACGGAAAGCTTGTTTCTCGTGTTGCTTCGTGATTAGAGGTGCGTTACTGATGGCTCTAATTGCGTACTGGGAAAAAAAACAAAAAAACAAAACAAAACAGGGAAGCAAGATACTCACTCACAAAAAAACCCCCACTACATGTTAAATGTGTTAGTAAGAAGGTAACAACGGTTAGAATGTAATTAAGGAGAAATGGGTGGGTCAAAGTCAAATACACCCTTTTTCACTTCTAAGGTCAAACTTAAATCACCCGGTCTTCTCCAGGCTCTAAGATCAGGTAAATACAATTTCAGATGAACAACACATGACATGTGAATGATTATTTAACAAGAACAAAGGCAAAATTTAGAAGCAGTGGGGAGCACTAAGATTCAGGAAGGTAAGTCATCCAGGTGCTGATAACTCAATGTATTATTTAGCTGATCGTCTTCAGTATCTAGCCCACCTGTAGCCTTTTTGTGTGAATTTTCTCCTGGCACTTCTCCTACAGGCCAAAAACATGCATGGTAACCGATAACTCGAAATTGTCCCAAGGTGTGAGTGAGAGCGTGAAGGGTTGTTTGTCTCCACGTGTCCCTGTGATGGATTTGCGACCTGTCCAGGGTGTGCCCCAACTCTCACACAGTGACCGCTGGAGATGGGTCCCAGCTGGATGGACTCCAAGAAGAACATGGCAGCACAGTTTAATTGCGTCTGACCATGAGATTCTTGGAGCAATGTCGTTTGGTCAGACAAGACCAAAGTACGGATGTTTGGTCATGATGCACAGCTGAAAAAAACTAAACCCATCGACACAAACCTCCTACCAACTGTGATAGAGGGGTGATGATTTTGGCTCCTTGCAGTCATTGAGTCGACCATGAACTCCTCTGTAGACCAAAGGACTCATGGAGTCACATGTGAGACCATCTGTCTGACAGCTAAACATAAATTTAATCATTTAGGGCTTGTTACAAAACTAGTCTCATACTGTTTTAGTCAGTCAAATTTTTATCACTTTTTAATGCAGCAATGTGAAAGACTAACAAAGTCACACAGAGGACAATTATTTACAGTTCTGATAAGCTACTGAGTCACGGTTAGTTTTGTACACAATACATCTTAGTTTAGTTTTTGTTAAAAAAAAATCATGACACCTTGAAATAAGTTGTTTATTTGAGACTGTATATTACCTTATTTCAAAGACCTGGATAAAAACAAGACTTTTCATTATGTCTCGATAAGTAAAACTTGTGAATTGGAGAAAAAAAAAAAATTAGATTGTTCCCATTCCTGTTGCTCTTTAGGTGCTTTGGGACTCGCTGTGATTCTGTTAGTGTGAATCTGACACTGATCCAATCCAACACCTCACTGAAGAGACTAAACAAGGATCCTGAAATTATTGTGCAGAGATTTCAGTTAAAAAAAGGGAATGACGTGGGAGCCGAGTATTTCATGGTTCTTTGCCAGCGTGGTGTGAGTTGAATATGTTTACAAGTTGTGTCTTTGTCGAAAGCCGAATCGTCGCCGTATTCTGTCAGAGCACCGAAGCTCTGATTATGTTTCTAGGGCAGGTTATCTCATTGTCTGCATATACAAGCCTAACTCTGTGTGTATGGTTTATATTTGTGTTGAAAACTGAAAGCATGCTTATTCCAGTGTCACAGACAAGAGGTGTTCAAAGCATAGTGGGCTTTAATGTTGTTACTACTGTTGAATTTATGTGAATGTATTACTGATGTCAAAAAAAGTAAAGTGTTTGATTTTTCTTTATTTATTTTTTTCTTGTGGATCAGTGTTACCTGATGCCAACTCAGGAAAAGCAACACAAGTCTCTGTTTGTGGCTTGTGATGCAACGCTTTGAGCCGGCGTGTTCTGCAGTTCTCTATGCTTTCTTGTATCGTGTAAATTGTGTCACGTAACTTGCACTTCTGTTCGTATTCGTGTCCAACACTTGAACCCAAATGGACTTTTGTTAGTTGGGTCTATTGCTGATATTTGGATACTAAATTTTTTTTTTTTTCTGTTGCTTTTATAAAAAAACGCTTTGAAGGAAAAACTTTTTTTTTGATCAGCTGCAACTTCAACTAAACCAGCGGTATGTCATTTTGCTGTTTATTTATGGTTTAAAATAATGAATGTTGATCAGCCAGTACACATACACACACCTTTTATAAAAAAAATATCAGAATGGGCAGAATTCAATGGAAGGGAACAAAACGTTCATAAAAGCTGGGACAGGAGAACTTTTACCACTGTGTTGCTTCGTCTCTTCTTCTTTACACAGTGCTGAATATTTTCATTGGGTGGCAGATCCGGACGGCTGGCAGGCCAGTTTAGCACCAGGACCTTCTCTTCTGCCGAGCCATGCTGTTTTAACAGGTGCAAAATGTTTTCTTGCTTCCTTTGGCTTTAATAAACACAAGCATCTCTGTGGAAGATGCTGTCTTTGGCAGCGTGCTGTATGTTACTCTGAAACCTGTGTATTTTATTCAGCATTAATGATGCCTTCACAGCTGTTCGACTTACTCATGCCGTGTGCACTAATGCTCCCACATACCATCACTGATGCAGGATTTGAAAGTGTGCACCGATAACAAGCCAGATGGTCCTGACGCAGCTTCCATAAATTTAAAACTTTGGTTCCAAGAGTTTTCCCCTCGCCATCAGTTCATCTCCAGTTTCTTGAGGCGAAACAAAGTCATTTCTGAATCTTCTTTGATTTTGTTTTTTCCCACCTTTGCATCTGTATTCTCTGACTATTGTTACAAGGGTTCTCAAGCCCTTGAAGGGATTTATTTCATTGTTTTTACTGCAAAAACCAGAAGCACTCAGAGAGCTCAAACCTCCAACCAAGGCCACAGCGTGATTAAAAACAGTGTGATCCGGATCATAACCTGGATCAGCACCAAAACTTAATCCATTGGTTTTTGGGACAACCCCAATATTTCCTGAAGATTTCCTCTAAATCTGTTTATCAGTTTTTACCTGATCTTTGCTAACAGACAGACAAACAAACCAAAGGACACAACCCTAAACAGAACCTCCTTGGTGGAGGAAACAAAAGGGTCACATGTAGGAGCAGAGAGGTTTTAACTAAGAGGTTACCAGGGACCTTGACCTTTGACCTCATGAACCTTGAAATCAACAGGCATCATCTTTGACCCATGAGGTGTCCAGCTGTGCAGTTTGACATTCCTACATTACACTGCTGCAGAGTTAGAGCACTAGGTCAGCTGTGACTTTGACCTTTTGGCCTTGAAACTAATGGTGATCACCCTTGACCTAAGAGGTGTCCTATTGTGCAGTTTAATTTTCATGTTGTTCAGCTGCAAAGTTAGAGCATGGGCTGATCTGTGACCTTGACCTTTGACCTTAAACCACCAAAATCTAATCCCTTGTTCCTTGTACCATGTTTGACTTTACCTGAAACTTTCATGAAAATCCGTTCATAACTTTCTGAGTCATCTTATCCACAGACAGATGCCACCAAAAACATAACCTCCTTGGTGGAGGTAAAGATACGGAGCACCCCGGGTGTCAGGATGATTCAGTGTTCCCCAACAAAAAGTTCATTTCAGCAACAAGTGCCGAAGCTCTGTGATGTTCTTGGGTTGGATCAGAACCACTGGCTGAGGTAACTGACACTTCTGTGGAAGCGGCATTAAGGTTTTAGAGCAACATCTTCTCCAGGGACATTCCTGTTAAAATCACCGTTTGTTCTATTTGCAAAAACATGGTCGCGAGGACAGAGGAACTGTCCTGCCTGCTGTTCTGACCTGTCCTCAATTAAGAAAGAAATGTTTTACAAAATACAGTTTCAGCAACAGGCCTGTACTGTTGCACACCTTATCACATGTTTGCAGGAATAACAGGGTAGAACTGGCTTTAAATGCTTCTCAATGCTTGCTGCTGCGAGAAGAAATGACAACTTTACAAAGTGGTAAAACTTTTACTGCCTAATTAGTTTGGCACATGTTGCGGGACTCAAATGTAAGAATGAATGTATATTAACAAATGAAATTAATGTGACTTGTCAAAACATGAATTGTTTTGGATTTTTTTTTTTTTGCTGTCTGCAATGAAATTAAAGTCAAAGTAAATGTACGACTCAGCTTTTTGTGTTGTTTTCTTGCATTTCCTTAGTTTGTTTTTTTTTTTTTCGTGATTTGCAGTTCTTCGTGGAGTTTTGAACTTTTCTCCATCTGTACTTCTGAAAAGACTCTTAACCCTTACCCTGACCTTTTGCAAATAAACTGAAATACCTCTTTTAGACATCTCTCCTAAAATTGGTCCAACTATCAAAATTATCTTTTATAATAAGCAATAATTAGGCTGTCAACATCAAATGCTGTTTTTGTACTATTTTTAATGACATTATTACAGTTTAAATGATTTGAAAATCCTTTAGTTTGCTGTTACACACATTTCTCAGTGCAACATTATTTTATAAAATGAAGTAATTATAATAAGCTGATGCATATATTAGGATCAAAAAGTATTCAAACCTCCTTCATGTTTTCAGTTTTATGTTGCACCTTGATGCTACAGTTGTCAATATTCTGTTTTTCCTCTTTTATCTACACCCAGGACCTTATAATGACAAAATGAAAATGGAATTTTATAAAATTTTGTAAATTTACTAAAACAATAAACTGAAACATGACTTTTGCAACACTTGAGCTTTAGCTCAGGTGCCTCGTATTTCTCTTGATTGCTGCTGAGAGGTTCCTGCGCCTTGATTGGAGTCCTCCTGTGGTAAAATAAACTGATTGGACCTGATTTGGAAAGGCGCACGTCTCCTGGCCGACAATCAGAACAAAAACCAAATCCACGAAGTCAAAGGAACTGCCTGCAGAGCTCAGGGACAGGGTTGTCGTAAGGCACAGATCTAGAGAGTCGCACAGGACCGTGTGTGCTGCTCTGACGGTTCCGCAGAGCTCAGTGGCCTACTTATTCTGTAAATGAAAGACGTTTGGTATTACCAGGACTCTTCTGAGACCTGGTTGCCTCATCACACTGAGCCCTGGAGGGGCGCTTACTGAGCTTCAGAGATGGGACTACATTCCAGGACAGCCAGAACTGCAGGTCTCCGCTGATCTGGACTTTATGGTCGAGGCACTTGACGTAAATCTTTCCAAGTGACTCTCAGCCTGTGAGGAGCAGTCAGGTCTGGTTAAACCAAGATTAACCCTCCTGATGCCTCATGAGTATGAGGCAGTCAGTGTGGATTAATGAGACAAATACTAAATCATAGCATCAGGCTGCAACATAAACAGGTGCAAACTAGTGTGTCTGACAGTATATATAAAACTTGTCATCTTTGTAAACTTAGTGTTTGACTCTACTGTGTAAATATTAGAGATCAACACCTGGCTTCCCAAAGTTGAAGTCCAGGACCCCACAGAGGGTTGTGAAATGTTAAGCAGGAGTCTTGAGTTGGTTATCTGTAAACATATTTAACTTACCTTAAAGCTTCATCATTTACAATTACACATTTTTGATATATTTGGGGGGAGAAAAAGAAAAAAGAAGCGATGGTGAAACCGATGAGAACGCCCAGTACTTCCCAGTAACAACATCATTCAGAGTCACAGAAAGTTGGACATTCCATGTCTGAACTGGCATGTTGATGTCCAGAAAGTTTTTTTTTTTTACACAATATTTGTTTAAGGTTGAATTCTGGAGATTGCTCTTCGAAATGATGATTTGACAGGTGATGATGTCACAAAGTTTTGAATGGTCTAAAAATTTCAATTCTTTTGCTAACAAATTTCCAATTTTTTCAACCCTTTTTGGCACATAAAGAAAGTATACATCAAAACTTAGGGTTAGGTTTAGGGTTGCTTTCCCATCAGGTCTCACACTTGTAGATGGTGCAGCTGCTCTGGTGGTTTTAGATGACGAGCTGACTCCGAGGTAAGAGCTTGCCCGGCAGCTTTTATACCCTGAAACTGAAAAGGCCGAACTGCTCGGAGAAATTCTTCTTCCGCGTGTCAAACCGACCGGAGTCCCGGGTTAACTTGTTCATTATCTGCTCAGTTTGCACGTTTTCCCAGTTAAGAGCCAAATAAATGACTCACTCAAAAGCCTCTTTGATCATGCATGCCGCTTTCATGGTGATCTGCTTCAGATCATTTTGAGTCTTCTTTTTTTCCAAGAAGAAAAAAAAAAAAAAATCTCTGGACAAATCTCTCACAGAGCTTCATTAAGGCTCCGTCTGAGAAGTTCTTTCGCACATGCCTTTCCCTTTAGCCTGCTGGAAAACGTGAGAACACGTTTCATTTGGAAGAAGCTCAGCAAAGGTGGTAGATGCACAGGAAGGCGTGTATACGTCGTTAAAGCACACCGACTTGGCCCGGCTGTCGCTCATGGCAGTGCAGCAGAAGGCACGAGCAAGCCCGGAATTACTGACAGACATTGAGCTCATGTTGTAGAGAATCCGTGAACTTACAAACTACTATCTGCTTTCACAGAATGAAACTCATTTTGCTTTGACTGAAGGCTCACTAATGAGAGATAACAGCTTAGTATAAAATGTGGACTGAGTGGATGATGGATCAGTTTCATTAAAATCCATCCAGTGGATCATGAGATAGTTTGCTAAAATGACAAATGAACAAACGTATCCACTTTAATGGGTGATAATGTAGCTTCTGCATGCATCATGATGGACATTGAGTTCTTCAATCCTTTTCATCCACTTTAAAGTAATAACCTGAAGATATAGAAACTTTTTTTGTTTTGTTGCTTTAAAGAGAACTGTTTCTGGGGGAAGTATCTAACAAAACTGTATGATTTTTACAGATTTTTTTGTTTGTTTTGATCACATTACAAACTTAACTCCTATCAGAGGAGTATTCCCCAGCAACTTTTTTTTTTTTTGTTCATTTTTCTGTTTGTGCTAAAGATACGGCATAATGAGGCTCGGCGTTTCAACGACCGTCTGCGGACGCCGTGGCCTTTGGGCTTAGTCACAACAAGGCGCTGAAAGCACTAAGCGCTAATTAAATCTGGTGCTTTTCAAAAGGATTTCCACAGAATGCCAAAAATTGGCCTTCAGATCCGATCCGGTTTCGAGCATCAAGAGTAGCTTGACGCCCTGGGTCCACGCTTATATGAGAGGCATCTCTGTAATTTACATGTCAGTCGTCTTCCTTGTGTGGCAAGTGCCATTCAGGGGACCAAAGGCTCATTATAGAGGTCTGAATGGTGAGAATGAGTTACAAAAAGCCAAGTACATTAACGTTAATTAGAGTGCATATTATGCAAATGAGCCGTTGTTGATGGAAGGAAAGTTTTGGGAGGGAGGGACTGCTAACCTCACACCAGACAGAGCCGGAGCAGATTTCCTTTAACATGCACGATGCATCCTGTGGACCATACAAGCTGCTTTTTTATGATTTCCCCGTGCTTAGTTATGTTTATTCTGCTCCATCCAACAGGAGAAACAAGCCCAATCAGGAGACAGTAATGGGATATTTTTCGCCTTTTGTTTAATTATACAACCTGATTGTGCTGCTGGGCACAGAAAAGACGAGCTCTCCCAGTAATTGTGTCCTCTGCGTCACTAATTAGCGAACACTTTAAATATTTTACAGACATCATGAGACGTGGAATGAACCAGATTACACGTAGAGTTCAGTTTCTTTTTCACAACACATCATATGAGCTTGTTTATTTAATGCATAGAGGATTAACAGGAAAAAAAAATTAGAGGCCTAGAATTCCTTGCAGAAATGCATATCGCCCGCCGCCTTTCATACCAGAGTTTTAAACTATGATCAAATAATGATGAAAAATGACAAAGTTTCAGCGGTTTTGGTGAAACCTTGGAAAAAAATAACATGCATGTGATATTGCAGGATGTCACTCTCAGAGTATGTGCTAACACTAACCCTCAGGTAAAACTTCAAATTTAAGACTTCTAGCTGTTTTTGTGTTCTCCAAGGACAGTTGGCTGTGGTGGCCATCTTGAATTGGTTTGGCTCCAAATAAGTAATCAGTTTTGGATCTACAGTCAGTGTTAATTTTATTACAAAAATCTTGGCAGCATCTGTCAAAGCTCAGTATGAGTGTTGGGGATCACCGTCAACTACTGTCTCACCAAATTGTAGGTCGATATCTGTAAAATTAACAGTTATAGCCATTTTTGTGTTTTTAAGGGAGGGTTGGCAGTGACAGCCATTTTGACCTGGGTTTATTAGTCGTCAATGTTCATCCACTGATTGATTTCTGCAAGACACAGACAGAGACCCACAGGCAAAGTGGTAATTACCTGCCTTTCATGGCTGCAGGCAATAAATATTTAAAGACAAAGAAAAAGGCTTACACACAAACATGGGTAAAAACATAATCATCTGGCTTTGCATTGATGACAAACAAGCACCGCAAGAGTCAGTTTGACCTGCTTTGCATGTAGAAAACATGGATTTTCCAGAATCTCCGGAAGTCCTTTACGTGACGTCTGCATCTGTCTGATTACAAACAGATGTGAACGCATGAAACAGGTTAAAGCTTTGACGTCACAGTTTAATTTTCCTCGCTCAGTATTCGGGATCTGTCGGAGCAACTGCATTCAACGCCCTGGGGGACATTTCTCGCCACGTATGCGAGCTGATCAGCGCGGCACACTCGCCGAACTCAAACCAACGAGCGAAGATCGTCAGCACAGACAACCGAATCACAACTGGAAAAAAATGTAGTGTGGTGTGAACACTGAGTGCTGAAGGATTCTTCTGAAACTTGGTGAAGAAGCTGAAGTAGAGTTGTTAAAAACACTAGCTAAAAGCCTAAACAAGCAGGACACTAGCTAAAACCTAAATGTAGCAAAAGACTAGCTAAAGCTAAAAGGAGCAAAAGGTTACCTTAAATTATAAAGACTGGCTAGAAGCTAACTATCAAAATGCTGGCTAAGCTAAAAGTAGCAAAGTGCTGGCTAAAAGGTAAAAGTAGCAAATGGCTAGCTAAAAGAAGCAGAATGGTAGCTAAAACTTTAAAGTAGCGGTAGGACAAAAACAGAGCAAGTATGCTGAAGCAGATATTACAGCAAACAATGTCTCTGAAGTGTAGAAGAGATCTGGATGCATTTCAACCGGGGAATTAAAAAAAAAGAAAAAAAGTTTAATATTTCGAAAAGTATAAAAGCCAAAAGTCGCAGCACCCATCTCCTGAATGAGCTGAAGGTTTTGAAGTATGAATGGCTAAAATAGCCCATAGTATGAAGTAGTAGTTAAGAGTGCAAAAACAAACAAACAAACAAAAAAAACTGGACAATATTAGTGTGAATGGTAAAACAGCAGTAATACAAATCACATATCCTGTTCATTTTGGTTTGTTGTCATCCATCCATCTTCCTCTCCGCTTATCCGGGGTCGGGTCGCGGGGGCAGCAGCCTAAGCAGGGAGACCCAGACTTCCCTCTCCACAGCCACTTGGGCCAGCTCCTCCGGGGGAATACCAAGGCGTTCCCAGGCCAGCCGAGAAACATAGTCCCTCCAGCGTGTCCTGGGTCTTCCTCTGGGCCTCCTCCCGGTGGGCCGTCACCAGGAGGCGTCCTCACCAGATGCCCGAGCCACCTCAACTGGCTCCTCTCGACGTGGAGGAGCAGCGGCTCTACTCTGAGTCCCTCCCGG
>NC_051430.1:8379248-8407086 GCF_001649575.2 Kryptolebias marmoratus | reverse complement strand
GATGACCGAGCTTCTCACCCTATCTCTAAGGGAGAGCCCAGACACCCTGCGGAGGAAACTCATTTCAGCCGCTTGTATTCGCGATCTCGTTCTTTCGGTCACTACCCAAAGCTCGTGACCATAGATGAGGGTAGGAACGTAGATCGACCGGTAAATCGAGAGCTTGGTTTGTCTTTTCAATATAATTAAAAAAAAAATAAAAATAAATAGCTAAACTACTGCCAACAAATGAATAAACTCAGGCTCAGACACAAACGTTTGTTAGTGAAGTTTTTCCAGAGCTACTGAAAGACTTGACATTAATCTATTGTTTTTTTGTCCTTGTATAATTGCAGCATTTAAATGTAAATATATTTAGCAAACAGAAACCTAATAATTTAAATTAACCGATCCAGTCATGGAAAGGCCCGTTCTTCCTCCTATTAACATTTTTATTCTCTTCACCTCCAAGCTAAACGGCGAGTTGCTAATCGCTGCCCTCTGCTTCTGGATCATCGTGGTTTAATTGTTCTTCCCCTTCAGCTGAACGAGATCGGACTCTTGTGATTCCTCATTCTCTGCGATCATTAGAGTTACCTCTTTCATTTGACTTTCATTTATTTCTGGTTCCAGTTACACGTGAAGCTCAGTTACAACACAAAACAGTTTTATTACATCTTTAAACCTTTTACAGAAAATTGTAGGAAAGTTTCACATATGAAGTCAAACCGAAGTTACAATAGTTTTAAAATCCACAAGGTAGAAATCTGATCGCCCTCTAGAACCGATAAGAAACCATTAAATTACTGTAACAAACGGCATTTCTTTGTACTGGAAGAAAAGCTAGGTCTCTTATTTCTATATGAAACCTGGGTTTAAAAATAAAAGATCATCAGGGAGTGTTCGAGAACCTCAAAAGCTCGTAACGGTCACATCTTACAGAAGGTGCGCCTTCTTTACCGCATCATCTGACCTAATTCACGTCCACTCGTCACACAAAGTACAGAGATATACACGAAAACAGTGAAAAAAACTAACAAAGTTAACGATTTTCAAGGCTACAGAATAAAATTAATTCCGATCAGTATTTCAGTAACATTTTATAGTGATTTGAAGAAATGAAGTGACAGTAACTATGTTTCTGTCTCGAGGACTCACTGCCGCCCCTCGCTCTCGACCCTGCAGGCCACGGCTGTGATCAGCGCTGCTCCTTTGCCGCTTCCATCCTCCGACTTCAGGAAGGTCACCTGACACTGCGGGGCCAAATCCTGCAGCGTTTCTTGCATGATGCTGGAGAAACTTTAGGATAAGTGGAAGAGAGCACAAAAAGACTTATTATAGATGTATATATTTAAAAAAAAATCACTAATCTTTTTAAATGTTTAGTTAAAGTGCATTAAAACATGGGTTAATACAAAGCTTTAAAAGGCAAGTTTCATGGTTTTTTTTACTTTTAAAATGTGTTAGGGTCGTTGATCACAATAGTTGTATTTATTTTATGGCTCAAAGAGAGGACTCCAGCTTGAATGTGAGCTCATATAACAAAGTTTATTATAACTAATTTCACAATAAAGCTGCTTTCTTCTTTTTCTTTCAGCTGTTCCCTTTTCAGGGGTCATCCTCCTTCATCTAACTCTGTCCTCACTCCATCTCTCTAACTTTTATCTCTCAGTCGTTCAACCTGTGCTGTACCTCTGATGACCTCATTCCTAATCCTGTCCATCCTTGTCCCTCCCAAGGAGAACCTCAACATCTTCAGCTCTGCCACTTCCAGTTCTGTCTACTTGTCAGTCCCACTGTCTCCAAACCATACTACACCATTGTCATGAAAAAAATTAATTTGACCTTTGACCTTTGCTGCCACCCTTTTGTCACAAATCACCTCTGAAACTTTTCTCCATCCACTCCATCCTGCTTGGACTCTCTCCTTCACCTCTTTACCACACTCCCTGTTTTCCTGGACAGTCTCACTCACAGTTTTTATTTTGTCAAAAAAACAAACAAAAAATAAACAGAAGTCTGAAATTCTGAAGCACAACAACATTGTTTAATTAAATAAAATCCTGATTTTACTTAAGCACCTCATTAAACCTCCAGTCACATAACATCTACATTGTCATTTCTGTTTTTGATGAACAAAAGGAAAAGCTAGAAACAAAGCAAAATGGTGACCAAAGACTTGAAACTTTGAGTCAAATTGACCCGAAGGTACAAGGGCTTCTCTACCTCTCTCTATCTCTCTCTCTTTTGAGAGCTTCAGGAGGGTTAATAACTGCCTGCCTCACAGTCTCTCGGTGTGTCAGAAAAGTGCTTTTTATTACTACTTGTCTGCTTTGAAAAAATTAAAAAAGGCCCGATTGTGATTTTTTTTTTATTTTAAGGGTGCAAATCTGTTAGAATTGAAACACTCATTACCGTCCCGTTCAGAAATTTTCTTCTAAATCTTGAAGTGCAGCTTTGAAATAAGACATGCAAATTATACACCTTAAGGTGCAGCTCTTTGGAAATAATAGTCTATAACCTTTGGTGGCGGATTGTTGCACAGCATAGACAAGTTTGCAAAAAAAAAAAAACTGCAAGAAAACAATAATGGAGATCAATAGATTTTTGTGAAACTCGTGAGAAAAGCCAACCCTCGTTGCAGCTCTAAAGAGCAGACATACAGCCCAGCAGAAACATCATTCAGTTTAAACGGGTCACAGAAAGTTAAACTTTCCACGTCTGAGCTGGCATGTTGGTACCTTAGATAGGTTTTACACAATCACAGTTCAAGTTTGATGATTTTTACAGATTTTTCTAAGAAATGTTCAATTGGAAGGTGTCCCACCAATCTGAATTGTCTAAAATGTCTAAAAAGTTTCAAATGTTTTACAAATTCTTCACTCATGTAACTCTTTTTGGTGCATACTGTAAATAAATTTTACATCAAAACGTGGGATTTTATCCAGTGTCTCTCTCTCTCTGCTGCGGGACTCAAATTCCTCTGAAATCCAGTGTTCAGCCAAGATTTCACAGACTTTAGTTAGTATTTTAGCTCAAAATATTAAGTGAGGTTTTTTTTTAAAAAAAAAAATTGTCTCATCTCTGACATAAAACACTGCAGAAACATGACAAAAATCATGTGACTACCAGGGTCACAATTTAAGAATTATTGAGATGTGACAGTTTTTGCAAAGCAACTGTTTTGTTTGAGGCTTATTTTCTGCTTGCCTGTCATTAACTCAGGGGTCAGGGAGTGAGACACAGCTGTGTGGTTACCATAGTGACCATAATGAGCCACTAGCAGCAGCCTAAACATTTCTTTCTTTACATTTCTTCTACAGTTTTCTTCTCAACTTAGATTGTTAAAAGGTTGTACTGGTATTTTGGCTTGTAGCTGCATTGACATCCTTCAACATTTCTTCAGAAATCTCCTAATTTATGTTGGTACTCCACAGATTTGTAGTCATTTTCTTTTGTCTTTTGGTAACAATAAATCATGAAACTTTCCTTTTAAACCAAAACCTCAGTAAAACTGTGCATTTCTTGTATACAGCTTTGTTTGATACATAAGACTGAGCCAAAGTAAATCTGTTAGAGATGAACAGCTCCTTACTGAGGGTGCGTCTTATACAGGGTGCCGTCCACGCCCACGGTGATGGAGAGCTGGTTCAGGTTGCGGCTCTGGCGAATTCGGTCAACGAGGGCAGCTAAACCGGCACCGCAGAGCTGCGCTGCCCGCCGAGCGACCACGCTGCACACCTCCTTCACCAGGACGCTGTCGTCACACGTGGAGACGGTGAGGCCCAGGTGCTGCAGGATGGAGCGGACCTGACGCATGGCCAGCCGGTCGCTTCAGGATCAGAGAGGATCACAGAAAGACATGACATGACAGCACCAGGCAAAAAAAAAAAAAAAAAAAAATTAAAAACTATTTAATATTGGACAAAATTCACTCAGCCCAACTTCATAAGGAAAAAAATGTGAAACAAAAACAAATATATTAAAAGCTGAACACTGTAATTTTGTAAAATAAACTTTTAAAAAGTAAATAACATTGTATTTTATTCAAATAAATCAGGGGGAAACAAAATAAATCTAGTAATTTGCATTTTTAAATAAATTGCCTGAAGAAATAATAATATGCAAATGAGAACGCAAAGTGGTTGCAGACCTTAACAAGCTGTTGCCACCAACTGACTGAAAGCAAAACAGATCTGAACAGAACTGTTAGAAACAACGAAAGGATTATAAAACTCTATAAAACTCATTTAATACGTGTTATAGAAAAATATGCTGATTGTTCTAAAATCTGAGGCAAGTACAAACTGATAGGGAAGGCTGTGAAAAGGAAGCACACCAGCAGATAACGTAAGAGGTCAAAGCAGAAGGACAGAAAAATGAAAGCAATACGTTTAGAAAAAAGGAGAAAATAAATCAAACAAGTTTGGTCTGCGTTTGGAGCAAAACTGCAAGTAATCTGATTAAAAAAAATTCCAACCAGAGAAGCCGAACAAAACCCCTCATTAGCAACTAAACTGTAAAAGAGAAAAGAAAAAAAAAAAGTCTCCAGGGATGAGAAGCGGTCATGAATGGATGATTGGATGACAGTGATATTCAGAGACAAATAATAAATCTGCCTTAGATCCAATGCAACAGACACATGTGAGTGAAAAACAAGACCTTTGGTCCAAAAGTAAAAGTTTTTATAGATGCATTAAAAGTAGTTGTAAATGGTGATTGACTCGTGAAAAAACAGTGGGTTACAAAGGTCTTCAGTGACTTCAGACTTTGATGGAGGTTCACTTTTCAGCAGGACAATAACACTAAACTCACGCCTGAAGCAACACTCCACTGGTTTACGAACAAACAGGTGAATGTCCTGAAATGTAAAAAATGTAAAAAAATTGCGTTAGCAAGAGCCACACAATGGTTGCATTCACAGCAGCCCTGTTTAGTTCACTTTAATCGAACTCTAGTTTGTTTGCCTAGAACAGGGGTGGGCATTCCTGGTCCTCGAGGGCCACTATCTTGCAGGTTTTCCTTGTTTCTCTGCTCCAACACACCTGATTCGAATCAATGGATGATTACCAGGCTTCTGTAGGACATGAAGAAGTGATTTAAGCACTGAATCAGGTGTGTTGGAGCAGGGAAACAATTAAAACATGCAGGACAGTGGCCCTCGAGGACCAGGAATGCTCACCCCTGGCCTAGAAAGTCCGGTTCGTTTGGAGAGGTGTGAACGCGCAATCCAACTCTGATGAGGACCAAGAAAGCGAACTCTGGTCCGCCTAAAAACCTCGGTCTCTGTTCGGTTGAAGTGAACTCTGGCACGGTTCGAATGCATATGTAAATGCAAGCGGACCGGAGACCGCTCCAAAAGCAGGAAGTGGACTACAGCACAGGGCCTTCTGGGTAAATACAACAAAAACAAACGTGCCTTTCTACCACTAGCGGGAGAAATGGCTCGAAGTTTGTTTGGCACATGTACCACAGACAAAACAGAAATCCTAAAATCGCTAAAATTTGACGCCACTCCATTTTAGTTTCCTTTTCCAGAAGAAGGAATTTGCGCTCAGTGTCTTCTTCAGAGGTTTTCGTGTCGTTTTCTTCAGTAGTTCTTGGTGTAGCGCCTGCACAGGCGAGGATGAGGGTGGGGGGTGGGGTGCCTAAAAGGGTTTAGCTCGATTGATTCAGTGCAGTGTGAATGTGAACCACAGCAGCTGAAAATTTAACAAATGTCGCAATTTTGGTCCCCAACCGAACCAAGTCTACCCTACAAGGCGAAGTCCAATCAGTTTATTTTACCACAGGAGGACTCCAATCAAGGCGCAGGAACCTCTCAGCAGCAATCAAGAGAAATACGAGGCACCTGAGCTAAAGCTCAAGTGTTGCAAAAGCGAATTACACAGTTCACTGCAACTTTTATTGCAAAGGATTGGCATTCGTATTCAGTGGTTGAAAACCAGGACTTGTGTGCCACGTTTTACAGTTTAGAGCCACACACGTTGGTCCTAAGTTTAAGATACTAACACAGCCATTTCCACACCAAAAAGTTGTGGAAACACTGAAAAAAGCAGGTCCATCTAAATGCATCAATCACTGTTTATAATTGCATTGCAAACCTCTGAATCGTAACTGAATCCCACTCAAGATTCCCACCTTTATTGTATACGAGTGCTGCCTGTCCAACTTGGAAAGTTGAGCAGTTTTGTCATGAAGAATGAAGAAGAATTGCAGGTCCGTGAGTCGTACCGAAGGAGATATAATGCTGTAATTGATGCAAAAGGTGGATCTACTAAGTATTGAGAGGATGGATGGATACTTTGCAGTCTCCTGTGAAGCCCACTGAGACCCTCAACATCTCAAGTATTTCACATATCATACTTAACTATCTGGCAAAACAAAGACCCAGAACTATATAATGACACTGTACACCACCCATTTATGGCACAGCGTAAGTTGTAACTCCTAATATATGCTGACAGTATTTTTTTTTTTAAACAAACATGACTTAATACAGTGAGAGTGTGAATGGCTGTTTGTCTCGTTTGTCACTGTGTCCCTGTGATGGACTTGTGTCCTGTCCAGGGTGTCCCCCGCATCTTACACGACTGCTGGAGATAGGCACCAGCTCCGGGCGACTCAGAAAAGGAGAAGAAGGTAAAGAAAACAGATGGATGGATGACTTAATACTGATTTTCGTATTTTGCTTCTGCCAGAACTGTAATAAAACTTCTGGTTTGTTTGCAAATATGGTTTTGGAACACCATATTTATCATTAGTCGAGGATTACTCATGAAGATGGCCGGAGATCATCAACAAAAACATTTTAATTACAATGCTGTGGGCAGATGGCTGAGCAATGAGAAATATTTCATTAAAACCTAAGTATCTGCCAAATCCTTGCTCACTGTTTGTTAATCAGCATTGTCATCAGACACGTCTGCTTATATCTGCAATCAAACGTTTGCAATCTCAGAAACAGAGAAAGAGGAGCTTGTTTTCCTCCAGAGCATGGTGGGTTTCAAATGACAAATGAGAATTTCAGGTATTTTTATGCAGAGAAACTAGTGAATTAATGAATACTTCCACAATATTAGGGTCAATAAATTTCTTAAACATTGAGGAGTAGGGTCAGATGGTATTTTTTGAAAGCTGGACTTGCCAATCACTACAAGCCACATGGCGTTGGTCCTGAACAACGGAGTTGGAACTGGATGATGTGTCATTGTCATGAACCGCACTGGTATTCCTTTTTAGGCAGCAGTCATCCTGACAGTGACAGGATAAAGTACCCCAGGTGTTAGACAACAGCACATGAAGGAACAATGATAAATCAGACTCGCCTATTTCTCATTCCGAAACACTCAAAGCTTTACGGCAACAAACTCATACCACAAAACTTTATCGTTCTGTTGGTTTTGCCAAGTTTAGAGCCGGGACTTTTCTCTTGGCTCCACAGGACTGGGATTAAGACAGATTACAATGATGCATGTCATCTAAATAACTTGGGGGTATATCAGCACCTCTTAAGTAAATGAATAAAGTTTTGGACTCCTTATTCCTCATTGCATCAGTGAAAACGAGACTCATTCCTTTCTTTTTAGAACAATAATGCATTTTGACAAAGAGCAAAGAGGGCTGAACTTTTACTTTCAAAAAACCAAAAAGAATTAATGGCATGGCCAGCAAAGTGTCTGAACTTCAATTTGATTGAAAATTTATGTTGAAAACACAAAACAAACGGCTTCATGCCATGGCTCACAAATTCTTCGGGTAAATGGATTCACCATTTTTCCACCTGACAAAAAAATGACATGAATATGACATTTGTTGATGTTGTTTTTTTTTTTTGTTTGTTTTAAAGCAGAGGTCCCCAAACTCCGGACACAGACCGGTACTGGTCCGTGGGTCATTTGGTACCAGGCCATACAGAAGGTTTTTTTTATTTTCGGAGTCTGAACGACATTATTTAAAAAAAAAAAAAAATTGACCAGAGTTTCTCCACTACATCCATCTAAGACTCACTCTTGATGCGTGTCAAAATGCATGTGATACGTGACCGCTAAAAACAAATCAAAAAAGCAGCAAAATGAGTAAAAAACAAACGTCTCTGGAAGCCCTAGATGGGACCGTCTTGTTACTGAGAAACAGGTTCAGGGCTCCACTAATTCAGCGTTATGGTGAGTTCTATTCTTTGTGCACTTCATATTTGTGGTGTATCTTATTTTAAAGGGCGTGTTTAAACACAGAGAACATTAGGGGGAGGAGAGGGTGTTTTTTATGTTAATAACGCAATACCAGGACGCAGCTAACAAAGCTGTGAGTACACGTTGGATTTACGTTTATTATGTTTTAAAAAATACCCTAATTTTCATGCCGGTCGTATCATTTTATTTTGTTGTCTTTATCCGCCACACTTTTAAAGGGCGGTCCGTGAAAATACTGTCTGATAATGAACCGGTCCGTGGAGCTAAAAAGGTTGGGGACTGCTGTTTTAAAGTGCTTTTTAAAGCATGAATGTTCATAATTGGTCATTTTTGCAAGCAAATATGTGGCTTCAAACAGCTGAAGAGACTCAAAAGCAGAGAGAGCTCAGCTAGGAACAGGAAAGTGGTTAAATCAAACCAGTGAAATATTAGGTTTTGATTGTTTTACGTCTGTAATGTTCTGAGATACAAATAAAGAAGAAAAAAAATGTGCATCTTTAACAGATTTTAGATGAATAGCCAAGGGCTTCCTTGTACAGCTGCCTCGGTGGAACAGGAAAGTGATGAGAGAACTTCAGTTAAGTTCATCTCTAATTGCTTCACGGTTCTGATTTAAGGCTGAAATAACACCCACATCCTTCCTGGTTTTGTGGTTTTTAGGTTGATGTATGACCAAGCAGCAGTGTTGAGGAGGAGCAAGTGAGTAGACTTCATTTGCCTAATCTAGCTTTTACTTTGAATCTTAGTGGAAATGCAATTGATGTAAGGCTTAAAAAACAATTTAGCACCTCTTTAAAAGAAAAAAAAAAAAAAAGAACGGACATTTAAGCCTTGGGTGCTGTTTCTCAAAATGCACCTAAAAGCACAAATATAAGAACAGGCCCCAAAGCATTTCAGATCAAGACCCCACAGGAACACAAAAGAGATATGAAAAGTAAAAGGAGACTCAAAAAGGCAAAGCTAGTTAGGGTTACAGGAATAACGAGTAATGCACTCAACCATCATGCGATGATGATAAGGTTTCTAACGTGGAGGAAGCGGTTGCTGCGCAGATTAAACAAACAGGATCTCATTTGCTAACTTTGACACATGCCCACGGGGCTCAAGAGTGAGACCATTTTGGTCACACATGCCATCAAAAATCTGTCGACTGTGAAGAAAATTCTAATCCGCCAGACCAGTGCGTCGGTCTGCGTGCGCTTCTGTATGTGCTGTTAATTTTCCCCCACTGGTCGTCTGTGTCACGTCCCAGATTGTTGATCATCTGTCGAAAGAGATGCTGCTCTTCTCTTCTCTGAGCTCCAGCTGGCAACTCCAATTAGATCCTGACGGAACATGTGATTGGCTCTGTACCTGACGAACTTCACTACTGGGTCCTGTTCTTTCACTCAAGAGCTTCTAGTTTGTGTCTGGCACCTGAGATAAGGAAATTACTTCTACTTGTGTTTACATTTGTATTTGTTGTCATTTGATACCGTAAGCCAGCTGTAAACACAGCACCGTAGAGCCCTGTAATAATTATAAAAGCACAGTTTCAGCTGGAACCCTTTTTTCGCTCCATCTTCATGTGGGAGAGGAGCTGAGGCAGTCAGCCTACTGTGAGAACAAACACAGATCACCTGATATTTCAGAGCAGTCTCTCTATAACAGAAAAATCAACAGGTTATCCTATTAGGGCGTCAAAAGACAGAGCGACAGACATAATCAGTCAGAAGCTATCTGCCCTGTATTGTTGTTGCAGCTCTGTTTGACGTGTGATCTACAGTCTTGCACGCTTTCTTTCCTTACTACACAATTACCTCAACGCACAGGGAGAGTGGGGGAAACACGGTGAGACAAGTGTTTATTTGTGCTGCTCACCTTTCAATCTGTGACAGGAACTTGGTCTCGAAGATGCCCCGGGTCTTCAGCCGCTCGGACAGCTTGCCTCTGAACAGCAGGCCCTTGGTGGTGAAATCGAGGAGCACGTTCCTCACAATTTCTCCAAGGTACATGCCGCTGATCATCTTCTCATACCTTTAAAAGAAGAGGGAGAAACTAATAAGAACTTTGCACATTTTACATGATGGTAAAAATCATCATCCATCATTGTTCCATACAGTTGCACACTTTATATTTTTTTTTACAAAAATGAGTCCCTCTTACACTGTTTGCAGTGTTTTCAGGGGGGAAAAAACTGTCAACGAGAATGAGAGCAACGTTTCTTTACATCAGAGGATCGTTTAGAGTGATTTTGTTTTAATGTGGGTTTGGGTGAAGTATTTCGAAGAGGTCAGTATGCTACCTGCAGCAGACAAGGGTCAGTTTGGAGAATCAGGTGAGATTTCTGACAGGTGAACCAAGCTAACAAGAGCATGGGTCAGGACTACCAGAGTGTGAAATTTAACCGTCTAAAATAGGTCCAGCCTCAAAAACTTCATAGGAGTTAGGGGGAACATAATATTATGTATTTTTGTTTCACATCAGTTTTGAAAAAAGGCCCATTTGACAGTCCAGTTGATTAGATGTTTTGTTGGAACACGGTAGCAATAATCAAAAGTGAATAAAAAAATAATTCAGATTGACCTGTTTTTATAAAAAATAATATATATATATATATATATATATATATATATATATATATAAATATATATATATATATAAATATATATATTGTTTTGTGTAAATATTTTTCCTTGTGGTTGTTTTTCTACCAAATTAAACACCTGAATAAACATCCACTTGATGTTGGTGAGTCCACATTTTGGTGGTTGGAATAAAACAAAAATCCTTTTGTAAATATACAAAAAAAATTATACAAAATTCTCTCTGAAAGAATTCAGATCTTTGTCTACTGCAGGTGGACCCTCGCATAAAAATTATATTATTTTTCTTTATTTAAAAAAAAAAAACAATCACCAGGTTTACTCTTTGACACACAAACAATATTTCTTAACAGGCGTTCAAACAAGTTCATGACTGCGGGTTTTATTTCCAAATTACCAACTCAAACAAAGAGAAAGAGCAGAAGAAAAGCGTGATGGACTGTATTTTGCTTCTAAAACAGCACTTTGCTTTGAAATTACACATAAATACCTCTGTTTCCCAGGAAAGTTTGAGCAATCATCAACAGCATGATCAAATTGGGTGCAAAAGTCGTCCAGTTCGCCCTTTTCACCAAACGCTCCCCACTCAACGTTGACACACATACGACCCTCGTTTCCCTCCACCATTTCAATGTTGTGCATTTCCTCCATGTAGCAGGCGTTGGTGCCAGTGCCTGAATTAAAAACAGAGGTGTTACATGTGCCTTTCGTGAAAGTGAAACATCAATCAGTTCCTAAAGAAATATCACCCACTGGTTGCTCTATATCTATGTATATCTAAATATTCTAAATAAGGAGGTAGAGTTGGGGGGCTGACAGACTTACCTACAATAAGTCCAACCTCACATTTGGGGTCCTCGTAGCCGCAGGTCATCATGGTTCCCACTGTGTCGTTTACTATTGCCACGAAGTTCAAGTCAAATTCCTAAATACAGGAACAAGAGGCCGAAGTTATGGCTTTCACGTGCATCAAGTTAAAACCTGAGATGGGGTAAAAATTTTAATATTTACATCCCCAACTGCAGAAATGTTGGGGCGTTGTGTAAAATGCAAATAAATACAATGATTTGCAAATTCAATAAAGACATATTTTATCCAAATGTTTCACTTACGAAATGGTACCACTTTCAGAATAATAAAAAAAGGTCATTTTGAATTTGATGGCAGCAACGTATCTTAAAAAAGCTGGAACAGAGGTGAGAGAAGTAAGTGGTACTAAAACAGCTGGAGGAACATTTTGCAACTAATTTGGTTATTTGGCAACAGGTCAGTAAGAGGACTGGGGATAAGATAAGAAAAGATTTCCAGAATCTGGAGAAATCTCTGAGCTCAAAGGACCAGGCTTAGGAACACTTCTACAGATCATTGTCTATAACCACAGCTCACTGGGCCAGCCACTAATGCTGCTTAAAGCTCCATCAGATAAAGAAGAAACCATATATGAACACCATCAAGAAATGCTGGCGTCTTTTCTAGCCCTATGGTCATTTAAAATAAACTAAGACAAAATGGAAAACTGTCCTGTGGTCAGTTTTATTTGGAAACCACGTTCTCCATACTAAAGAGGAAAGGGACCATCCAGGCTGTTATCAGTACACGGTTGAAAAGCCTGCCTCTCTGATGGTATGGGGGTGCATTAGTGCCTATTACATGGGCAGCTTACACATCTAGTAGGGGGCCGTCAATGAGGAAAAGTATATAGAGGTTTTAGAACATCTGCTCCCATCCAGATGACATGTCATCTTTGGGTCCTGAATTAATATGTTTACCGTTTTCCATTGTAAAATAGTGTTGAAAGTATGAATTTAAATATGTTAAGCCATAGAATTAAATGGAAGGTAGACTTTCTCAGGACTGTAGGTGATTAGAAAATAATAAAAGGAGTAATTCTGTCATCGCTGACAAGAAAAACTCCAAAAACTCCCACTAAGACACTGTGACTGGATTATCTTATTGTCATCTTATACGATAATCTTCAGGTGCTGTCTACGCTCATATTAAAGAGTATTTCATTTGACGCTTCTTTGGCACAAAATAAACCCTCTGACACCTCATTCATAAGAGCAGACTGTCTTTATTCAAAGGTGTGAAATGTATAAACAAATCATTAATGCAAAAGGTAATGTGGCTCCAATTAAAACAAGTGAGGAATGCTGCATGAAAGTGAGTAAGTTGTCATTTTACCTGCACAGAGAGCACTTTAATGTTAAACAAAGTTCCAAAGGCACTGTGGTCCTGTTGTACAATAGGTCCCAAAATACATGAAAAAGATCCATGCCTTTGATCAAAGCCAGGTAAAATTAAAGTTTACTGATGACTACACCTGGAAACATGAACTAATTAACTTTTTAAAGCGTATTATATCCAGTTTTAAAAGTCTAGAATGAAGCTGTGATCAAATCAGGACATTAACATTAACCCCAATGCTGTGAGTAAATACATAGCTGTCATGGTAATATGACACCCAGCCTTCACTTTGTTTTACTGTCACTATGAGGAGTCTTTGGTGCCATAAAGTCAACTTAAAAGTGCCGTGTATTCCCACAGGAGAATGTTATCAGCAAAAATTGATAACACTAAAGAAAAGACCTGGGTTTTCTCTTTGGGTGAAGAACAAAATCTGTGCTGGAACAGTGTTTTTAAGATATGTAACAAAAGAAACAGTTTTGTGATAAATCTGGTGGACAAATGCCAACACTTGATCAATTCCTTTGCTAATTTTTAAGATGAAGGCTGAAGTGATTTTCCATCATTTACGATAATCTGACCTTTATTTTACAGAAATTGAACGCTTTACTTTGGTTCAATACTGCTGCCAGGACACATTCAAATGCTGTTTTTGTCTGATATGTGAAACCGCCACTGAGGCATGCTTCACACAAACCATTCCTTCTTGAGAGGAGCAGACTTAGTAACTGAATTTCTCTATGCTTTTATTTAACAGCACGTCTACAATCCACATTTCCCTTTTCATCTCTCGGCTCGAAACGCCTGACTCAAAGAGGGGTTGTTAGGGGGTTACATACTTTTCTCAGCATGGACGGGGAATGATTGCACGGCGTTCAATAAATACCTGAAAACCGTGTCTTGTAAAGTTCGTGACAATGTGCTGGTATAACATTCAACCCGCATGGGAAAAGTTCACAAATCATGCACGCACGAACTGACCTGTTTGCGGCGAACAGCCTCTTTAAGTAACATAACGACATCTTTCCCCTCACAGTCGCTGGCTTTGAAACCCTTCGTCCACTTCAGGAGGATCCCCTGAACAGATAAAAGCAGCAACGTTTTAGAACAAATACCTGCATCAAAATACACTAAATACATAGATTTTGAAGTGTGTCAATGCAAAACTCTTAACATATCTTTGTAAGACTATAAACATGCAAACGCTTTGATGTATAGACTGTAAAAGTGTAAAGAGACTGTTGTAAGTGGCTCGTTATGATCGCCATGGTAACCACACACACCTGTTTCTGTCACTCCCTGACAGGAAACTTAAGAGAGGGAACAGGAACAGACTAAAAGATAAAAGCCTCTAATTGTGCAAAAAATATAAATCAGATCAAATTCTTAAACCCTGAGCGGCAGAAGTCTCAAACAATCACATGTGAGTTTTTAGGTTTCTGAAGTGTTTTATGTAGGAGACAGAACAAATCAAAAAGAGAATAAACCGAAGCCTACGGGAGCTCTGTGTGTGTGTGTGTGTGGGGGGGGGGGGAATCCATAACTGTACTTATGTGTTTTAGTGAAATAAATGGTGTTCTCAACCCAATAACACATCTGGAAAACGAGGAAAAAGTCAACTGATTGTCTAAAAGAGTTTAAATTAAAGATAGGTTTCTTTAACATTTTAAGCGAGAACGGCTCCTATCGGTTCCCAGCGCCATAAATCCTTCCTCTGCCTCAGCTTCTGTTCTGTTCTCCATTTACATTATGCTAACCTCTGCAGCTTTACATCTCATCAGTTTCAAAATAGCTGGAGAGCCAAACTCCTGGCAAGCAGTCAATACTGGTTCGTGTCAGTGCTTCATCACCCTGCATTCCTTAAAGCACCATCCATGCCTGCTTTTAGTAGCTGCTCTGCAGACTAAAGCAAAAGATTCTCAGCTATAGGGAAAAACGTTGTAAAGACATTTCCTGACAAGCCGGTATGTCCTATTTAGTAGTTCTTATTCTATAAAGTTCTTCTGTTTGCGACCTCATAGAAATTGCTAGGTTTGGGATATTTCTCTATTGAGCTGTTGAATATTTGTTAATTCACCACACGGTTAGACAGCTTCAAGGGGAAAAATGCGGCTAACATCATAAAGCATGGAATTTAGAAAATTAAACGACAAACTGAATTTACAAAAAAAAAAAATACGCAAATAGAAATAAAACTGGTCTTATTTGGCAATAAGAATGTAGAAGAGATTTTTCTGATTTTCCTTTGATGACCTCAGCGCCCGAGGGTCACAGAACCGCTACAGACTCCAAATAGGGTTTTGATTAGGCAGCGATGACTTCCATGAGCAGGCTCCCATTCTTGTTAACCTTCCCCACCCCTTCTGTACGGAACAAGTTGTTGGCGTTAGTAGGGAAAAAGAAAAACAGCAGGTGCTATTTCTCAAACGGCGGAAACATTCAGTGAAGACTGCACAAAAGAACTGCGAAAAAACTGAATGAAGTATTGTTGAGTATCACTGCTGGACCACTTCTATGAACGCTGAACCTAACGAGGTTTAAAAACATCAATTTAGATGGAGTGATTGTCACAAGGCTCTTATTAGCAGGTTTGAACAGTAAAAGTCTGTCTCAAATCTTAAATAACTCTTTTCCACGGAGCAAACGGTTGTTCATTTTGACCGCATGATTAAAACGTTGCCACGAAGCTAATTTGGTTAGTTATTATACGTGCATTTAGGATTTAATTGTCGTTTTAAATCCAATTACAAACCAACGAGATGACAACCGGAAAGTGTACCACAGTCACCCAGTGACCCTAAAAAGTACAGGCTGAATTTGAGCAGAGGGCAGCTCCTCGTCTGTCTCCTCTAGCAGCCTTGCCTTGATTTTTGGGCATCAATTATCTTAATTTATAAAAAGCTGTGAAGCTGATTGAAGGAGTCCAGGGTAGCTGATTGTTAGGACAAGGTTTGAAGGGATATTTCTAAAGCTTTTCAACTTGTATCACCTGCCTGATAAGGGCTGAATGAACCACTGTTCTGCCAAGTCAAATAATTAAATATTTGAAAAAAAGCTAAATACTTTTAGTGAAAAACCTCTAGGAGAAATTTGCAGTGTCTCTACAAGGCCCTCTCTGGAACCATGCCCTGATTTAATCCCTCTGGGTTTCTCTACATGTCGAGCTGAACTTTTTTTTTT
This sequence comes from Kryptolebias marmoratus, assembly GCF_001649575.2. Lineage (NCBI taxonomy): Eukaryota > Metazoa > Chordata > Actinopteri > Cyprinodontiformes > Rivulidae > Kryptolebias > Kryptolebias marmoratus. Next base: position 8,390,963 of record NC_051430.1, on the reverse strand, counting down.
CTTTTCTTGACCTTGATTTAAGTTGTGGTGGATTGTCTTTTATGGAGAACCAGGGCCACTTACACAATCACATTCCCAAAACACCCAATTATGTTTCTTTTTAGAAACCCCCGTCTGAATTATATCTTATTTTACACATAACGTTTAGAGGCACAAACATACAGTTACATTTATTGCGCAGTGCTTCTAATTGTCGTCATCAGCTAAATGACGCTCCCCATAGTTCGCTGATTGTTCGACCTTCCAGCTGAGATGAATGTCGAATTGGTAGCACTTATTTTTTCAAGGTAATATGTTGTTGTGGAAACTAAACTTGTGTGATTGAGGCTGGCTTTGCTTGCTCCTCATCAGTCTGACCGGTCAATAAGACAGACAGCAATTCAGAGTGGCCTTTTACGACTTCACGCTAGATGTTTCTGCACAGACAAATGGGAATCGTTAACTAGTTCGAGAAAATCTTCAGAATGAATTACTGTGTTACCATCTTCAGAGCTTCCTGTCGCTCTAATCTCATTCACGCCAACAGTTTATGAAAAGCTATAGAAATCCAGTTGAATTTGTCACACTTTAAGCACAAAGCCAGCTACAGTTACATACAGTATGTAATCCATATGAAATGAAAGCACGACCTCATCCAGTTTGCTCTGATGACAGGGGAAAGAGAAGGTAAATCCCAGAGGTAAGGATGCGCCTCTCATGCCCATGTATTCCAGGAAGTCAGCGATGCAGTGGACAATATGGTCGAACAGCTGGAACCAAAATAGAAAAAAAAGCACATAATTATCATATTCAGTGTGTTATTCCCTCCCAGTGGATTATGTTTCACCTAAAGTGTTTTTAAGAAAAAAAATGGTTGAATTCAAAAGTAAAATTTCTTAAAGGAACGCGTGTCACTTGCTGTCTTCGAGTGCTCCGAGCACAAGTTGGCGATGACTCAACTACTATCCCACATTTTAGCTCAATATTAGTCACACACACACACACACACACACACAGTCACACACAGTCACTTCCAGTGCCTTGAAAAAGTACTCATGTCCCTTAAACTTTTCCGCATTTGTCACGTGAAAGTACTTTACTGGGATTTTATGTAATAGACCCACAAAAAGTAGCACATAATTGAGAAGTGGAAGGAAAATTAGACATGGTTTTCAAAAGTTCAAGGGGTATGAATAATTTTTCAATGAACTGGGCGGAGCTGTGCCTGATCAGTCGTCTTTCGAGGCAGCAGGTGATAAAAATTAGACACCAAAAAAAAATAAGATAATTGCCATTTGGTTCAGTGACCTTTGTGTTTTATCAATGGAGGACAACCTAAATGACATGCAGGTTTTATTCACTGATATTTACAGCTGAGGATGATACTACAGAGACTGAACCCCTCCAAAAAACACATTACCTCCTCCCCTGTGCCCTGCATGGTCTCCTGAGGGATACTGTAGATCTTCTGGTGCATATCCACTTTTTGTCTCTTTTCACTTCGAAGTCTCACCAGGAGAACTCTAAAGCTGGAGCCTCCGAGGTCCAAAGCCAAGAAATCCCCTTGCTCTGATCAGGATAAAACACAGTACGGACCATTTAGGAAGTCTTCGCTCAATAATGATTTGAGGGTGTCTCGTTTTCCCTTAAACTTACCCGTTCCATCAGGAGTGGATCTGACGTAGGTGGGCAGCATCTTGACGCTTGTCTGATCGTGGGTTTGCTTTGACAGGCCCAGCACCATCCCCTCCGTCATCCTCCTCTTGACCTCCAACAGCTGCTCACGACTCAGGCGCAGGGTATCGAGGATGCGCTGCCGCTCGGCTTGCTGCGCAGCGACGCGGTAGGCCACCGCCGTCACCATGGCCGCACCTTTCCCGCTGCCGCACTGCGACTGCAGGAAGCGCGGGTCGCAGTCTGGCACAAGTCGCCGCACCATTTTGTGGAGCCTTCTGGGAAACCTAAAATAAAAGACACATTTCTTAAAAATAATTTCCTCCCTGTGCTCTACAGTTTTCTTGGATACTAGCAAGACAGACAACAGATAGACTCATCGGACTTTCACAAAGGATCACTGTGTTGCTCTTTAAAATCCCAAAATGATTACGGTATTACAAGTTTTTCTTGCTCAGGAGTGTCTGACCCTTTGTCTGTCTTTGTTAAAGACAAGAACACCTCAAAAATGCACATCCCCAATCCTGATAAATGCATAAATTATATCTAAACAGACACTGTGCATTTTCATGCTCAAAAGAGGAAGAAAGCTGCTAATTGACGTTTCTCTGACATTTCCTCTAAATTATCCATTATGCCAACCTTTTAAACTTCAAACAATCAAAACCTTTGACCCTGTGTTGAACCGACTGTGTCTTTAAATTTCTCTCTTGTGCTACTGTCAGAACATATTACAGAGTCTGGAAACATAATTTGAATGCAGGAAATACTGAGCAAGAACTGCATTGCTCATTGTCTGATCTTTACCTTGCTGCCCTTTTCTCCCTTTAACTTCGACTTTCAGTTAGAATGCAAAATGAGATGCCTGGAAAACAAAATATACACCAACCTACTTTGTTGATAAAAATAAAAAAAAAGCAAGCAGAGAAATTAGAAATTGATCCCGCTATGACTTTCACAACTGAATTACAGTAGAGGTGATAAGAAATTTGCGATGCGCCGTAAAGCTGTACGGATCATTTGTAGCAAAGCAACAAATAAGAAGAAACAAATTGTGCCCATAAGATTAAAAGCACCCCAACCTGCATTTTAAACCACTACAAAAATCTTGTAATAAATTAAAAAATAAAATAAAATTCAAGCACACAAACAAAACAAAGAACCACCAGTAAAAACATTACAGTAATTAAATACTGTAATCAGGGTGTTTGTGTTTTGGCACGTGTGACTATAAATATGTATATTTGTGTCTATGCGTGTGTGTGTGTGTGTGTGTGTGTGTGTGTGTGTGTGTGCGCGTACTGAAGAACACTCATGCTCAGTCAACCCCTTCTGAAAGTGACAGAACAAGGTGAATTATAATCAGACGAGGATCAGTGCAGATAATTAGGTTGGGTTTAATAGGCAAGCCTTAAGTCTATATTTTAAATTCATTAAAAAGAAGACCGACATGCCGCCTGAATGTAACTCTCAGGAAGTGGCCTCCTTGTAACAGAGAACTGACAGAGCCAAAACACTGAGAGAAGTGAGAGTTTGGCAGGTCTCCTGTTGGATTTTTCAGCATGAGCATTAGGCTGGAAAAATATCTCTGCAAGCCCCGGGAAATGAAGCAGGAAAGTACACAACTTTGTAAATGAAAAAACTTGAGAGTCATTCAGGCAAACACTGATGACTGGGATGGGGGAGGAGCAAAGCCTGTCTGTGTGAATGAGCTTCAATTATGTAGAAGGCTTAAACAATAAACATGAGGAGATTACATGGATTTCCTAGGACACTTCAACCTGTTTCAACCCAAATACACTCAGGGACTTGCAGGTAGACAGAATGATTAGTGAAGATACACTCTCAAATGTTTTGGTCGCGCTCAGTCCTGAAACCACTCTGTCTCATACATCGACGTTCGTCTCATAATCCTTGTTCCACAATCAAAGGGTAGGATGCGCATCACTGTGCTCGGAATCACTTACTCTGGATGGTTCTTGTAAACCGATCCGTCCACCCCGATTGTGGTACGCAGCTTCTCGGCCGCTTTGTTGTCTCGGATCTGCCGCAGCACTGCAGCCAGAGTGGCGGCACACAAATGAGCGGCCCGTGTAGATACGATCTGACACACTCTCCTGGTCGCTATGCAGTCTTCGGCCGATGGGTCCAGACCCAGACCACGCAGCACTTTCTCAGCATTTGCCTGGCCTTCTTCATCTCTAAAAAAAGGTAAAGCAGGAAATGGAATCAGTTGACCTGAAACTGCAGATTATACAGTTAAGTAAACATCGAAAGTGCAAGAGTTTTGGTGTCCAACAACATAAAACTTCCACAGCATTTATCAAAATCCACACAATCTGAATACATATAGAACAAAACTACTAATTGAATCTATTTTTATAATCCTTTAATTTCAACTGAAACTAAAATGAAAGGACTCAGCATTTCTAACAGGATGTTAATCAATACCTTTAAAGAAAGAAAAAGATAATGTAGGCAATCTGATTGGGTAGGTCTAGCCAAAAAGTGGGTGGGCCTAGCAGAGGGGTGGGCAATCCTGGTCCTCGAGGACCACTATCCTGCATGTTTTACTGGCTTCTCTCCTCCAACACACCTGATTTGAATCAATGGGTTCTGCCGAACACAATGAAGTAATTTACCCACAGAATCAGGTGTGTTGGAGCAGGGAAACAAGTAAAACATGCAGGATGGTGGCCCTCAAGGACCAGGATTGCCCACCCCTGGAGACCCTACCAGACTTACCCACAGCCACACCCCTGCTTCAAACATAATGCCCTTATTGTCACAGTACACAATATTTTATAAAGTTAAAATCTGCAGATAAAATATCCTAAAACAACTTGTTTACCGGTGCAGCAAGAATGCACGCTGAGGAGGACAGCTGGAGCTCAGAAAAAAAGTGCCGCCATAGAAAAATGCCTCCGAATTTCACTGATGACGGTAATATCAATAAGACAAGTATCGTAGTTTAATTTGTCTGGGAGTCTGTGTTTAACAGCTGATAGTTGATAATGAAGCAGCTGCCTTGGAGCGTCACAGAAACGATTAATCACCAGCTGATTTGTGAAGAAAGCTCTCTGTACCACAGTGGCTTTATTTTGTCTGACTGTTATAAAAATTGTGGATGTTTTTTTTATTATTTTTGTCTGTTTATTGTCTTATAAATTGGGCTACTGAAAAAAAAGTGCATTGTAACCACAGACTGAAGGTCCTATTATGTCTCGGTTCATTTTTAAATAATTCCAGAGTCCAGATTTCAAATCTAGAGACATTAAAGTGTAGTTTTAAGCAACACATGAGCAAAAACTGCTTTTTTACCTTTTATTCTTTGGGAAAACAGCTACCATTATGATGAGACTCCTGTAATTTTTTCTTTTCAATATATTCCCTTTAATATGAGGTTGTTTTTTTTTGGAGGCTATAGAGCCACAGTAGTGTCCCACAGCTGCTCTGTGTCTGACCTGTGTTTGACAGGAGGATGCAGCGACGGCAGAAAAAGTTAGACGCGTTGCTTGCAGGAGATGAATACGTTGGATTGCATGCATTCAGGGTGTATAACAGTGTTCCAGGGTTTGATTTGAATTGTGCATTTGTTTACAGGTCAAAACTTGAAAAGGAAAAGTTAAACTAGCTAAAATAAAGCGAAAAATATCATCCTGAAAAAAAAAAAAATAAAACCGCTGCTGATGGACTCCAGCTGTTAACGGTCAGTAGAGTCATCAAATCACCCAACCCTAATTACCATTATATACCACACACACACACACACACACTCGCACAATTTCAAGGTTGCCAGGCTTTAATGGTCACAGATAATAATTAGGCTGAGATCAGACAACTGTCGTGGCTAATGAGTTTTCCATTAGCCTTATATATTTCCTTATATTTTGGCTTATTGTATAAGTGTCTTGCATTATTCGGTCATATTTCTTGCATCCACATGTATGTGATTTGACAGATTACCATGGTTGACTTTTGAATTTATCGACATCATTTTGCCTCCTTCACATCACCCACAGGCACAAGTGACCCAGTGCAGTTTCAGGTTAAACATGCCCATCTCTTCATACTGCATCTGCATGTTTTAAAGATGAACCAACCCAAACCACCTCCATATTTGTCCTTTCTCGTGTTTGTGCTATAGTATACTCTTTCATCTGTTCATCTGTCAAAAAAATGCTGTTCCACAACTGAAGTTTGCATTTCCTTTCATTAAATCATCTATTTTTAGCCGGCTTGGATAATGATACGTTCGCCTCTTGGGAAGCATTCAACACTTATCTGAAATGGTTCCGATTAAAATATTCTGTTTCTTTTCCTGGGCAAACCAAACTGACACGTTTTACTTCAATTAGATGTTCTTTGACTGCAAAATTTGCGATTATACAAACAGTATTCAGATACGGATTCCACACTGGTAATCAACTCCAGACATTTTTCCTGTTTAACTGGAGGAGAAATCTGCCACACATCCATGTGTCCGATATGAAAACATCCTTTGGGTTGGTTGTTTGTACACTTGGAACTCAGAAACAGAAGCTTCTACAAATAAGGAGCTCTGATTTTTAAACGTTTCCTTCCATTTGGACGCAAATACTTCTCAAACCTAGCTGATTCTGCACTTTCTTGCCACACTCATTATGTAACCTGCTTTAACACAGAACAATGATTAGTGTCAGAATATTCCCAGACTTCTGTGTTAGACGAAAAGTGCTGAAGTCTCACAATTTTGTTTTTTTAACTTTGAATTACTTCTTTCATAACAGCAAAGGTTGAGCATTTTCTAACTGCTGAGTGGGACGTCCCGACAGATCCCTGCTGTGTTTAGATTGTCCTTTTGTCCACTCAGTCACTTTAGAGTTTAGCTATAAAAAGAGTCAGTGGACAAAAATGGTAGACACCTATTGATATATATCTTAGATGTAGTGCGGTAAATGTAATACTAATAATTATCCATGTTGTAAAATATAAAAAAAACAAAAAAACATCTTTGCCACTGCTAAAACATGAATAAGACGGCTAGCTTTGGATGAGAACCTGCTTAAACTGCCACATTCCAATGCCGAGAAATCCCAAGGACATCATTAGTTAGTTGCTGCCGAGTTCGCTGTCATTTCAGTGATGGCAGATAAACACGAGCAAACATTACTGACTTGTCAGTCTCAATGGTGTAGATGTAGCTGGTGCTGATGGATCCAGAGGTGAGGAGCTCCGAAGTGGTCTTCCCCTGAAACAGCAGCTGATCTCTGGCCATCTTCACCAGGATGAGGCGCACCAGTTCCCCCAAGTACATCCCGCTTACCATCTTCTCAAACCTGCAAGGTCAAGTGCCAAACAACTTCTTATACTTATGCACGGAAAGGACTAAACTCTATTAAGTCAATTAATTGCCACTTGAAAATTAAAAAAAAAATGAAATGAAATAAAAAAACATAAAACTTGAGTTTAGCTTCTGACAGGAAAGCTCTGGAAAGTGCTTCACATATCAATGGAGAAATGTTTTAGCCGTGACACATCCTGATTTACATCTGTCTTGGGGAAATTTAATAAGCCTCTAGCCTAAACCAAGACATGAGACTACAAAAATACCATCTGGGTGACATTTCTTTGGTATTAAACGATTAATTAAAAACTCACGAGTAATATTAACACGGCTGTAGACTTACAAGTATTTATTCTGGTGACGCACACAGTCATGTCTGCATATGCATCACAAGCTTGTTAGTCTAATAATTCATCTGCTTCACTTGAAGTGACAAGAATTCAAACACCACTAAACCTATTTATTCCACCTTTGATTTCGTACAAGCTGTTTTTCTATAGATTTAAATTCCTTGCCTGTTAAAAATTATACATCTAAATGCAAATACTGCTTTATTTAATAGTAATCTTTCACTTATTATGTCTTTAATATGACAGGAAGTAAATACAAGGAAAGAATTAACAGTTGAGATGATGTAAAAAGAATAAAAATCTTTCTACACTACAGTGGTTCTCAAACCATGGTGTGCAACCCTAACTGGGGGTGTGGGGTGATTACGGGAAGGCCATGTGGCCAATCCTATTTTTATTCCACTTTGATTCTAATTTTCACACGCAATCATCTCTAGGGTTTACAGAGACCCATAAGACGAGGCAATGCTTCTTTTAATTACTTATTGTTCGATTTTGGTGAGCCTGAGTGAACTGTTGCCTCAGTTTCCTGTTCTTAGCTGACAGGAGTGGCCCCTGGTGTGGTCCTGTGCTGCTGCATCCCATCGGTTTCAAGGTTCAGCATGTTGCGAGTTCCCTTCAGACTCTGAATACATTGGTAGTAACGAGCCCTGTGATGGACTTGGAACCTGCTCGGCAGTCATTGTGCCTCTCGCACCAGCTCCCTGCGACCCAGAAAGGAGAAGCGAGTGAAGAAAATGGATGGATAGATAATTGTAATGAGCGGAGCTACTGTTGCCTTTGCATCATCTTGAACCTGTCTGCCCATTCTCCTCTGACAGCAACAAGGCCACACAGCTGCCACAGCTAGATATTTTCTCCCTTTCAGACTATTCTCTGTAAACCCTACAGATGGCTGCACATGAAAATCCCAGCAGATCAGCCCGTCTGGCACCAACAACCATCCCACATTCAAAGTCACTTAAATCTCCCTTATTGCCCATTTTGATGATCTGTTTGAACTTCAGCAAGTCACTTTCATCACTTCGAGGTGCCTAAATGATGCACTGAATTGCTGCCATGTGATTGGCTGATTAGCTATTTGTTGTAACAAGCAACTGAACAGGTGGACCTAATAAAGTGGCTGGCAGTAATTGTTTGTAAAAGCAACAGGCAGAGCATGCCTGGATATAATATCTGATGCTGAACAAGTGTATTTTGGTACACATTATTATTTATAGAAATGTGGTTGTTTTTCACTTCTACTATGCGTACTAAATTTTAAGTTACAAACATTAAAATTACTGGAAAAAGAACCGGTTTTGTTGCATTTCACCTGGCCAAATTTTTATATATTATTTTTCTTATTTCTGTGTATTAAAATGTTTTGACATCAGTGTTTGCACATTTGCAAAGAGTAAGAAGCTTTGTGAAAACTTAAAGCTCAGAGGAGAGTAATAAATTATTATGACAGTTTTAAATCCACTCTTATCAAGGCCATCCTCCTCACAAGGAACAGACTGACAACATGTTTGTGATATATATTGTCTTTGTCCCAACACACGCCACAGTAAACGTGGGAGGCCTTTAGGAGACTGACACAGAAAATGATTGAAGCTCAGTTTGTGTCAACTGAATGTACTCGAACAAATAAGATCACAGCTGTGTGGCTTCACAGAAATTTTTTGAGATAGATTAAAAAAAACAGTTATATTTATTCCTCACTTAAGCTGATTTTAAATGTGATGCAAAAAGAAAATAAAAAGGAACTTTAACAACGCAAGTAAAAAATTCATATTTTTCAAAAAGAATAAGTGCGCAATAGAATGATTAGTATAAATAGGTGGAATAAAAATAATGAAAAAAATAGGTTTTAACTCACTGCAGCCAGGTGATGTTCACCATACTGATTCCTAAAGTTGTCAATCCTGAATCAAGCTCTATATCAGGTTATCTTTTAAATATAATCCATTCGTGAACTTTCTGACTGGTCTCATGCAGATATCAAAGGAAGAAAAAAAAAACAAAAAACTTATTTGCCTCAAGTAACATGTTATCGTCACTTACTTGACTTTTACTGTGGGTGTGTGCTCGTGTATTGCAGAGATTATTGAGGATTAGTGAGTGTCAGAGCCCCTAACCAGGATGAAGCATGAAGCATCCATGAATGTGTCACCCTCCCCTACTGCTGGGATAAACTTAGAACAAAGTGCCTCAAGCAGGAGAAGACAGAAAGTGCAGAGGAGAAAGAAAAAGTTTCGCTGAGGACCAAGGCTCCCTACTGTAACGCATCATGCATTAATGTATCATGTCTGGACTAAGAGTGTTTGCATTCACTTCAGGTGGTTTATTTCAAAAAAGTTTATACACGTAAGAAGAGAAAGAACATGCAGTCTTCTATAAATGTGTGCCTGATGCAAAGTTTTCTTTTAATAATAATTTAACAGTTTGGCAATATAACTCAACAACTATATGGACTTAATCTACATAATAGGTATGCATTTTCTGTCACCAGCAAACAACAGCTGCGACAAATTAAAACAAACGTGTCTCAGACAACAAAAAGGCTTCCCATTTGGAAGATAATGTACAGACAGTGAGGTTGAGAAACAAAGACATTTCCAGTTCAAGCAAGTCTGGAGAGGGGCTTCCACTAAGAAAGGGAGATAAATGTCGGGGCACTTACAGCTGCTTGCCAGGGTTCAGCGAGCCTGCATCTATTTCCCGGTCAATGTCGGTGCGCAGGTACTCCAGGGCGCCGTCATCTCCAAAGGCTCCCCACTCCGTATTGACACACATCCGCCCCTCATCGCCATCCATCAGCTCAAGGTTCCTCATCTGCTCCATGTAGCAGGCATTGGTCCCAGTGCCTTAAGGGAAGGGAGGTTACCATGACAGTTACTGATCAAAAAAAAAAGATACAGTAATAAGGAATAAAAAAAACATTACTGAACTCTGGCTTGCTTGAAACTACTTTAAGTTAAACTTTTTCTTCCCAAATACGAGTCCTCAATAGCCATTTCTTGTCCATTTTATTACGTAAAAATTTCATTTTATATAAGTTAAATCCCTGCAGGCCAAAACCACGAATGAAACAAGCAATATCTCCTTTATGTATTGCTCTAATTACCAGTTATGTTTCCAAATCATCGTCAATCTAGTGTTCCTCAATAACCACGGCCCCGATAGTAGTAACTTATCCATCAAATAACCAGCAACATGTTGACTAATTTCCCATGGAGTGGCAGCTTCAGCTGAGTTGAAAGCCGTCCCCTGGGATTTGGGCTGGGCTTAGCCTGCAGGTGTTTCATCAAATCTGAAGTGGAGCTCTTCACCGCTGACAGACACTTATCACCAAAGCAAAACGTGCATTTCACCATGGTGTTAATCTTATCCTTCTCACAAACAAATTTAAAATAAAATGGAAATCCTGTCTTTTATGCCATCACTTTGGCTGAGTGAGTTATACACGGCCACTGATGAGAGCAGGACTGACTGACTCACTGCTGACGAGGAGAATTCATCTGGGATTTTTCTTTTTTTATTATTACTATTATTATTAATTCTTTGCCTTGTGGCAGTAAAAAAAAAATCAAGTCAAAAGTTAAAAGCAATAGATTGAAAATAAACAAAGTAACTGATTACTGTAATGATGAAACTAACTTGTTGCATAACAAGAAAATTTCAGAGAACTGAGTCACTCCGGTGGTAACATTAGAGCCAAGAAGTGCATGGGAGTTAAGGGTGTTGAGCAACATATTCTGCCTTCGAGAAGACATCCTCCCCGGAGACGTGCATGCATTTTTCAACACGACAATAAAATCACCGCAGGCTGCGCGGCTGAAGGAGAAGACTGGACAGCCTGCAGTCCTGATCTGTCCGTAATAAAGTGTGTGGGCAGTTTTGGACAGACAAATTCTGCAGGGGACGGCTACATAACTATTGCGCAACTTTAGATTTGTTTGCAGGAAGAGATGGAAGAAGATAATATGTGTTTAATGCTTTAATAGCTTTGATGTAATCTTGTACACGGACAAACAAACAAACAGACGCTACTGAAAACGAGATCTCCTTGGCAAAGGTAATCATCTTATGTTGAGAACAGGCGGAGTTATAGTCGATTTAGCCAAACCTTATAAAAGACTAATCACAATCTCACGCCATTTTGTAAGATCTCACAGGGTCTGTTACCGCTTAGAGCAGGGGTGTCAAACGCAAGGGGCCAAAATGAAAAATTTGGTCCTAGCCAAGGGCATGAATTTTTTAACATCCATCCATCCATCCATCCATTCTCTTCCGCTTATCCGGGGTCGGGTCGCGGGGGCAGCAGCCTAAGCAGGGAGACCCAGACTTCCCTCTCCCCAGCCACTTGGGCCAGCTCCTCCGGGGGAATCCCAAGGCGTTCCC
>NC_051430.1:8366009-8376263 GCF_001649575.2 Kryptolebias marmoratus | reverse complement strand
GCCAACGTGCCCCACCTCCAGGCCTGGCTCCAGAGTGGGGCCCCGGTGACCCGTGTCCGGGCGAGGGAACACTGTGTCCAATATTTATGTTCATCATAAGGGGTCTTTGGGCTGCACTTCGTCTGGCCCCTCACGGGGGAATTTTTTAACATTAAAACAGATTTTTAAAGCCATCAACAAAAAACCGATCATACAGAAATTAAAACTATATAATGTTGGCTTCTAAGTCACTGTCAAGAGAAAACTTCACTAATTAGGCTCAGTTTTTTTAAGCAAAATAAAAATCAGAGACTCGATCTGTCCCAGACTAGAGGGCCGGACCTGATGAAATCTAAACGTTATCTTGGGGGCCGGATGAAATGTCACAGAGGGCCGGATCTGGCCCGCGGGCCTTTAGTTTGACACGTGTGGCTTAGAGTATACTCTGAAAATGATAATCAGCTACTACCACACCAAACCTTTGCTCAATATCTTTAAATGTGACTAAGTCACAGCCACGTTTGTCTTTGCTAAGGTTGATTAGCTGCGGTGGCCATCTTGAATCAAGCTGACTTCAAAAAGTTAAGAAGTTGTAGATGTTCATCTAAAAATTACTTCCGGAGCGTTTCAAAAAAATCTGATCATGGGTTCATGAGATATTCTGATAGACGCAGACAGAACACAGTAAACAACTACCCTTTGCCTTCGGGTTACAAATCTTCAGTTTATCACCAAACTGCTCCTTATTTGGGGGTCGTACATGAACACACTCTGAGTCCGAAAGGCTTTGTTGACAATCAGCATCATGACGCAGCCCAGTGAGCTCTTCATTTGTAGGGTTTCTTATTTTGTATGTGTTGTTTTGATGTTAAATCCTGAAACAAAAGCATTACTGACATAAGCAGATTTCTTTATGCAAATGTTTTAGTCCAGTCTTTCTTTGAGGTTAAGAATTTGCTTGTGGTGCTGGGTGGCGTAGCTATCGTGTTTCCTAAACATCTCACATGCAGGTAGTCCGTAGTTACAGAAATGCCCATCCAACCTACATCTGATGCAACTTACTTTTAAAGCATATTAACACAATTAGTGAAACTTCCAGACTCGGGTGGATTCTATTGCTCAGCAAATCCAGACAAACAAAGCAAACAAACAAACAAACAAAAATAAGACACTTCTTAGCGCCCCAAAAATGTCAGAATAATTTCATGAATTTATTCTCAGTAGTTTGCTATCCTTAAAATATTAAATGTGTCTTTAGTAATGGTCCCGTGTTGACTACTAAATAAAAAAGGACAAAACAGAAAGGAATTAGTGATTTCTAAGGCACCATTTTTTGAATCCTACTGCTTAGTTTCATTACCCAATGAATAAGCCTGTTTAGCACATACTCTATGTATTTTTTTAATATAATTTATAATCTAAAAGCAAACTTGAACAGCTATGTAAGAAAACGTAACAAACAGCCATGGCCTAAAACCCATGGAAACATGGCTTCACTTGGTGGTTTTATTTTGCGTTTGTTGGTAAAAATCTCTGAATACCTCTGGCAGGCTTTCTGAGCCTTTATTGCCAGATATACATTTAAAGGAGCCATACGACGTTGTAACCCGACTTCTATCCTCTGTTAAACCAAACTCACCCACTATAAGGCCAATTTCACAGAGATGATCGTCATAGCCGCAGGTCATCATGGTTCCAACGGTGTCATTGATCACTGCCAGAATGTCAACATCAAAGTCCTGAAATCAGATTATAATTCAATGGTTTGCATTAAAACCAGCATCTTATTCACCCTATTTATTTTTTATTGACTTTGGTTTTTATTATTTGTTTTTATTTGTAAATTCGGTTGGCGAGCACGCCCCTCCAGACGTGAAGCCGCAGTGGTCACTGACTGTGTTTGAAAGCTGCCAGCAGGAGATCACCTGAACGGGGTGAACCCAGAGGCAGCTTTGACTAGCAGAAAGGAAATTTCCTTCCCATTTGTTAAATGAGGATTAGGATCCTTTAATCTGCGTAGTGAAGATGTTTGCACATGAGCTTTTTGCGGTGGCTACTCCAAACTTAGAACAATTTACTTTTCAGTATCCACACTGCTCAGACTATGAACTCTTAAATCTTTGCTTCAGACCCATATTTTTACAACATTTAATTTAAACAGAGATTTCATTAGGTCTTAACTACTTTTGATGTCTTTTTAATCATTTTATTGTCCTTTATTCTTGTTTTGTATATTTTATTGTATTGTATTTTTATCTGGTTTGACTGTAAAGCCCTTTGTTCAACCTCAGTTGTTTTAAATGTGCTATATGAATTCCAGAGGGATGTGTAGAAAGTAAAGCAAGGTGCTTCTGTCCATTTGGGTTAAGCCTAAACCTCTGACTATGTTTATTTGTAAAATGCTCCATCTTTCATCTGAAGTCTTTGGGTTTATGAAGCTGGTTTAAGTCAGGCCTTGGATTCAAAACATGTTTGTTCTTCTTGAAACATTTTTACCTCGCATCAATCTGTAAATGCTGATAACTGCACAGGCCCAGAAAACAGGTATGACTGAGGTCTAAGATGATGCAGCCCCTCAGGCTCTCGCAGCTCGAACATTTAGTCCGATTTGCATCATTTGATTTTTCAGCGTTCGGCCTAAACTGCAGCCAGTGAAGAGACAAACTGGCTTCGATTTTACAAGTGATTCAAACAGAGACTGACTGAGCTGCTTTATTAGATGATCATTATCCAACTGCTGACTAGAAAAAGTCTGAATAACCTGATAAGGTTTTCAAGCATTAAATAATGAATTCTTGTTTCATGAGCCACATTTGTTTTTTCTTACCCCTCGTTTTTCGATGGATTTCCTCAAAAGGCTGACCACTTCCTTCCCCTCTACTCCAGTTGCCCTGAAGCCTTTGGTCCAATATATCAGAACACTCTGTAAAGAAGAAAAAGACAAAGCAGACTGAAGATTGAGCACTTGGTTCATTTCCACTTCACGTCTTACATTAACTTGTAGAATGACGTGATCATTTGAATTACACCTATAAAGTAATTCAAATGGAATTAACACATCACACTGCATGTAATATTATGTGTAATAACATTGACAAGATTCTACGTCTCATTTACATCCAATAAAGAGCAGCTCACGGTTCACAGACAGTTGGGTTTGAACTGTTGCACACCAGCACAGATGATGTAATGAGCGGAAACCAAACCCCACCAATTTACAAAAAGACACCTCGGGTTAACGGATGGAGTTTCAATATGTTGTGCAACAATTTGAATCTGCACTTTGCATTTTTTTGGAAAATATAGAGAATCACAGAAAAATGTCACTTTAAAGTCAACAACGGGAGAAAATTTGCCCTTTATCTGTTTCACAGAGGGAGTTTAGAGACAATGACAGATATTTACCTCCGCCAAGGAGGTTCTGTTTGTTTGTCTGTGTACAAGATTACTCAAAAAGTTATGAATGGGTTTTTATTCAATTTTTAGGAGACTTCAAACATGGTACAAGGAACATGGGATTACATTTTGGTGGTGATCTGGTCAAGGTCACAGATCTGCTCTAACTTTGCAGCTGTACAACATTTTAAACTCCACAGCTGGACACCTCAGGGGTCAGGGGTGATCACTGTTGATTTCAAGGTGACTGGGTCAAAGGTCAAGGTCACAGATGACCTTGTGCTCTGACGATGCAACCAAGAAACGGAGGAAAATTAAACTGCACAGCTGGACACCTCTTAGGTCAAGAGTGATCATAATTGAATTTAAGGCCATGGGGTCAAAGGTCGACATCACAGCTGACGTAGTGCTCCAACTTTGCAACAGTGTAATGTAGGAATGTTAAACTACACAGCTGGATACCTCATGGGTCATAGATGATGCCTGTTGATTTCAGGGTTCATGGGGTCAAAGGTCACAGGTAACCCCTTTGTTAAACCTTCTCTCTGCTCCTACATGCGACCCTTTTGTTTCCTCCACCAAGGAGGTTCTGTTTCTGGTTGTTTGTCTGTCTGTTAACAAAGATCAGGTAAAAACTGATGAACAGATTTGGAGGAAATCTTCAGGAAATGTTGGGATTGTTACAAAAAAACAATGGTGCTGATCCAGATTATGATCTGAATCGCACTATTTTTTAAATCACGCTGTGGCCTTGGTGGAGGTTTGCGCTCTCTGAGTGCTTCTGGTTTGCTCTTTCTCATCAATTCCTCTGCTTTGGCAGGAGGAGTGAGCTTTTCTTCACTTTATCCATTGCACCTCATTTCCTTCAAATGTACAACAGAGTCGAGCTATTACTCTGTGTCAATAATGACCAACTTGGCACGCTCTGTATCCGTTTCTGTCTCTGTATGTGGCAATCACAGACTATCAGGTGCACCAAGAATGCACTGCAGCACTGAAATTAATCCATTTTGCAGCCTTTCTGCACTCCACATGACTACCTATTTTCCTAAACGTTTTAAATGATGATAATACTGTATAAGTATCAGGGAATTTCATGTACTATAATAGCTTGTTTTGTTGTTTTTGGGGGTTTTTTTCCCCTCAAAACTCCCTAAAGAACATGGAGTATTTTCACACAAATTCAAGCCTAGGGAAATAAAATCAAGCAATACACAAGGATAAAGTCAGTAGTTAAATATGTCCCGCAGCACTAAAGTGTTCATTAAAAATATTATATGCTGTCTAAACACAATTAGTTAAGTTCATTTCTCTAAACTTGGAGTTATGGTACAGTATTGGGCTCTGCTTTAAGGTCTCAGAGGGAGGAGGCAGCAAAGACTGAACTTCTTCACAGAAAAAAAAAACACTTCAGCCTCTTAAACTACTGAGTGAAGCAAGTACATTCATTTCTGCCCACAATGATGTTGATTTATTTTCCCCAGCAGAACAAGCGTTGAGGCTGAGGTATGTGAATGTTGTCTATTGTTTGCCTGTTAGAAATATTTTCAAGGCAAAATTCAAGGGACTTTTGAGAAAAGCTGGAGAGTATGGAGAGAGTTTATTATATTTTCATTCTAAATTGAGACCACTTTTATCTCTGCGCTGTGATTTAATTTTATTAGCTGTACCTAATGTTCGTACAGATCATGGCAAAAAAAAAACTTCTGGTTTGCTGCTCCTTCAAACTGGAATCAGCTGCAGAAAGACTTGAAATTGAAGGAGTTGGTCTCTTTGAATGTTTTTAAGGCCATTCTTAAAGATTTTATGAATGAAGAATCTGTTTGTAAATGTTTTCACTGATATGGTAGTTCTTAGTTTTCTGGGTGTATTATCCCTTGCTCGTTTTCTTCTTTTTTTACCTGCTATACATTATGATGTACTTTAACTGTGTTGTGATAACTGTGGTTTTTAGGTTTTGTAACGTTTATGTGCTGCTGCCATTCATGGCCAGGTCTCTCTTGGAAAAAGAATATTTTTAATCTTAATGAGATCTACCTGGTTAAATCAAGGTTTATAAATAAATAACACTAAAATAGCATAAGATGAAATGGTCAAGGTAGAAGATGTGCCCAGTGAGCTTCCCTTTTTAGTTCAAACTGCAATTTTCTTTGACCAAATCATCTCTGCATCTGTCGCTGTTGGGCATTGGAAGAAAAAAAAAAGAAGACGTGGGGGTTGCAAGAACTGTAGGTATTTCATGCCAGTTTATTTCCAATTGTGGTCCCACAGTATTGTGTTGGCATGAATCCGAGTTTGCTGCAGAAAACATTCAGATACAATAGTAAGAGCAGCACTTCCAAGACAAAAGCGATTCGAGACATGACAGACAGTGAAGTATGTTTGTTGGGCACATTCAGTTGTCCAACAAATCATCTTCAAAGGAGCAATTACATAAAGAGGGCCTCCATCAAACTGCTAGAAAGATGAAAACTGTGGAAAAAAACAACAACAACAAAAAACAAACAAGCCAAAGAAATAAGCCAACGCACTGATTCATCTGTCATACGTGGTGGTGTGTATGGTTTGGCTTAAGCATTCACAATGTCTGTCATAGGAACATTCACACTCGCATTTACAGCTGAGTTTACAGCTTTAAACTAGAAACTGCACTTAGTGGAGGAGCATTCTGTGCTCACATTTTCAGCCGAATGCATTCAACAACAATCTAAGTAGTCGGGAATAAAGGAATGAATAAATGAGGTGGTATTTACTTAACAGGCCATCTGGGAAGTCCAACCCCTTTCAGTTCTAGGTTCTTAAGTATTAGGTCTTTACCAGGTTCTGAAATTATTCAAATTTAACCTCAAATGAACAAGAACACAAGTTTTTACCATGTTGTTATATATTTAACAAAACTGAAGATAAAATGAAAAGAAATGTGTGTAAAAAACTCAGTCCACCTCATGATCCAGCAGCTTGTACAACCTCCTTTAGCAGCAACAACTTAAAGCAGCTGCTTTCGTTGCGTCCTTATCAGATTCTCTTGTGATTGTGGAGGAATTTTGGCCCATTCGTTTTATAAATGTCGCTTCAGTCCATTGAGGTTTGCAGGCTTCTGTTTCTGCTTAGCTCTCTCTTAAGGTCCCACCACAGCGTTTCAGTCAGGTTGATGTCTGAACTTTGACTGGACCATTACAACACCTGTTTTTTTTTTATTTGTTTGTTTTGTTTTTCAGTCATTCTGCTGTAGATTTGCTGCTGTGTCAGGGATCACTGTTCTATAACCCAGTTGGGGCGAAGCTTCAGCCATCAGACAGACGGCCTCACATTTGGCTCTGGGGATACGCTTCATTTTACTTTGTGTATATAGACCAACTGCTTTCAATCATTAAATCATTCTGTTCTAACTTGCGTTCATTAGCTCTGTAAGTTTAGAAACGCAAGTTAGAGCGGAGACTGAGACGATTAAAGCCTGTATACTAAATAATAAGCAGCAGTGTAATGAAGCCCTCGATGACTGCTGCAAACAGAAGCAACTGACAGTAGATGAATAGAAGTGATAACAAGTGCAGCTACAGCATCTGTGGCACTGGTACTGTGAAAGCTCATCACCAGAAGAGGAGTCTGTGCCGGAGCACACAGCAGTGAAGGGAGTCTCATGATTTTAAAGGGAATGTACAAGCTTTGTTTTTTTAACAATATCAGGATTAAGCCCTAAAGTCTAAATGAGGAACTTTTCTTCCACCTATTACAACCAAACAACAAGAGCTCTGTTTTTCTCCAGTGAACAGAGACAGTAGTGAGAACAATCACAAGTCCAAGGAGTTGATTGCAGTCATGGAGGCGGAATCAGCACAAGATCCTCTCACAGCTCTTTGGGACTCACCTTGTTTGTGCAAAAATACTATTTTACACATTTTAGGTGAGTCGCCTTTGATATTCTGCCACAGAAAGACAATTCCAAATTTGGTTGTTCGCCACATTACTTGTGCTGAGTAGAAACATCACTGGTTCAAACCCCGTGTTCGCAATTTTTTTTTTTTAATGACCAAATCATTCAAAGGTCAGCATTAAGTGGCTTAATGAGCAAAAAAAAGTCTGAAAATGGTTGGGAAATACACTGGGCAGAACACTAAGAAAAAAGCAGAAAAAAAACAACTCTGAAAGACTTACAGAAAGCCCTGAGAATTACTGACAAAAACCCATCTTAAAAATCATAACGTCTGGTTCCTTGTAAGTAACAAAAATAAATAAGTAAATTGAGCAGGCGCTCAAGACCTTTGCACTGTAAAATGTTAAACACATCACCTAAGATGGACTAAAGAACTCTAAAATGACTCACCTCATCCAATTTGGTTTGTTGACAGGGAAAAGAGAAAGTGAAGCCCAGCGGAAGCTTTTTATGTTTTATACCCATCTTCTCCAGAAAATTAGCCAGACAGTCAGCTACGTGGTCAAATAACTACAAGAGAGAAAAAGTTGTTCTCATTAAGCAGAAGCTGAACTGTTGCTGCACAGATGCCACGACGATCACAGTAAATTCTGAAGCCTTTGTGTTACATTTTAAGTACTTCTGGAGCCGTTTCATTCACAGAGGAAAATGTTTCAATAATGCATAGCACAGAACCAAGCTGATTACTAAAATAAGGAATACTATATCTGCTATATCGGATTTTATTTTTAAAAAATTACTTCTCAATGGAACAAAGACTACATTGCAAAAACAAAAACAGGCATTTGGTGGCGTCCTTCAAGCTGAAGTGAATATATGGCCTTAGCCCACCAACAACACACACATATTTACACAAGCAAAGTATTTGATGTGCATAAAGATTATATTAATTTTAAAATTGTGCAAACTCTTGTAATGCCATTTTAATATTTATTCACTTTGCATTTTGAGCCTTTGCTTGGGATAAAAAAGGTTGTGGTACTAAAATGGGAATTAGACCCTATTAAAACATTTCATTTTCATATTAATCATGTTGTTACATTGTGATTACATGAGATGAGACACCATCCTGTCTTTAAAGTCATACACAGAATCAAACTAGCATTTATATCATTGAATGATTAATAATTTACTTACTACAGGGACATAATGTTTACTGTGGTGTTTCATTTTATACATCCGAGATCAGCCAAGCAGCTGAAGTCTACTGGTGTCAAAATATTTCATGAACCACTGGATGGATTTTTGTGAAATTCTCAGACAGCAATAAGTGATTGAACATCCACAACTCACTAATTTTTGAAGTAAACCCAATTCAAGAAGATCGTCACAGCTAATGAACCTTAGCCAACACATAAATGGTTATAACTGTGTACATTTTACAGATATTGTGGTAAATTTGTTGTAGTAGTAGGTCAGAGTTATCCTCAACATATGGTTCAAGTGGTAACAGATCATGAGAGATCTTCCAATATCTCACATGAGATTACAGATATCATTTCAAGGGTTAGGGTTTTTGACACTCCTAACTTCATCCTCTCTCATGAGATGAGATGATAGCTTACCACTCTAGTATAAAAGGTGGCCGGCAATATGTATTCCTTCAAAGAATGCTAAGCCTTAATTTGCTTTCAGTGAACTAGTTGTCAACTGAAAGTAATTGTATCAAATCTGAATTAAGGCCCCTACACATAGGAAGTGATATGTGCACAGTGGGAGTAGAACCCAGAGCAGGGGAGAAGGGCGCACATTTGAGCTCGCAGCTGGTTGCTGGGAGACCGAAAAAGGAAGTAGCTCATTTTTCCAGCAGCAGTTGTGCATGTTTGTCCTGTCGTGTCGTGTAAAGAAAAGCCCTGCCATCACATGTACAGTCGAAGAGGAGGAGGAGGAGAAAAGCGAGCAGCAGTGCATGCTTATAACCCCTCAGAGATCTTAAGTTCTTTCAGCAGCGGCTTCTGCCCTAACACGGTCTCTGCGTTTAACTGAGACTGAAAGGAGAGGACTCCGACGCCTGTTGGCATTTTGGGTGAGAGTTGCAACCAGAACCATAAAAATAAAAATCAACTGAGCCTGCCGAGTGCTGGACTCACTGTAAATGGTGAACATGCACATAAAAATTCTACTGTTCATGTGTCTGAGTCGCCGAGGCGAACGACAAGAGCCACCCTGCGCACAAGTTAAAGTAATTTTTAACTTCAGCGCAGAGCGGCTTGCGCAGCAGCAGCAGTCTATGCTCTGCACATCTCTCAGCTCAGCGCAGCTCTGCACCGAGCACCTCATACACACAACCGGGTTTTGGAAGGGGTGCTATTCAGTAAACTTTTGTCACGGCAATCGATGCAGTGTGCAGATCTGAACTGCACCAAAAAATGTGTATCAGTGCTCTGTCACTGTCACTGGTGTGTCTCGATGAATCTCCAAGGACCATTAATGCAAAAATGACCAAGAAATTAACGTGTTTTTCAAAACAGTTGATGATCTAATGAATATTTGGAATCTCTTGTCTGAAAAGAGCTTAACAAATGTGGAATGTTTCAATGTTTACCTCTCATATGTAAAAGGATATGACTGACCAATTCAGCGTATTAAATGACAGAAGGGAGCAACAGTGACGGCACAAACTGCACTTTTTACAAGAACCTGATCGAACTGAGGAGAAAAAAACTGAAGAACAAGGAAGGCCAGCTTTGCATGATGGGTCTAAGTTTCTGTTCATTTTCTATTATCATCCAGAATATTTTAAATACAACGCTTCATTTCTGTGCTCAACTACAATGTCCTATTGAGGCACAGCATACAGGTGCTGGTCATAAAATTAGAATATCATGAAAAAGTAGATTGATTTCAGTAATTCCATTTAAAAAGTGAAACTTGTATATTATATTCATACATTACATACAAACTCATATATTTCAAATGTTTATTTCGTTTAATTTTGATGATTA
>NC_051430.1:8337233-8364909 GCF_001649575.2 Kryptolebias marmoratus | reverse complement strand
AATCATCAAAATTAAACGAAATAAACATTTGAAATATATGAGTTTGTATGTAATGTATGAATATAATATACAAGTTTCACTTTTTAAATGGAATTACTGAAATCAATCTACTTTTTCATGATATTCTAATTTTATGACCAGCACCTGTATATACTAACAGTTAGACGTACTTTTTTGTTTGGTTTTGTTTTTCTGCCTGGAGCAGCAGGTATACAGAGAGTTGTCGCTGCTGGGTTATAATGTTCATTTAGTGTATAGGATCCTGAAGGCAAGACTGACGAGTCCACCTCGCCACAGTAAGACCCAGAGGCTGAACTGCTCCGGAGCAGGTTATGAGCTCAGCCTCTGTTACCATGGAGATGTAACTGTGCTGGCTCCTTTGTGATCCTAAAACCGCTGTTTATGATGTAGTGAAATCATCTTGCTCGGTAGTTCAGCCCTGTGGTGCAAGTTGCAAGAATCCTCAATTGCATCCAATTAATGCAACTTGCAGGAAGACATTTTCACTTCCTCTTGGTCTTTCAACATACTGTACAAACGCAATAAGAATAAATCTTAAAAAGGGGAACTAAACAGCTGGTTTTTGGTGTGATTAAAGTTTTGTCTTTAAAAATTGCTGCTAAAGGCCACTAAATCGTTGTATTGTAGAGCCCAGATAAAGACTAAAACAACAAAAACATTAACTTAGGTTGATGCTGGTGACAGCACAAGTTCAGTGTTGTGAATGTCAGCTTCATGAGTTCAGCCGGTAGTGAGGCGAGGAGCCGAGTGACTGACTGCCTGCAGGGCATGAGTAAAGTTACGAGTCACTGGAGGAGAAGACAGCCCTGTTAGTACTGTTACTGTTGCAAATAGAAACTAAATTAAAAGCACCAACCACTACTTGACTTCCTGGTTTTGTATTCATTTTTTAAAATCCTAAACAGGGTCCAACACCTAAAATAAATACTACATAACAGGACAGTGGTGTCATAAAGGTTCTTCTTGGCAAGATGAGAGAGATTACCTCAGTGCCGGTGCCTCTCATCACAAGCTCAGGTATGTCATAAATCTGGTCTGCCATTTCCACTTTTTGCTCGCCGTTACCCTTAACTTTCACCAGGAGTATCCTGAAGAAGGTCCCACCGAGGTCCAACGCCAGGAACTCCCCTTGTTCTTTGGAAAAAAAAGGAGAAACAGAAGCGACATCAGACGTGCACGGTGGTTTAACTGGCTAGACTTCTATTCTTGGAAAACATGTTAGGATTTTATCGTTCTCAGAACCGGTGCATTTTTGACACCTCCAAATGTGAAATGAAAAAGTGCAATCCATATCTGCTAATCGTTGCTGTTGATTGTGGTTTTCTGTATACAAAACAGTGCAGTTATTAGCTGATGTTATCTATAGTTGATTTTATTGTATCTGATGAAATTAAAAAAGTAAAATAAAACAATGAAAAGTTGCTTTTATCAAATTAACTTTTTGTGCAATGTGTCTGCCCAACTCGATCTATTCTTTAGCTGGTATAAATAAAATGTAAATTGATTAAGTAAGTATAATGTATATAAAGATTATTTTCTCCATATAGCTCTTCATTAATCACTTTCTTTGCGCAAAAGTACACCTTATGGCTGTCAAACCTTTATCTTTGGCATTTTTTTCTATATGCAACAAAAAGTTGAGAAAAATCACAAATCTATACAGCATTAAAAGTGCATAAAGTCTGTGGTGCACTTATAAAGAATGCATAATCAGAGGCATTACTAGAGTGCTTTGTTTGAGACTGAAGATGTTAAGCTTTTTGTGTAAATACTTAAAGACTGGGCATGTGTCGTGTGAAGTGATGTAAAGATTTTCATAGAAAGAGGCGTTACCAGTTCCATCGGGAGTGGAGCGCACAAATGTGGGCAGCATCTTGACAGTAGCTGTGGGGTTGGTGTCTCTGCATAAGCCTTTGTCCATCTCCCGCCGGAATCTCACTGACAAGTCCATCACAGCCTCATCTGACAACTTGAGCTTTTCCAAGTATGTGTCCACCTATTGAAAAAAGTCAACAATTACTAAATAAGGTTTAAAATAATAATAATAATAATAAGACGAAGAAGTCAACTGAGTCATAGCTGTCTTTAACAGAATACTGTCATGACACTTATTGTGTGCTGCATCAAACTTTTTTTTCCCCAGTGTTTGAGTGCAGTCTGGGAAGAAGGGTGTGTCAATAGCAAACAGATAAACTAACTATATGCAGAAAGGAGCCTGTTACAGACACAGTGCCAAAAACTTGTATTGTTGGCTGTTACACTAGGTCAAATTGGAAGTTTTTAATTGGTTTTGCTCTGAAGAACTAAAATGTCAGGACAACACTGTTTACGCTGCCTGGGAGATTAAAGGGCACACTGCACTGAGCTAAACCTTTTTTTAACCTTGTTCTTGCATTTAAAAATGCCAAGTCTCACCAACTTCTAATTTACTACATGCCTTCAGTGTCATGGGATTATCAGATTAGGATTCCCCCGTCAACTTAACTAAACTGCGTAGCTTCTTTATGTACAAATGCAAACTTAAAAGCACTTTTCTGCTGTTTTAGAATTAAATTGCCACACTTTCTTTGGTTAGAAAACTAGAAAATTATTACCAGTTTCTTGCTTATAATCATATAGGTTTCTATTTCTAGGATGGTGTATTTACTTCCATTCACTTCTGTAGCTTGACTCTTACCCTAAACCTCACCATTACCAGTCTAACCTTAACCCTAACCCAAAACTGACATTTAAACATACGTATGAGGACTTGGCTTCAGACGCCAAAAGTAGAAGTGGGTTCTGATGAGTTGATGCGTGGTAACAAACACACACAGAGGCAAAAACTCACACCAGTGATGAAACTTCTTGCAAGTAACCTGCAATAATGTGTTACATTCATGTGACGTCTGCCTCAGTTATTTCTCTGACCGGAGACAAAAACTTTCAGAAAAAGGTATTATATCTATCTAAAATTAACTGACTAAAGCAAAAACTTTTATAAAATGTTTATTTTTGGAAATGCAGAAAGAAGGGATATAAATGAAAACAAAACCATTTCATGTTTCAAAAACACTACAACTTTTTCTTCTGGATCACTGTCACCCAAAAGGTGTCATTTTTTTATCAAGGCAAATAAGTAATAAATAAAAAAGAAGTCACAATACAAACATGTCTTTTTACTGCAATCCTTCACTCAAACCCTTTAAAGTACAACATTATATCAGCCTCTTGTGTGAAAATCCCAGCAGATCAGCAGTTTCTGAAACACTCAGACCAGCTTGTCTGGCACCAACAGCTACGCAACGTTCAAAGTCACTTAAATCCTTTTTCTTACCCATTCTGATTCTCAGTTTGACCGCCAGTAAGTCGTCTTCACCATGTCTAGATGTCTAAATGAATGGAGTTACTGCCATGTGATCGGCTGATTACCCATTTGTGTTAACAAGCAACTGAACAGTTGAACCTGATAAAGTGGCCGGTGAGTGTACAGTATTCAAAAGACATCCCGTATCTGCCAACAGTGTAAAACTGTAGACTTGTGAGTTTAACGTTGTGTTTCAGCTGACCTAAAAACTAGTATAAACACAAGTGTGTACACTTCAACAACTTAGACAACGAACACAGAAAACACCTTGAATCTTGAGGATGTCCTGTGCTAGCAAGAGTAGGTGCTTCACTGTGGTGCATTCACTGACCACCAAAACAAAACATTGGATTTTTGTTACTGCTTGACTGGCTGATAACTGGTTTCACAGGTCAAGATGAAAATCGTCCATTTCTGGTAACATGTTGAGCAACTGGAGCGTTCCTACAGTTCATGGTGACCGGATTTCTAGAATTTCAACATTCCTGTCCACTACAGAATAAAAGACACATGTTCGTGATATTCTTTACTGCTTGCTGGAAGGACGATACTATTTTTAAACCAGATTTAAAATGGGTCTAAACCTGATTTAGACCCATTTAGTTTTAACATGTTCTGTATGATAGTGAGAAAAGCCAAAAAAGCCAATCTGATCAACTGCTGACAGATCTGCAAAACAAGGCAGTTCAGATTTCCATCAAATCTGGCAAAAGATGGCTTGAAAATTCCCATATCTGGGTGCTTAGACCTCCCACAATTTTTCAAAGGAGCTCTGAACATGTAATCATTTTCACAGAAACCTTTCACGAAGCGCCTGTTTAAAGCTCTGAAAATTAGACATTTTAGTGTTTTTGTTGCCGTTTTATTAAATTTGCTAACATTTCTAAGATTTTTTTTTCCCAATTCAGAGTTGCTAATAATAGACTAAGAAAATTGTGAATGTTAATTTGATTCAACAATTAACTTGAAAATACAAATACACTTTTAAAAACAGATCTAAAATACAGCTGAGCAGGAAGCAAAATCTGTACTTTTCAAGGAACATTTTTCTCTTTCTCAATCACATGGTGAGAGAGCAGCCATGCAGGAAGAGCAGTCTTATGGATGAATAGTTAAAAGGAAGAAGGAAAATTGTAATTTCCTTTAATCTGCTACCAAAAAAGCAATGACAGTACAGAGCAAAAAGCAACTAAAGAACTTATTTTTTTTAATCAAAAAAGTAAATGAATTGCAGCAAAAAAAAAGAATCAAAAAGAATGCAAAGAAACGATCTGAAGTTTGTCTAATCCATGGCTTTCACAAAAAGAAAAAAAAGGATCAGACTGCTCATCTTAATGAATCAGTCTTCTGGAGAAAGACAATCTTTACAAGAACGATTTCATCTGTGAAACGTGGAAATAAGTGGAAATCAAATATTACACACAATACATAAAGTTAAATTGATCTAAAGCAGCCCTTAGATACTTTTTTTCTGCTTTTAATAAACTTTCTCTGTCCTTTTTCATGCTAGTATTTAAGTATAATAATGGCAGCAAAAGCAGTTGTGAAGAATCCAAATGACACTTACGTAAAAGTACGATCTGATTGGCATTAAAACTAAGAAACATAGGTAAAAACGAGAAAGTGTGGCATCTATCTTTTCCAAAGATTTATTTCATTTCTAGTTAACCAGGCAAATCCCATCTCTTTTTCAAGAGAGGCCTGAAGGCAGCCTAACATGCACGTTTTTGGACGGCAGGAGGAAACTGGAGTACCCAGAGAAAATCCACGCAAACACGAGAAGAACATGCAAAGTCCACACAGACAGACTCAAGGTCCAACCCGGGGCTTGAACCCAGGACCTTCTTGCTGTGAGGCAACAGTGCTAACCACTTAGCCATCGTGCAAACTAATACATGATGGGGAAAAGACGTGGACCTTTGACATGTTTGTTAAAGTTCACCTAGCTCTACAAGTAGAGCTTACACAGGGGAAGAAAGACAATTATGATCACATGGGTCACTATGTAGATTTGACAAAAGCACTAACTATTAATTGTGATAAACCACTTTGTTAAAAAAGGCTAAAAATGAAAAACTTTATTTTTTTTAGATAAGCTTAACAAATCCAGAGTTTACATGTTAAATTAAATAGTTTGTCAATGTTATGTAGGGTTGGGAAATATGATCATATTAAATCATAAAGGCCAAAGCAGAGAGATCACAGAACTGTCTTTAGAGCACATTCTATTCGTTGTAGTTCTGTGTTTTTGAGCAGATGAATGAGTTTTATTAGCCTCAGTAAAAATCACTATTTGCCAAAGTTGGCAAAACTGCATAAACAAATGAAAAATTAATGTAAAAAAAAAATTAATAAATAATCAAGATAAAACTAGTAGGTTAGTTCTTTCAGCTGCTCCCATCTTCAGGGGTCGCCTCAGTGCGCAAACTCGCACAAATGATTTGGCAATTGTTTTGCGCCGGATGCCCTTCCTGCAGCAACCTGGGCTCAAACCTGCAGCCTCAGGATTACAAGATCGTGGCACTGACCGCCGATCCACCGCAAAATAATCAAGATAAAACTGTTAGTCATTTTGCTATATCTCACACCCCTATTTCTGTGTTTTACTTCTACTTTATTTTCCTTAAAAAGTAAAATAAAAGACCTGAATGAACATTCACCAATTCCATAATTTCCACCAAGTTGAAGTCACAGTTTGTCCAAAATGTTTCAAAAGGTATGCTGACAAAGTCACCAAGTTCCCAGCAACAAGAAGAAACTGCCAGCAATCCTGCAGCTCACTGTGCTCCTCACAAACACAAGGAGAACGCACTGAAATGGTTTTATTGTGAAATAAAATAGTAATCTGACAGGTCAGAACAGGTTTCTATGAATGACAGTCAGATTTTTTTTTTTTTTTTTAAATACTGATATATAGTGAATAATCTACAGACATAGCTTGTTGGTACGCTTACAGCTCATTGAAACAACTCTTCATTTCTTGTAAAAAGAGATTCAGTTAAAAGCAGGTGTCTAATATATATCTGCATGCATTAGTATGTGTTAAAGTGAAGAAAAATGTGAAAAGAAATGATTTGTTGTTTTATTTTATTTTACAATAATATGCTAAAATAGTTTGAAGAGATTTGTTGGTTCTCTTAAAGAGACGATTAATTGTTGCAATGTAGTCATGTTTCAAATGAAGTGTTTGGCCTTAGTATCTTAGGTGCCTTTACGCTTTTCATCAGCCGTTCAGCCAATTCAAAGGGAACAAACAGCCACTGGATAGTTTGGTATCATTGTGTTCTCCACACTGAACATGGAGCAAAAACAGAAAAGGAGAGAGCTGCCTGAGGAGCTCAGAAAGAAGACTATAGGTATCATGTTTAAGGTAAAGGCTACAAATCCATCTCCAAGCAGCTCATGTTCCTCTGATCACAGTTTCCAATATTATTAAAAAATATAAGGTTTGTGGGACTGCAGCCAACCTCTCAGGATGTGGACGCATCAGAAAATGCAACCCCATGATAGTGCAGAAGGTCTAAAACGAGCCAAGAAAATCATCCAAAACCATTTAAGCTGATCTCCAAGGTCAAGGTACGTCAATTTCTGATTAAACTAGCCATCGCATTTTGAATCATAATTGGGCTCCATGAAAGAAGAGCAAAAAGGGCTCCAATAATGACAGAAAAAAAAAAAACAGAACAGAGACTGTAATTTACAAAAAAACATGTTGACAAGCCTCAAAGTTTCTTGGACTGATGAGACAAAACTGGAGCTTTTTTGACTCCAGTCACGTCAGTTGTAGGGCATTTCTGAAGTTGTTTTTTTTGTTGTTTTTTTAATTATCGTAGAAGGGCACCAACAGATTTGTCTGTGTCCGTGCATACTGTAAAGGCCTGAACACTCATTAAGTTAATTACAAAGTCAAAGTTGACTTTTAATAGTACTGATTTTTGAATAATTAATGAAATGCCTGTTGAACGTCCTTAGTAGTCTTTGAAGTGTGAGCAGCCGAGGGGTTGGGAACTGCACTTTGAAAATATTTAGAAATTCAGTCAACCAGATTAGTCACATCCTTGTCAGGATATCTCAAACCTTGTTGTGTTAATCACCACCTCTCTAACTCGTATGATTTCAAAAACAACAGTGTTGATGTCATTTTCACTTGCCAGATTTAGATTTTTTTTTTCTTTGCCCCCCCCCAGAGGAGCATACAGTGCTTTTGCATCAATGGAAGTGAATAATCAAGAACAGAACTTTCTCATTGTGCAAACTCTGACATACCGTAGCAGCAAAAGCACACATGTATTAATAATGTAGAGGAGTTCCTGCTGCTCCACTGTCACTGCTTACTGGAGTCTTTCACAGCTCTGGCCCTGGGGAGCCACTGCCATGAATGTTTTAGATGTATTCTGGGCACAAACACATCTGATTAAAATGAATGAGTCATATTCTGGCT
The DNA here is from genome assembly GCF_001649575.2 of Kryptolebias marmoratus. Taxonomy (NCBI): domain Eukaryota; kingdom Metazoa; phylum Chordata; class Actinopteri; order Cyprinodontiformes; family Rivulidae; genus Kryptolebias; species Kryptolebias marmoratus. Next base: position 8,357,101 of record NC_051430.1, on the reverse strand, counting down.
GCTGCAGACCTTAATGTCAAGCTGACAAGCTGACCACTCATTTGAATAACACGTGTTGAAGCAAGGAAACGTCTGGAATAATTATGACAGGGGGTCCCCAGGACCGAGTCTGAGCAATGCTAGCCTACAATGGCATTAAATGAAAAGGGTTCATTTCACATTATTAACTTCACGTTGCTTATTATTCCGTGACAAGTCATAATGCCTGCTGTCAAAGGGGTCTATTAGATCCAATCAAACGCAGACACTGAAAATCAAAATGGAGTGGAAATAGCAGCTAAGTGCCAGTATCCTACCCTGGTAATAACACTGACAATTGCCTCAAATCCATGAGAAAGTCCTGACAGTGTGAGAGAGAGCCAATAAAGCAGGAACTTGAGCTACGGGGTGGCTAAATGGATTTCAGAATACATGTCTACTCTTTTGCACGTTTTTCAGGTTAGATCTGTTACGCCAGCATGTCTTCAACAATAACAGTTGATAGCCAGAGATAAACACAGACTGACCGATACCATCAAACACAGAGTAAACAGGACTTTAAAAAGTTTTTTTTAAGTTACCTGTCATTTGGAACTATACCGACGGCACTGAACGTGTTGCCTGAAGTATGAACTCACAAGTGAGGATACCTGAGGGTGTCAGGTATTTTTTTGGACTAGATCTGTAGTTCAGATAGTGTCCTGCAGCTAGCAGCCAAGCGACCTGTTTGACCCGAGTGCATTCACGAGTTACTTTCACATTCGTGTTTATACCCAAGAAACCATTCAAAACAAACTCGGTGGGTCGAACTGTGTCGCATCAGTACTCACTTTATGTGCCGGGTCATCATGATGGACCTCGTTACAATAATTAGCCGGAAGGTTTGAGGCTAACATCTTCAGTAAACTGATCTGGCGACTCCTCGACTAAGTTCGGTTATGCCCCCTCCTGTGTTCCGTTTACCGACTCGCAGGAAGTTTTCTCACGAAGAAGGCTCCTTTGGAAACAGACAGAAAAAAAAAACTGTTTTCTTTTCGCTCCCGTTGGGTTGCTAACGGATAACTGTTGGTTTGAACTGGGCTAGAAGGAAAAAAAATGGGTCGTAACTTTAACAAGAAACTTCCAGCTTCCTGGACTGGGAAGTAAGGTGACGTCATTTAGAGGGGGTGGTGGTGATTGGCTGCAGAAGAAAGCGCGACGTGGTCTGTGTGCACGACGTACAGCCGGACAAGTTTACGAATAACTACAGAAACATTGGACTGGCCACTAACCGGGCTAGGCGAGATTTATGGCAGCCATCTTGTAAGGAGCTGCGTGTATCACTCTTTTCTGTTTACTTGTCAAAGCTACGCAAATTGAACGCCTTGTACGTGCTGTATTCTGTGTTATAAGTCCAAAAACAAAAATAAATAGCCTTGAATAAAAACATATTATGTATAATGTGAAAACAGAAAAGAGTATTCAGTAATAAGTCTCCAAGCATGGTCAGGCATTATCAGGAGCAAAATTTTGATCAGATGAACTACAACTACCTTCTAAAATTACAAAGTTTCTATAATCATTCTAATCAGACAGTTCATAACTGTACTTTAAGTAATTAGGTATTTACATGTCTGCTTAAACTAACCAGAGCTCCTCTTCCAGTGTGTAGTTCATTTCACTTCGACTAGTAACTTAAGAGAGGCTGTAAACTTGGGGTGGGCGATATAGGAAAATATTACACTACACTATATTTACAATAAAATATTAGCTACAATTTATTAAAATTTTTACACTGATTTTCAAATGTTGATGTTTTTTCTGTCTTGCAAGTTAACAGTGATCCAAACTTTTTTCTTATCTAAAAAAAGAAGGAGAAAATAAAGTCATAAAAGATAACCAATGACATTTCTGAGTGTATTTCTATCAGTTTGGGGAATTTTGACAATAACTGACAATATAAAAATTGATTAACAGGTTAATTTACTAGCCCCTTTGGAGCTGTGGTAACTGTGATCAGTGTAGGGACTGCAGGCAGTATAAAATAGATATATAGTCTAGATGCTGGCTGCAAACTTGTTTTTACCATCTTATGATCCGCAGATGAACCAAATTACACAACTGTATCTGCAGCACTGAATTGTGCAATAAAGGGCAAGTGTAATGACACTAATAACAGCTTTGAGTGTGTTTTCTGTGCATACTTGTCAGTACACTACAATCCTGTGCTACTTGATTCTGGAATTTAAAAAAAGTGCTGAAACTATAATTATTCATGTTTCTTGAAGGTATAAATTTACCTAAAGGGTTACAATGGGGTGTAATCTATAACCTTATCCCAAATATCTTTTGATTTGTGAACTAATTTGTGACATACAAAAACTGAAAAGGTCACGTTTTTAATGATTTACGAACCGATATGGCATAATACTCACCAATAAAATGTAATGCCATGTTCTCTAAAATGCTGGGTCTGATAATCATAACAATTAATGGCAAAACATTGGACTTAATCAATGATTTTAGGTTTTTTACTGTGATACTGATGGTCTGCTGTTATTCTGGCAGTAACTAAGTGCATTGCTACAAGTAGCTACTTAGAAATTGGCAGTACTAATTTTCATCTCGTTAGCATAGATTGTGCCTGGGCTCATCATTTCAGTGTTTTTCTAGTTTAATACCTTCTTAGTATAACACCTTCTTTCTTATGTTTATTAAAAATGATAATATTTTTGCCTGTGTGTTAAGATGGCCCCCATTACTAATCGACACAAAAAGGATAACTCAGTCAGTTTAACAGACCGAGTTTAGTTTGAGCTAAGATTTGATGTGGTAGTAGGTGAGAGTCTTTCACAGCACATGTTCTAAGTGAGACATCTTGCAATGTCGCATGAGATTGCACTTATACGATTATTTTTAAAGTTCAACCAAAAAGGCTACAACTCCGCCATTTCTCAACATACAATAATCTTAGTCTAAAACTCTAACATCACAGGCAATGGGAGACATATGTACATTCCTTCAAAAAATGCTAGGCATTTAACGATCAGGGTCGGGAGGTTTTTGGTTATTGTTTGATAGTGTTTTGTGCTTTTAGTGTCAGGATTTTACTTTTGTTTGCAACCATTTTTCTTTATTTTGTGACTCTTTTGTTTTATTGTAATGTTGATCCTGTTTGGTTTGCTCCACATTTGTTTTCTTGCCAATCTCAGTAATTTTCCCCAGTCAGTTTCTGTTCCTCAGTCCTGCCTCCCCCATCTTCACCTGCTCCCTGTTTCACTCAGTCCAGTCATATCATATATCATCATATATTTGGTTCCCCTGCACTCATTTCCAGTAGGTCATGTTATGTTCTGTCCTGTCCTGACTTCTCCTCCTCTAGATTTTATTTTATCAAGCTCCCTGTGTCTGCCTGTATTTATTCATATATATAGATATATATCTATATATATATCTATATATATATAGATATATATATAGTTGATTAGAAGTCTTCTCATGAAGGGACCACAAGGTAAAACAGGCTAACAAGAGAAACACAAAACAGCACATGACAGCAATTATTTTCATTGATTTGCCAGATTCAATGCAACAGAAACTCAATTCATAGAGCAAAAAAGTTAACTAATTATTTCCTAAAATAATTAGTATTACAGTGGTGTATGTCTGTGTGTCTGCCATCAAGTTGTGTGAGTGTGTGCAGACGTTGGTAGGCACCATCATGTGTCAAACAGATATTTTAGAACTTTTTTGAAAATTAGATAAGATTATAAAACAATAACAAATGTTTCTAAAAGCTAGGTCATGGTATTGTCCTGAGTTCTGCTTAAAACTTGACTTTTGTTTTTGTCAAACCAATTTCTAGTCCACAGCTCACACAATGCAAGGAATCACACTGCCAGCATTCCTCACTGAGTCATTCACAATGCATAGTGTTTGCAATGCATATTAATAATGATACATCTTTTCACATTTTTTTTAAATGGACAAAATGTCTAGATCTGCATTTTGCATAACCAATTTCAACATTGTTTTAATGTCGGTTCATTTTAGCTGAAAAATGTGGTCTAATATGGCTACCTGTTTAAGCCTTAATGAGCCAGTGCCAAAAACAGCTTTAACACAATTGTCAATTTAAAATTACAAATAAAATAAAATAAATAAATAAATTCTGATTTTAAAAAGTCCATTAAAATAATGGGGGAAAAAAACCTTTTGGATTTGTTTACAACTTTACATTCATTGCCTGAAAAAGTCTTCATACCACTTGAATTTTTCCACATGTTGTCTAATGACAAGTAGTTTACTGGGACCTTGGCTGACAGATCAATAAAACACATTTTTGAAACTGATACATTCTTTTCCTTTGTTTTTTTCACAAATAAAAATCTGAAAAGTGAAGTATGCATTTGTTCAGAGGCATTTACTCTGATCCCCTGAACTAAAATCCAGCTCAACCTGCTGCCTTCAGAAGTCACCTAATGACTAACTAGAGTCCACCTGCTTGCAATTTAATCTCAGTATAAATTCAGCTGTTCTGTGAGCCTCAGAGGTTCATTACATAATATTAGGGATCAAACAGCATCATGAAGATCAAGGAACACACCAGACGGGTCAGGGATAAAGTTGTTGAGAAGTTTTAAAACAGTGTTAGGTTATAAAAAAATCTTTCAAGCTTTGAACATCTCAGAGAGCCACTGTTTCATTTGAAAATGAAAAGACTACAGACCCTCTTTAAACCCACCCAAACATGGCTGTCAACCTAAACTGACAGTGCCGAGCAAGGAGAGCAGTAACCTGAGAAGCATCCAAGAAGCCCCATGTTAACTCTGGAGGAGCTGCAGAGATCCACAGCTCAGGAGAAGAATTTGTCCACAGGATAACTATTAATCAACACTCCACAAATCTGACCTTTATGGAAGAGTGGTGAGAAGAAAACCACTGTTGAAAGAAAGTCATAAAAGTCCTGTTTATAGTTTGATACAACTCATGTAGGAGACACAGAAAACATGTAGAAGAAGTTGCTTTGCTCAAATCAACTACAACTAAACTTGTTCCAAATGGAAAACACTATGTGTGATGTAAACCTAACACTGTACATCACCCTAAACACACCATTCTCACCATAAAAGAGAATCTGAACAGTTATGGAAAGATGGATGGAGCTAAATACAAGACAATCCAGGAAGAAAACCTATTAGAGGCTGTAGAAGACTTGAGACTGGTGCAGAAGTTCACCTTCCAGCAAGACAACGACCCGAAACATCCAACCAGAGCTACAATGGAACGATTTAGATCAGAGCATATTCATGTGTTAAAAGAGCCAATTCAAAGTCCAGGCCAGAATCTGACTGAGAATCTGTGACAAGAGTTGAAAATTGCTGTTCACTCTTCTCCAGCCAGTCTGACTGAGATGGAGCTGCTTTGCAAAGAGTTCAGTCTCTAGATGTACAAAGCTGGTAGAGACATCCACAAAAGGTGGTTCTATAAAGTATCAGAGTAAAGGACCTGAATACAGATGAACACCACACTTTTCAGATTTTTTTTCTCTTCATTTTTTCTAAAAACCTTTGTAAACCATGCATCATTTTTTCTTTCCACTTCACAATTATGTGCTACTTTGTGTCGGTCTGTCACATAAAGTCCCAGCAAAATACTTTGAAGTATGTGGTTGACAAAATGTGGAAAAGTTTAACTGCAAAAGGCTCTGCAAAACTGAGTGCCTTGCAAACTTTTTCTCCCCCCACCCTTTTTTGTTGCTGTTATTAGTCATACGTTTACAATTCTAGCCTCAATTTCTGTGGCATATAATCCTCTGCCCTATACCAAAACAGGAAACATTAGACTAATGAAATCAACAATTAAATGTCAAGCTAAGTGACAATGATCTGATCTTCAAAAGCCTTTGACTGTTTGTTTGAAATACATCCAAAAACTGAGGCAGCTTAAATTCACAGAAAAAAATTAAAAAAAACCTAAACTTTGAAAAACACATCAAACAACCTGCAAGGATCCTGAAAACTATGAATATGTATAACTGGTAATTGACAGTTTTTTAGAGTCATGCAAATGGATTTTGTTTTTCAGACTTTGAATAAAAATCAGATTTAAATGGACCTAATAACATTTTCCACTCAGTACAGCAAATAACAGCCTATAAACCTGTCCAAGGCATCAGGAAAGGTTTGCGACTAAAAGCAGGTGTCATTTCTTATTAATGGATTAGGTCAAGCAGAAAAGGGCTGTTAACGCCTTACATCTGCGCTTATCAACCGAATGCAAAAACACTTTGACTGCTTGGGTGAATGCCTCTTGTGGTGAAATGAACGAAAAAAGTAGTAATAAAAAAATATTCAAGAAAATATTACTCAGAAAAATCTATTATCCCTGTGAATTTAATTCATCTGAACAAAGTTCTGTTCATGAAGTGTTTAACACACATGTAGATTGGTAAACACTGCGGTGAATGAGCCAGAGGGTCGCAACAGGTCATTTTTCCATCTGTAATTTCTAGGCAGGTGTTACAAAATCACTCAAAACTAAGTATAAGAAAAATAAATAGGTATAAGAATATAGTGAACGGCTTTACAGAACCAATTAACAGTGGTGAGAACAAAGGTGTTACCATCTGAAAGAGGCAAACTGGTGACGAAGTCCAAGGAAATATGGGACCATGGGCGAGTCGGACAGGATAATATCAGGAGCGAAGGAAATGAACCCAGAGCACAGACTTAAACTGGTTTATTGTAACAAAAACAAAAAGCTGACGTAGCAGCAAAGCAAAAGAAATAAAAACACTTGGGATCGTGAGGAGACTCAAGGAACATAACCAGACTGGCGCAGAAACCAACAGCTAACAAAACAGAAAACAATGAACCAGCGGAGAGGAAAGGACCAGAGACTTAATAAAAAGAACTGTGGGTGAGTGGAAGATGAGCTACAGCAGGGAGATGATGGGGAACAGGTGAGGTGGGTGTGGCAGGCTGACCGGAAAACTACTGAGCTGAGGGCAGGTGAACAGTGGCACAGGGAACACATAGAACAAGACAACATAATAATATAAAACACAGGCAGCACAGGTAGAAAAACTATACAAGTCAAGTCAAATTTATTTAAATAGCACTTTTCAGCAACAAGGCAATATAAAGTGCAAGTACAAGAATAATTATTAACAAGAAAACACAAGGACCTTACTTAACACAAGAATCACATTAAAACAAACAAACAAACAAATAAAGCACCAGAAAATAACACAGAATACCCAAATCCCGACTGATAATGGTTGAAGCAAACCTGCCGAGGAGCATTTTCCGCCGCTCTTACTCTGAGCACATGTAGGGCAGGCAGACATGTGCTCCTTTACGTCCTGATTCTTGAAGAGCCACCAAAAGTACCTTTGAAGGAGCGATTCATGGAAGCGAATTATTATTCAGCGAGAGCTTATGGCAGAGTGGAGCTTTTCAGCTTCAGATGAACCCTTATTTTGGTAGTTGGATCGTTCTGTCATATATTCAAGCAATATTGACACAGGGTTCACACTGCTCACGGCTGACTTGAGTGATGACAGAGGCAGAACCGCCCAACAGCTCGCCTACTCAATTTCTTCCTAAAAAGGAAAATGGCTAGTTGAGGAAAACAGCAGGAAGAAAGGAATCCTGACAAAATCACAGGGATAAAAATAAAAAAATTGCCTACTACTTTTCATTACATCATTAGTTTTATTCTAAGATGGCGATGGAAAGAGAAAGTCAGAGTCCCTCCGGTCAAATTTGAAAATAAAGTGAGAATAAAGTGATATTGAAAGATCAGGTGATATCTGTTAGCACACAGTTTGTGTTGTGATTAACTCAGCTACCATCACATTAAATTTACCTCAATATCTGTAAAGTTGACAAGTTAAGGTTGATTAGTTGTGATAGCCATCTTGATATGGATTGACTCCAAAAGTTACTTACCATATCCAATGGTTACTCTTTAAAAGTTTCATTAAAACCCTTGGACAATAAAGAAATGAATCGTGTAGGGTACACGAGAGCAGTCTGACAGTAGTAAGAAGACAGTCAGTGATGAACTACAGCTCTAAAACACAGAGAACAACAAGTGGGTAATTGAGTTTTGTGTTTGTAAATCTGAGATTATAATATTAAACTTTAAATAAGCTGTAAATAACCTGAATGAGTCCAGTTTTTTTTAACAGTTTCTCACTTTTCTTTCAGTAAACATTTAACTGATAATACAAACTGACTGAAGACGTTTCCATTGCTGTGCAGGTCTTGTTGCTACACTTGTCCTGAACTCAGATGCACTTTTTGTTGACACGATTTCTCACAGGAAAGCCCTAATTTATGTAATCCAGGATCTAAGAAAACCATCACCAAATGTCATTTTTTATAATCATATGAAAATGTGTCAAATCCTTGAGTCAAAGGTTTCTTAAAATAATCTTTTTCAAATTTGTGGTAGTAGCTGACACTCAGATGGAGAAATGTATACTTAAAGGCCCAGTATTCTTTGAAAGAATGCATATCACCCAATTCCTTTCTTGCCAAGATTTTTGGCTAAGATCATCTTATGTTTAGAGATGATGTTAGTTATAGCTCTTGGTCAAACCTTGAAAATAACATTATATGTTACACAATCTATGAGTGATTGGAGTATGTATTGTGAATGGCTGTCAGCTACTACCATAATACATTTTAACTCCATAACTGTAAAAATCACTGAGGTATAGTAATTTTTATGAAGACTAAGTCGGACTAGCTGTAGCGGCCATGTTAAGTTGGACTGACTTCAACAGTTAATCAATTGTCGACATACATCGAAAGTTTCATTAAAATCTGTTCAGTGATTCATGAATTATTGTGCTAACAGAGAAATGAAGGCCGCACAGACTCAGACTCTGCCTTTGCCTTCTTATACTCTGTGACCCTGCGATTACAGAGCCTAATAGCTGAAGTAAGCAAGGAATGGAAGGTCACCCAGATGATTTCTTTTTGTATTGTCTCCTTTGCCTTGTTTTGAACCCTGAATTGTCTGAAACCATAGAAACACTGTCACAAGTCTGGCTGTGTTCAGCCAGCGTAGATAGCTGTCTTGAAACTGTCTTTATCACTTCTTTACCTTTTTTTTTTCTTCATTCCAGGCCCTGAGAATGTCAGAACGTTCTGTGATGAGGTCTTTGCCTGGGTAAACACACAGAAGACAAGTGCTGGATCCACCTTGAGAGTCTGGTTTGATTTCTGCTGCAATAAATTACAAGTGATAAGGAAAGGGCTGAGAAAGTGCAAGTACATCTTAGCAGACTCTGCTGATTAAATTAAAACCGGAAAGACTGAATTTGTAGCTTAAATGTCAGATCCCAGAAGCTAATAAAAGTAAATAAAAAGTAAATTTCAGTTAGACAAAATGCAAAGACGTGGTTCTTTACTGGGATGACTTGTCTTGAAAAAATATAACTAGACACACTGTAGGGAAAAAAGCAACTGCAACTAAACTGTATTCAATAGAGACAATGATTCAGAATTCAGTAATTTTTTAAGCATTATACATGAAAATCCAGTGTGAATGCTGAATGACTTTGCATAAGAACCTGAAACTGAACTATGAAATATAAAAACAAACACAACAAAAGAAGCAAAATAGGAGCTAAAAGTTACAATTTGCAAAACTGTATCCAAAAGCTAAAACTTGAAAAACAGTAGCTAAAATTAAAAAAAAATGATTACAACAGTAGCTAAATACTGAAATTAGCTAACTAGTCGGCAAAACCTAAAAGAAGCAAAACAGTATTTAAAAGTTAAAAACAGCAAAACTGTAGTCAGAAGCTATAAATAGCAAAACTATAGCTAACAGCTAAAATGTGCAAAACAGTAGCTAAAAGCTAAAGTTAAGTAACATTAAACATTAACCAAAAAAGTTAAATATATCAAAAAGTATGAAAATTACAAATACCAAAAGTCATAGCATCAACCCAAATTAACTAAAGCTTTTCATACATAAATGGTTAAAATTGCTGAAATTATGCTAAAGGACTTAGATACCCCCCAAAAAATCTACAATAAAAAACTATGAACAGGAAAACAATCGTGTGAATGTTAATTTTGCATTCACGCAGTTAGTGGATTATTTTATTTCTCAGCTTTCTTAGATTCCCTACACCGTTTCATACTGTAGATAAATATATCTTCATCTATTGTAAAAATATAACTGGTTCCAAGTAATGTGAGGATTCCTGAGTTAGTTTTGTTCCCACAATGATGGGAGCACGAAATTGTCTAAAATGTCTGAAGCATTAAGAGTTTCTTTCACTGGAACTAAGCAGCTGAGCCCAACTCCTGAAAAACAACCCCGCACCATGATCCTCCCTCCACCAAACTTTACACTTGGCACAATGCAGTCAGACAAGAACTGTTCTCCTGGCAGCAACCAAATCCAGACTTATTACACTCAAGCGTGATTCGTCCCTCCAGAGGACATGTCTCCACTGCTCTAGAGTCCAGTGGTGGTGTGCTTGACTCCAATGCATCCGACGCTTTGCACTTGGTGATGGAAGGTTTGGATGCAGCTGGTCGGCCATGGAAACCCATTCCATGAAGCTCTCTATGCACTGTTCTTGAGCTTATCTGAAAGCCACATGAAGTTTGGAGGTCTGTAGCTGTTGACTCTGCAGAACGTTGGTGACCTCTGTGCCCTCTGAGCCTTAGCATCCTCTGAGCCCACTCTGTGGTTTTACATGGCCTACCGCTTCATGGCCGAGTTGCTGTCGGTCCCAATCACTTCCACTTTGTTATAAAACCACTAACAGCTGACTGGAATATTTAATAGTGACAACTGGACTTATTTCACGGGTGGCATCCTAATACGGCACCACACGGAATTCACTGAGCTCCTGAGAACGACTCATTCTTTCAAAAATGTTTGTAGAAGCAGTCTGCATGCCTGGGTGGTTGATTTTATACACCTGTGGCCATGGAAGGGATTGGCACACCTGAAGTCAATGATTTGGATGGGTGAAGGAATACTTCTGGCAATACAATGTATTTGATAATCTTAAAGGCAGAGCCAAAAAACACGTAAAAGTTTCTGGGGGAGTAGTGGCAAAAAGAATCTGAGGGAAATTCAGTCAGATAACTTCTTTGTTATTAAATGATAAAATGGAGGTGTGCAAGTTGATTTGTCCCATCTTTTAACAAAATTGTAATTAATTCAAGAGTAGAAATAAAAACACACAATTTACAGAAGTGTTTGAACTTTGCGTCCTGAATTTGCATTTAATTTAAATTCAAGTAATGGCTTTTGATTTTCTTCAGTGTGTGGACTTTAACTTCTTATAAACATGTTCTTTATGTGCCACTTTATTTCACTTGCAGTAGGCCTAGAAAGAGCTTGATACTGAAAAATAAAGTGAAATGCAACTTACAGAAGAGAGAAAAGCTGACTGATAGCAGTACAAACATTGTAAATTATTCTTATATTCCGAGATGTACCCTATGGTAATCTGGGTTGTTGTAATTTTCAGGTTTTTCAGACACCCCAAGACATTCATCTGCTTTGCAATTGACAAAAAAATCAAAGACTTCATTACCAAGGTTCATAATTAAAAAACATAAAAATGAATATTGGATTCCATACACAATGGAGAAATTAAATGAATGCCACCTGAGCCCTCATATTCATTTCCCAACAAATTCCAATTTGTATAAATAATTAAACCCATTTAAAATAACTAGTCAGTTGTTGTGCCCTCATATTTTTGTTGCTGCAGGGAAATAAAAGACATTTTCTCTATTTTTTCTGTAACGAATCACAAAGGAAGGTCTAGTCCAGCCAGCAAGTGTTTATCGGGTTTTTGTTGGGATCACATGGTCTGAAATGAGAAGTGCTCCACCATGGACCAATGGTGATTGCCCCCACTGATTATACACTGGGGGCAATAATTATTTGATCCCCTGCTGATTTTGTAAGTTTGCCAATTTACAAAGAAAAACATATAACAAATTGATTTACACTTGATTGAATTAAATAAATATTGGACCTTGTACAAAATACTACAAAAAATCTGGGGTCACTGTCATGCTGGAAGCCCCATCTGTCAGGATTTGGGGTTGTTTTTCGTGTTTCTGATTCATGTTACAGTTTAGGTTTCTTGTTTATTTTATTTTGCTATTTTGTTATCTTTATGTTTATTCTGGTCTTGGTTCAGTTCTTGCTCCTTGTGTTTTCATGCTTCTGTCATCATTCACTTCTCCTCAGTCAGTCACTTGTTTACTTGCCACGCCCATCTCCACCTGCTCCTTGTTACTAATCGCTCACCTGTGCCCACTTGCCCTAATTACCCTCTGCTTTTAAAATCTGGTAATTTCCTCCATTTACTCGCTGGTCCATTGTTACTTGCACGCACTGTCTGGTTCCTCCCATGTCTTGCCTTGTCTTGTCATTTATGCTATGCCTTGGATTTTTGTTATTATTTGGTTCTGCTGCCTCATCAGCTTTTTATTTTCGTTCTTTTATTTCCTGGAACCAAGATGAGTCTGCTCATTGGGTTTGCTGCTCTCTCCTCCCAACCTGACACCATCCATGACCCATCTTCTGTCAGAGGACTAGACCCAGAATGCAGACTGGCGTTAGGGAAACTTCAAGATTTCTTCAAGAAAACAAATAATGCTCTTGTGGCAGCAGAACTTACGGCATTACAAACAGCACAAGAAGGAAGACACGGGGAGAACCTGACATGGTATGAAAACCTAAATGTCAGATCGCTGAATGAATGAAGATAGAGAGAGAATAAAGATTGGGGCTGATGATGGGAAAATTGGAGACATACGGCTAATTTCTAACAGGGAACAGGTGAAGATGGGTGTGGCAGTCTGACTGTGGAAAAGTACTGAGGGGAGGAAGTGGCTGATGGCACAGAGGAGAACACAGGAACTTAACTGAACAAACAAGATTTTATGGTAAATGACCCCATCCACTGGCCCCTCAATGTGGTGAAGTTGTCCTGTACTTTTAGTTAAAAAAAAAACAAAAAAAACCTAAAGCGTGTTTCCCCCTCTGTGCTCAACTGTGGGGATGAAGCTCATTGGGTCACGCTCAGGGCTTCTCTTCCTCCAAACATGGCTGGTTGAGTTGATGCCAAAGAGCTCGATTTTGGTCTAATCTGCCCACAACATTCTGTCCCAAGCCTTGCCTAAATCATTTAAATGTTCACTGGCCTGTGAATGTGCCTGGTTAAAACCAGTTGGGCTCACGGGACCCGACATCACAGAGGAATGCAGCCCTGAACACCTAAACTGCAAGCCAAAACAAAGGAACCGAATGCTCCTGCTCTTTGTCTTATTTGCACAATCTAACTGTCCAAAATGGTTTTTTTTTAAAGAAAAGATTATTCAAAGACAGCGGTGCAAAAAGTAATAAATCTTTTTAAAAATATGCTCACATGTACATATGCTCTATGTGAGTGTATTTAAGTGTCGATACCATAGCACAACTTTGAAAATCTTTGTAGGACTTGATACAAACTTAAACTTTCTTTTCTACACAACACATTCATTGTAATAGTTATTCTGGCTCTGGTTTTATGTAAAATACTGTGTAGTTTACACCTGACCATCCCATGCCATCTCACCATCTTGCCAACCTCATGAACACACCAGAACAAATCTCTCATATGTGTCACATATTTGGTCAAAAAGGCGATGAATTAGTCAAACATTTTCAACACTCAAAGACTGCTGGAAAACTTCAGCTCATAAAGCTTTATAGCTGATAGTCCAGTCATCCGTCTTCTCCTTTTTACATCAGACACACAGACTTAATTATACCTTCAGGCAGAGGAACTTGTCACAGCCTAAGGGACTGTCTTTTATCAGTGTTTGCCCACCCATTTTCCCATCTGTGTGAGTGTGAATACATGTGTGTTTTGCTGTCTTCCCTCGTCTGTCTGTGTTCATCGGGGTGTGGTTTCCCGGAGAACCTGGAGCTCATCGCCACTCAGCACATTTTCTCTGGTTGTTTCTCCACTTCACACCGCGTCATAGTCGCCATCTGTCAGGTGACATTCAGATCAAACCCAGAGCTGTGGCTCTTGCATGTCTCGTTTTCAGTTTTGATGTATTCCTCTTTTTTATGTGGCAGGAATCCACCGCCTTGGTTCACACTGCCTGCTTTCTTGAAGCCTGTCTAACTGATGGAAAGCCCTCAAAGTTTCTTTGCCTAGACACTTTTAAAGAGGTAGTCTGATAATTTTTGAAGTTATATTCTGTCAGATAGTTATCAATTAATTGTACCTTATCAGCAATGATATCGGCACAGAGTACGGAGAAAAGGGCAAAAGGCTAGATTAATGGGTAGCCAAGCGAGGGCCTGTTTTATATCGTCTTTCAAAAGAACTCTTTCTTTCTTTCCGTCAGCCCAAAGGTTTACTGAACTCCCGGTGGACTGATATTATATAGCGTCTCAGCATTGACATATATAGGTCTATGCTAATATATAGTATATTTTCATCTTAACACTGATACTGTTTAGTTGAGAAAACAGCGACAACTAAGAAAACACTCATTTGGCTAGCCATTAGCCTAGCCTGGATGAAGCCCTTTGCCCTTTTCTTCATGCTCCAGGCTCTGGGACTGGCTTGATAACTATTTTACAGAACATCACTTTAAAAATTATCTGACTATCCCTGGGAAGTTCAAGTATCATGCCAATCCTGTACAAGGCAGTAAATAAATAAATCAACATTTTTATTGTTCACTTGAACCTTTGTTTGGTTTGGGTCTAATCATGTTAAGTCATCATGACAAATCTATGATAAAAAAAAACAGCTGCAGTTCGAGAATGCCTGTGTGCCAAAAGCTGAATTAAAAAGAATAAATAAAATCCTTGATCCAACCCCAGCTACACTTTAAACCAAAAGTAAATCCCTTTAACCTTGGCTACACGCCACATCTGTCTTTACCTTTTACCTCCTTACAAACCAAACAAAGCTCCTATTTCTTATTGTCAAAACTTAAACTATGAGTTTTAAACCTTGAACGTCATACAGTCCCACAGCCAGCAACACGAATCTTTAAAGAAATGACTTACAGACTAAAAATGTTTTAGTATGCGTGCCAACATGAATAACAGATTAAAAAGATGACTCTCAAATTAAATTGCCTCATCAGTCATCAGTCACGGCAGCAAACTGCAGTGGGATGTTACGTCACCGTATGGATTATTAATATGGAATTCATGCAACGACTTCAAAATGGGCAAGGATCCCATTCGGGTTTAGCATCAATAGAAAACCCCAAGTGGAGCCCACCTGCTGACTGCAGGCCCACCTGTAATCAGCATCAAACCCAATACTTTTTAATTTCAGGCTCATATAGAACCTGTAGCCAGTTTTTCAGCCCTGTTTATCACAGAAACACAATTGTTGGCTGGCATTTGTTCTGTGCTAAAGAAGATAAGGAAGCACCTTTCATTTGGGTCAGGTCTTATTGTGGCTGCCCCTGGAGAAATATGGCAGTTCTACCACGTACTCATTACTTCTAAGCAACGAGTACATCCCTGTCCATTTCTTGAATTTTCAGTAATCCAAAATGCTATTTTTTTGTCATTTTGTATTTTTTTAAAGAAAGGCGCCTGGGAACTGCATGAAAAGGCAGAACACCTTTCATCACTGAAAATTGAATCTTTTTCAGATTTGATCAAACTTAGAGCTAATAATAAAAAAAGGTAATAAATTTCTTTTATATGTTCTTGTGAAGTGTCTTCAAAAGATGGACGTTTCTTCTGGGCCTTCAGCAACGGTTTTGTTGATCATGGAAAATGACTTTACAGACAGAAGTTATTTTGAACAGTGAGACTTTATTCAAAACAACAGTCTGTGCCAAACAGGACTTCTGGCCAATCTTGTGAAGATCCCCCGTTTCTCAGGGGCTGCTTGTTTTTATAATTATGTTACCACACCCCGAACAGTAAAAAGACACCCGCATCCCACTGGGACGGACCTGAACAATACACTCAATTCCATTTATGGGGATAAACTAGGGTCTTCAGACGAGCAACAGCTAACTGTCCACGTCTGCACGTTTTCAGCAACGTGAGCGTAAGAGCTCACGGTTCACTTCCTAAAAAGGCATTTGTGGCTGAAGACAGTGTCTCTCAAAATGGGAGCTCAGGCCTCATGGCCTGAATACAGATGCAGACCAGTTACCTCACTTGGTCAAAGAACATATAAACACTTTTTTTTTTTTTGCTGTTTTAAAAAATGGCGCTCTATTGTATTTGAATAAGAAGTAATCGAAAAGCTTTGTGTCTTGCTGGAACATCTCTTCTTGGCCACACTTCGAGAATCTCAGCGTTTGGTGATATTTTAATGTATCCACGGGTATTTATGGTACCATCTAAAAATATACATCTTCAACTCTTGTAAAATTTGGATTTAGTTCAGTTAAAATTTATTTCACAGTAACAATACATACAGGTAGGAGGTATTCCTGTAACCGGTGGGTTGCAGGTTCAAACCCCTGCTTTGTGTCCTTGGGCAAGGCACTTTATCTCTATTGCCTCTCTGTGGTGGTCAGAGGGCTCGGTGGCGACGGTGTGATGGCTGCCTCACTTCTGTCAGTCTTCCCCAGGGCAGCTGTGGCTACAATGTAGCTTACCATCATCAGTGTGTGGATGTATGGATGACTGATTGTAGTATGAAGTAGTAGCTTTGGAGTCCTTGGACTTGATAAAGCACTATACAAATGCAGGCCATTTACCATTTACCAAGTCATTTCTCAAGTTTAAGACTTAAATTGAACAATGCCTTATAATAACTTCCAGGAAATAAATATAGCTGCAATAGAAATTATTGGAAGATTTAAAAGTGGATAAATGTTATTGGATATGGCTGGAGGAGTGGTTGATTACACCATGATTACATGTCTTCCATGTCTTTTTAACAGGCACGTGCTTTAGTCTTCAGTCTGTAGATGATCTCTATCTATAAGGTAAGTACAGATGTGTTGATGTGCTCCTAGTCATGTCTCAAGAAAACATGCAATGATCCATTTTCTATATGCATATTTGTTCCTTATTAGTGCTCCAAAAGCTCTGTTTTTTCAAGGGGCATCTTATTTCATACAACAAGTACTTCTCTGTGCCTACAAGTTTCCTGCTGCCCTGTACACGAGAGGCATCCCCCGTTCAGCTCGATGGACAATAGGTTTTAGCTTCAGAAAGCTGCTTCTGCATGTAAACGGCTCATCCGTTGCCGTGGTTACTCATCATTAAAGACTTTTTAAAGTGTCAGCAGCAGGAATCAATGAACTAGCACAACAGTTAAACCAGAAAAAAAGTTCAGAAATTTGTTTTACTGGAACCTCAGCAGAAAACCTCAAGACAAAGCAAAGGAAAGAATGATATGAGCAGAGCTGCTGCAGCTGTTAAAGCCTCACCAACAGAACAAGCTCACAGGCCAGAATTACTTAGAGCAGATTATGCGGGGAACAGGCTTAATTATTACTACTAATAATAATAAGAAGAAGAAGAAAAAGAAGGAAAAAGTAGAAGAAGAACTAAAAGCACGAATGCAAACTGCCAAGGCCACAACTTTATTAAAAAAAAAAATAGGGCAATCCTGCCCATGATCTGGATCATCGACAAAATTTCAACAATTGTTTTTTTTTGTGACAACCTCAACATTATTCTGAAAATTTAATCCACATCTGTTCATCATTAGTTTTTATGTAATCCTGCTAACAGACAGACAAACAAACCAACATGACTGAAAACAGAACCTCCTTAGCGGAGGTAACAAAAGGGGTCACCTGCTGGAGCATAGAGGAGGTTTTAACAAAGGAGTCACCTGTGACCTTGACCTTTAACCCCATGAACCTTGAAATCAACAGGCATCATGTTTGACCCATGAGGCGTCCAGCTGTGCAGTTTGACATTCCTACATTACACTGTTGCAGAGTTAGAGCACAGGATCACCTGAGACCTTGGCCTTTGACTTTAAACTTGACCGAATCACCACCAAAATTTAATCTTTCAATCCTTCTACCACGTTTGACGTTTCCTAAATATCTCATGACTAGATTACTCAAAAAGTTCAGACAGACAGACAAGCAGACGGCATCAAGAACATAACCTCTTTTGTGGATGTAATATTAATAATAATTATAATAGTAATAATAATGCTTGTGAAGTCGAACAGCTGTTTGAGGAAACTGAGTTCAGTAAAAAAAAATAATTCTATTATATTTGTGTTAATTTTTATTATTTATCACAATTTAAAGGCTAATGCTTTAGCATAAACTGTCAATTACACATTTAAAAATGACCCCACACAGACTACATACAGAATTTGAATTACAATGTAACCTACTCAACATACAGCATATGTATGTATATATATATATATATATATATATATAAACCTCTTAATAATTAAATCAACAAAAAACCACAAGTAGACACAGTAGGTCTGTCATGAGTCCAAATGAATAAAAGTCTCTTGAGTGGCACATAAAAACCTGATTACATACATGTGCTTGAATGTTGTTTTTTTTTTAAGTACAAATTATTTTGCGCGTCTCTTTAAGCTCTTTAAGAAATATTAGCAACTGAAAAAGGTGAATGGACTACAGATTTACCTCAGCCTGAGAGTGCAGGAAAGCACTTCCTTCTCTTTTATGCCTTTAAAAACCAAGCAAAACTAAAAAACAACCCACATTTTTTATTGGATAGAGGTTTGATACAGTATTGATAATAAAAGAAAAAGGCATGAAACACTAAAGCAGATCCCTTCTTAACATTCCCCATTCTCCTAACAAAGTCTGGTATGAGCCTCCGTGTTTGGCATGTGTTGTTACTTCCTCTAACCAGTCTGCTCTTTTATTATTTTATGATTTGACAGTGTTGTTCATATTTTTTCCGAATATATGAAATGTCATATTATTAGTTTCATAAATGCAGAGACTCCTGTCTTTGCAAGATTTCTAATTAGGTCTGAGCTGTTCGAATGAATGGCAAGTTGTCTGACATATTTCATTATTTACTTTGACACAAACAGGACATAATTATATAAGTTTTTTCCCCTCTACAAATGCACCAGATAAATCTCCAGTTATTAAAAAAACTGCTTTAAAGACAACTGAAAAGGAAATTATATTTTTTGCATATTAATGCTGGTGTTTGTCCGTATTGTCTGTCTGCTCTTTGCTTCTAAAACTGTCAAAGCTCTGAGCAAGAGGAAAGAATGGGTTGCTAAAATTACATCTCTTCCCATCTAAAGAAATTTAGAGAACGTAAACAAGTATTTCCTTCCTCTTTATTTTTAAATGAATACTTAAAGCAGGGATTTAATATAATAAATTAGACTACATGTCTGATCAGGACATACAAAGTAAGATTCTTGGTATAAAATGCAATTTATCAGCAATCCAGCTGCATGAATGCATTAATAAAAGTGCAAAAGTGTATTCAGTTTTGGACTTATATGTGGAGTTTTTATCTGCATCATGGCTTCACTTGAACAACTGTTAGGAGGTACAGAATGAGCTTTGGCACCAGGACTTAGAGCCTTGACTGTCCTCCTGAAATGACCGAAAGGACAGTGCTACATGTGTGGGAGGTACTTCAGCCTTGTTGTCACATTTCTGTACAAATCTGTCAGAGTTAAACTGACAGCTCACACTCACTAACACTTGCTTCTTGACACAAAACTGAGTCCATTTTTTATTAAGTACATAAACAAAAAAATGTGAGTGTAAGGAGATCTAAGTGTCAGATATACAGGTGCTGGTCATAAAATTAGAATATCATGAAAAAGTAGATTGATTTCAGTAATTCCATTTAAAAAGTGAAACTTGTATATTATATTCATACATTACATACAAACTCATATATTTCAAATGTTTATTTTGTTTAATTTT
>NC_051430.1:8310643-8335965 GCF_001649575.2 Kryptolebias marmoratus | reverse complement strand
AATCATCAAAATTAAACGAAATAAACATTTGAAATATATGAGTTTGTATGTAATGTATGAATATAATATACAAGTTTCACTTTTTAAATGGAATTACTGAAATCAATCTACTTTTTCATGATATTCTAATTTTATGACCAGCACCTGTATACACCTGTGGTGATAGCCTTCAGAATCAACACCAGTGAAACACCTCTGAGTAAGGGCAACCGACAAGCAAGAGACATCATGAAGACCAAGGGATTCCCTCCACAGGTCTTAGGGTTTAGGGATTAGGGTTGGGTTAAAAAAAAAAGTCCTGAACCCTGAAAATCCCGCGGCGCACCATAAAACCCATCATTAAAGAATGAAAAGATGGTGCCACCACAGCAAACCTGTCAGAACAGCAAAAAGCATGGAACAAGGAGGGCAAATCTAACCCTGATTGATCTGTCCATAGGAGCACTCAAAGCTGCACAGAGCTGGACTTTATGGAATTTGCCAAAATATTAGAGGCTCTTCAAACATGTGGCCAGATCAAACGCAAATTGAACATCAAGGACAGCACCGTGTCTGGTTTAAACCTAACACCGCCCATCATGCTGAGAACACCATCCCCACAGTGAAGCATGGTGTTGGCAGAATGTTGGTCAGAGGTAAAGGAACAATGGATGGAGCACATAATAGAGTAATTCTTTAGGGAAACCAGTTTGAATCTGGGACGGAGGTTCACCTTCCAGCAGGACAATGACTCTAAAACTCTGCTGAAGAACACTTAGTAGTTATTATTATTATTTATCCTTATTAAGGACAAATTAAACTTCATTATTCTGAAGAATATGGATGCAGTTCGAGAGGACATGGAGGTAGTTGGAGTGAGGACAGAGGACGCAGAGAACAGAGCAAGATGGCAGAGGATGACTTGCTGTGGCAACCCCTAAAATAGAAACAAACGAAAGAAGAAGAAGAATTTTTAAGTATTTTTTGTAGAATTAGAGCTTACAATCAAATAAAAACTCCAATAAAATTCCATATTAGGCAACAAAAAAGAAAGATTACCAAATACACATCATTCATGAATACTGTAAGCAATATCCCAAAAAGCAATAAAACTTACATTTGTGCTATGCATGCTCTGACTTTATTCACATCTTTTTATGTTGTTGTTTTTAGGCTCAAGATGTAACAGTAATATGAAGTCTATTAAAATGAAATACAAATAAACTTACTAGCCCAAACATCATGATGAAATATTTATTAAACCAAAGTATGAGTTATAAAAGGCAGAAAAAAACATTTACCTAAGTATGAGAATTGATTGAAAGCTTTTACTCCCTAATTTTACAGGATTAAGAACCACAGAGGGAACAAAAGAACCTAATCTTCACAGCTTTTGAACAATTTGTTACCCAGCCTTTGTTTTTTTTTCTTCTTCTGCTATTTACTTATTTCTGAAAGCCTTCAGTTTAACAAAACGGCGAATAAATTCGAGTACTCTGCGAGCAAACGAGGCAAGCCAGATGGCAAGAGGTTGCACAACTGTGTCAGTAAACCAATCAAGGCCAAAGTAAAACGCTTTGCTTAGTTGGGAATTATCCTGCTGCGCAGCTTTTGAGAGATTTGTGTGCGAGAGAAAGAAAAAAAAAAACAGTTTTTGCTCCAGCAATACCAGAAGTGGTGTAAAAGAAGTATTAACAGCTAGAGACAGGTGTCTTTAAAGGAAGGGACCGAGGGCGCAACACAGGGTTGCCAGATAGGAACTTATTAAATTATGTACTGTCGCTTTAAAACTATCGTATTTCGACCAAAATTTCTGATAATTTGTGTGTGTGTGCGTGAGCAACAAATATATTTTTTTCAGTGCAAGAAAACGCCAAAACTATGGTTTATTTGGGCTTTACCGTATAGACTAAATAACTATCATATAAGTATGACAATTATCGTAATCTGGCAACACCGGTGCACCGCGGACCTAATTAATGACATGCTGTGCAGGTGTGCTCCTCCGCTCCGGACCCGTACTCGACCAGGCCGTCATGGCGTAGGACTGAAAGCGATAAGAGGGCGAACGTGTTATTCTGTCGGGGCCTGTGAACCGTGATAATGAAGGTACCAGAGGCGGAACTAATGAGCGACATTTTGAAGCGGCTAACAGGTGAGTCGGCGCTGCCGGTGTACTGCAGCATCGAGAAGTTCAAACGAGGCGGAGACGGTCTGTACTTCGTCGCCGAGGACTTCAACCAAACCGTGAAGAAACGAGAAATGGTCAACGCCAAGGAGCGACAGAGAGTGGGTGTCACTGAGAAATACATTAACATTGTGATATCTTCACTCTTGAAGTAGAGTCACACTCCTCAGTTGCAATTAACTCCTTTAGTACTGTTCTGAACACACTTACAGATCAGGCACATTCTTTATTATTTTTCTAGCTCGCGCTTCTTCTCTCTAGTTCTGTTCTGCTTGATTCTGTATTCTAAAACCTCCCTACTCCCTCTAGTGGTGTGGGGTGGCAACACCGCAAATACATGAATGAATCAGGAACTCAGGATACTACAAACATAAACATTGGGTAGCCATAAGATTCTTTTTTAACCTTATTGTCAGGTTTCTCAGCTGATCTATTTTATTGTCGCCCACCCACAAGGCGACGACGGGCGATAGTGTTTTTGCCATTGTCTCTCTTGTCTGTTACCAAAACATATCATGAAACACTGGATGAGTTTTGCAGAAAACAGAACATTGGAAGTGAAACGGAATAACTTCTGGAGTCGGCCCACCTCAAGATGGCCGCCAAGGCCAACTGGCCTTAAAGACAAAAATGGTTACAACATATCAGTCACATTTACAGATTAGTCCTAAAATTTGGTCTGGTAAAAGCTGAGACTGATCCCCATCACATATTCTGAGCACTAACAGATTGTGCACATTCTTTGCTTAAAATGATTTGCAATTTATTTATTTTTAAATCAATTCTGTGTGTTTGCAAAATGCCTCGTAAACCAGTGGTTGATTTTAATTACACTGTCAGGAAGTAATCAATGGATGACCATCTACAACTGATTAACTTTTGGAGCCTTAACAGTTCAAGATGGCCACCACAGCCCATTGGCCTTACGAAACAAATGAAATGGCTATAATTATAGTCAGTTTTATAGATATTGTGCTAAAATGGACTGTGATCATAGATGAGTCATTTATAATACGTACTGTAAGAGCTGCTTATTGTACAAATTCTGTACTCAAAACTTTAGCATTAAATGTTCAGGTCAACAAAAAAATGTATATCATTGTTTTGGAAAAAAAGACTCTCAGTTGACTGTCAACCAGTGGATCTGAGAGATGCTGTCTGCTATTCCTCAGGAAATTATTAGGGCAAACAGGACTTATTTGAATGTATCTGGAACCCCTTCATTATGTATATCAGCGGTCCCCAACCTTTTTAGCTCCACGGCCCGGTTCATTATCAGACAGTATTTTCACAGACCAGCCTTTAAAGGTGTGGTGGATAAATACAACAAAATAAAATGATACGACTGGCATGAAAACAGGGATATTTCTTAAAACATAATAAACGCAAATCCAACGTGTACTCACAACTTTGTTAGTTGCGTCCTGTTATTGTGTTATCAACATGAATAACACCCTCTCCTCCCCCTAATGTTCTCTGGTCAATATGACGATGTTTAAACACGCCCTTAAAATAAGATACACCACAAATATAAAGTGTACAAAGAATACGACTCACCATAACGCTGAATCAGTAGGAGACCTGTACCTGTTTCTTAGTAATGAGACGGTCCCATCTAGGGCTTTCAGAGAAGTTTGTTTTTTACTCATTTTGCTGCTTTTTGGGTTTGTTTTTAGCGGTAACGTATCACGTGACTTAGATAAGCATTTTGACACGCATCGAGAGTGAGTCATAGACGGATGTAGTGGAGAGAATCTGGTCAGTTTTCAAATTAAATGTCGTTCAGAGTCCGGGGAAAAAAAACGGAAATACTGTGAGTTAATTATTCTTTCTGTGCGGCCCAGGGGTTGGGGACCTCTGCTCTAAGGTACACACACTGTTGTATTTGATACCTCGATATGGAGATGGTGGGTGGCGTCTGGGATGGGTGGCATTCTGATCAGGAGTCTACAAGGGGCACTTTGTTTGGTTTTGTTTGTTATTTTCAATCTGGTTTGAACACAGTGTCCAAGTAATACTATCACCATTTAGTTACATCTCGCAGAACATTTGAGCTGTGTCTGTTTTAAAGATATTTTGGTTCAACCCTGTTAGTCTGTTGGCAAAATATCTCCAACAGGTTTAAACAAAACTGATGCGTCTCCATTTCTTAACAAGAGATGATTTTGGTGGAGCTCTGGCATGAAAGGTGGTGGGCAATATACATTCCTGTAGGGAGTACTAGGGCTTTCATTTCAAAATGGAACAAGCGGTAAGCAATCCAAAAAGTCATTAAGACCTTTTAACACTCCAGGGTGTAAAAAAATAACACCTGGTGTTATATTTTACACACCACTGTGCGGCCTCATTAGAAAACATTTCAGCCTTGAATATTTTTCTCCTAAGCTGTTTCTAACCACTTGAGCAATAAATAAACTGAATTAACCTGTGTTGGAAAAGGTGAGAAGTCAGTATGCTGAAAAAAAACTGCCCGTTGTTCACTAGGACAAAATTTGTGTAAATCTCAGTGTTTTCTTCTGTTTTCTGAAATTTTCTTAAAATTCCCGACTGGGTATTATGAAACTATATAAGCTGTTGATGCTTCAAATGATATGTTCAGCAGAAATATTCACCATTGTTCTGTTTGTTTTTTGGCCGAAACTGTAATGTGTTCATAACAGAAACAATCCACAGCGAATGAGGCAATTATCAGTGCCACACAGTGGAAATGACACGTCTGCTTCTTTTCCATGCAGATCAGGAACTTGAACACCATGTTCTCCCGCCTGAAACGCATGGTGCCTTTCATGCGTCCCGATCGAAAGCCCAGTAAAGTGGACACACTTAAAGCGGCAACGGAATACATTCGACTGCTTCTCGCTGTTCTGCGAGACACTGACAACGTGAGTACTCCGTTCCGAGGGACTCTCATCAAACGACACTTGTCCTCCAAGCGTCCAAGGACAGTGCTGAGGCTTGTTTTGAAATGTTGATTTGTTTTCCGTTTCTCAGAATGATGGCATGGGGACTGATTTCCTAAAGAATGCAATCACTTATAGTCAAACCGAAGGCCTTGGCAATGACCTGTGGAGAATGGATGATGTGAGTTTATCTTTTCCCATTGTGCAGTTATAACAAGTTTAAACTGAACTAGAACTTGACTAGATTTATCAATTTAATGCTAATAAGTGTGCTTCCAGGTATTATTGTAAGAATGGCACAGATGGCACACTTGACCTAGAAAGCAGCTAGAGTTAAAAGCCAGAAAGCGGACGTGCTTAAAGCAGCAGCAGAATACATTTGACAGCTTGTTACTGTTTATAATTAAGAGTTGTTGCAAAACTGTAACATTATTCTGATGAAAAGTTACTTGCTGTGAGGTTGTCATTTTAAGATCTTCACACTTTGTTTTAGCACCCAGATGGTTGAGCAGATTTTTCCAGTGGTGAAACAAAACAAAAAAACACTAAAAGCATCACCAAATTATTTTATTTTGTTATCTGCTACAAGGCAAAGTGTTTAAATTGATAATAAAATTAATCTTTATAAAATGTGGCAGAAAAAGCAATTATGTCCTGTGTCAAATTCAGCTGGGAGGAAACGCCCACCCACCTTGTCGTGTCCCTCAGGTTTTCTTGAAAAACTCTTCAGCACTTAATTCCATCATTTACTTCCAGTAGAAAAGGCCTGTTGAACATCTGCTGCAGAAATTTATTTATTCACAAAATTAACTCCTATAAACTTTTTTTCCATTGTTTTTATTGTTCAGTTGGAAGTGTTTAATTTTGATTCACGTGAAGAATGTCAATTGCTCTGTCATGGTTTACAAAACTGTCTACAAATATAATAATAAGCTGAACTAATTTTGAGCATTCAGTTTAAAAAGTAAGCTTTTAACTGACTGTAAATATACTGATACCAATTTAAATGGATATTTGTTTTTGTCTCAAAGGAGAAATTTGCCTTGAACAGTGATTTGACATTTGAAAATGGCCAAAATATCCCTTAGATGGTGGTCTATATGAAAGTTATGAACTATTATCTCGCCTGTTGTAGACAGTGTAGTTGTTGTGGTGTCCGCCTCTCGCCTAGCACAGAAGTCCAACATAACGCCACTTAGATTCAGATCCGTGAGGTGTGTTCCTCCCAGTCACACCCCTCCAGTCGTGAGCACTGAAGAAGTCCCTCCAGGAAAAGGATCCCAGTATAGCATCCTTCCCAAGATACCACGCAGAAACTTCACGAATGGTGCATGAGCACAAACACCAGTCATAACCATCCTCCAACAACTTGAAGGCACAGAAAAGCTTGTTTATCAGCTCCAAGTTTGCCCAGGTTTTCTAACTCTGGGATTGTCTTATTCTAAAAAAGATGGAATTGACACCAGAAAAGACATTTTTAAAGTAAAAATTCTTTATCTTTGTGTATTTTATTAAACCTCTTACTGAGGCATGAGTCTTTGCAGTAAATGGGAAGCTGTTAATCAGGTAGAAACTGTTATTTGACACACCTGAGGGGTGTACGGAGTGGGTTTTCCTGCTTTATTGAGCTGAAACTCAGTTTTCAGTGTCTGAGAATCTGTTTCAGCGTGGCTAAATTACCATGGTAACCGTTTACCTGTCAGGAAGAAGTGCAGCTCATTCACTGATTCAGTTCCTAATATTATCGCAGAAAAAAAAAACAGACTAACGTTAATGTGGTCGTAGTTCTGCTTGGTGCTGGAAAATTTAAAATAAACTCTGAATTGTTAAAAAATAAATAAACTATTTCACCATTATCTTATGTCCCTCAGTGTCCTGCGTTTAGGTGTTGGGAAAAAATGATTCAATCTTAGAATTTAAATTGTCAAATTTAACAACAAAGAATTTTATTTGGGAATATATTTTCTTTTAATCATCCAATAGGCTAAGGAAATCTCCCCAATTAACCAGAATTAATATTTTTATTTACAAAAAATTGTTGAAAACCAAGTTTGGAAACTTGAATCCACTCATAGTGAACTATATTTGTGCTGTGCCACCAGTAAGAAGCTGCAGTTAGATACAATAAGTTTTTAAAAAATGAAGGATTCAGATCAAGCTGATGTACAAATGGACAATTACGTTTTTCATATTTTGAGACATTATTAAACAGTGTATCAAATATTTACACAACTACAGTTTTACAAACATGCACTTTTGAAATACTTTTTAAACAAAAAAAATACAATTAAAATAAACAAATAATGATAATAATAAATAATTGATTGCACCTAATTTGAATCCTAATTTAAGTCACATTTAAAAATAAATTAAATTAACATAAATGAAAAAGTGCAAACAAGGCACCAACACACGAGACGTGTGTTGGTGCCTTGTTTGCACTTTTTCATTTATGTTAATTTAATTTATTTTCAAGGCCAATTAATAATAACAGAGAACTCTGAAAAACAGAGAGATGCTGTACTGTCCTGTGCTTTTTGTGGCACAGGCTGCTTGTTGGATCACTACATGTAACAACAAAACAAAGCATCTAATGCTGAATTTTATAGCATCATTTTACTGTTAAACATGGATAATATTTTCACTAAGTACAAAACATGCCACCCGCTGAATTTCAGCTCAACTAATCATTTTTGGTTAAACCCGCTCGATCGATGTTTATTGCTGTGGCTCCAGCAATATGCTAACTCCAGGTAGCTGAAGGTGTCTCGGCCTCAGGGCTCATTAGAGTCCTGCAGGGCTCCCCGAACAGCGGGCAGACCTGAGTGCGTGGTGGGAGCATTTATACCCGGCACTTACGTCGGTGCAGTATTCTCCAAAAAGACAGGGGGCAGTACGCTACGTAACCAGTGGAAATACGGTAAAAAAAGAGAGCAGATAGTTGTCACATCAAATATGGCTGCACGTATTCAGAAGGAAGAGCTGTTGTTTCTGGCTGTGATACAGAGAGGATGTTTAAACTTAAAGCATTCAGTTTGACTTTTATTGTTTTTTTTTGCTTTATTTGTGATTATCCCATAATAGGACTAATATTTCTATAAACACTCCTTTTTATCGGCTGCAGCAGTATTCTTCCGTGAGTTTTAAACAGTTTGATTATCTTTGTGATCTCTCATAGAGGGATCATATAAATGCTGATACAGGTGAACCAGCTCTGCTAGAGTACCAAAATCGTCCATTATGAGCGGAGCGCGGCGTGCGCGGTCTGCCCCAAATTACAAAAGGTGCACAATGTGACACTGCGCAGGGCCTTCACGCAGGGGCGGGGAGAGCGCGATTGTGTCACTGTCCTGCACTCGCATGGTGAGGTAGACAAAGGAAAAAAACGTATAAAAAATGAAGTATTTATAATAAACAAGCGGAGCTTAGCTTGGCGGCAGGCTCAGCAAAGCCTGGCGATCTGCCAGGCTTATAATACGCTGGGGGAAACCCTGCCTGTGTGCATAGATTATTTTATAAATAAGCCTGTAAGTTCTTCCAAGCCCCTGAGTGTTTATAGTAGTCACATTGGAACTGTGGCCCCGGCTTACTTCATTAGTTTATAATAATAATGTGTAATTTGTCTTTAGTGTCTAATATTATTGGTTTAGCGGTGACAGACAGCATTCCTTCACTTACATTTTTATCTCTGACCATTTAGCTTATTTGTAATCTCCGTGTGTCAAACTGGTTACTGCAATTTGACACACACTGGCACTCCTGTATGCGCTTGGTACCAATGTCAGAGGACAGTGTGCTAAACACGTTTTTTCGCCCCATTACCTCAGGAACGTCTCTGACTCACATTCCATAAAATTCCTCATTTTCCTGCATCAAGACATGGTTTTTGATCGTGCAGAGAGGAGAATCACACATGCAGGACATATTTGAATTTAGTTTTATATTTAAATGGAGGCATGTCAGGGGATGAGTTTCATGCACTCAGTTCCACGTTGATCTGGACGTACTAAGGAAATGTGCTTGGATTGTGTACGCAGTTTTACACATCTTTTTTCTCTTATTTTTTTTCTTGGGAAGCTGTCAAAGCGTGAAAATACATTTTTAAGCATTTTTAACATATTAAATATTGATGCCTTAATTGTCTGGTTTTAGTTAAAGATGGGTGATTACTTTCCTTTTAACAGTATTAGTAAAATATATAGTTTAAAATGTTTTTTTTTTGTCTTGACAGTTGCTGAACATATCAGAGGAACCACTGGCAGATGGGTTCACCATCCCCCCTGAACTGACCACAGAGGACAGCGATATGACCAGACTGGTGTTGCAGCACTGTGTGATGCCTGGGTATCAGTTCATCATTCAAGTTGCACCCGATCAGGCTTCGGTAACTGGATAAATTTCCTAAAGTTACTCTTCGTCTTGTCTGTCAGCTGCTCTTCTGCTGAT
The DNA here is from genome assembly GCF_001649575.2 of Kryptolebias marmoratus. Classification (NCBI taxonomy): domain Eukaryota; kingdom Metazoa; phylum Chordata; class Actinopteri; order Cyprinodontiformes; family Rivulidae; genus Kryptolebias; species Kryptolebias marmoratus. Next base: position 8,326,452 of record NC_051430.1, on the reverse strand, counting down.
GTTGACTGTTGTGGTGAAAAAAAAAAAAAAGCATTCGCTGGAGAGGTTTTGGGCTTTGTGCCAAGTTTGCCAATCTAGTGGAAAACTTCTCTTGATTTAAACACCTGAGCTTTTTAAAATTTATTTGTATTAATTTGCAGCGTAGTTTTAATTTATGTTGATGATTTAAAACAAGTAGTACAAAAATCTATCGAGGACCATTTAGTGAATTTAATATATATATTTTTTAAACTACATTTGGACAAATGAGAAACAATATAGGTACCCAGTGTATATATTAAGAATATTTACTGTTCAAATACAGTAGGTTTTTCATAGTGATTACTTATCTGTGGTCATTTTAAGTCTGTGCCAATGAAACTTACACTCTACAGTGTAGACACTTCCCCAATCACAAAGCCAGCCTTCTTGAAATTTGCTGTTTCTTTCACAGACTTGTGCGTTGTTGCAAAGTAAATCAGACCCTCCAGGATTTCGCAATGTTGCGATCTCAACTATTAACGCAAAATCAAGCAAACCCCGCAAAATCACAACTTTTTGCAACTTTGCCCAAAACACCACAACTTTAACCCAATATTTATTGTTTCTAAAGTGATTCGCCACCGTTTCTGTGGTCTAGTCTCTTCTTTGTGGGTTTGTGTAGTGTGGAATACAAAATAACCCCAAATAACTCACGAAGAAGACACATGACGTCACTTCCTGTTAACATCAGAATGCCGGGAGCGTGCAGGAGCAGCGACCGAAGCCAAAATGTGCGCTAATGCTTCACATTTGCCCACAAAGATTTCAGCAAAGGACCGCGCAAACCAGTTTCCTACTCAGCTGCAGGAGAGTGGGGGGAAGCTGTTTTGCACGTTCTGCAGTGTAATCATGGAACATAAACGCATCGACAAACACTTTGTGTCTGCAAAACGTGAGGAGAGCTGCAGACGAGGGACAATCCAGAAATGGCCATGAATGTCAGTTTATAAGCTATCGAAGTTCTCAAATAAAGCACCTTTTGAAAATGTCAATGTCTGTTGGTAATTATCTTACAAAACTAGTAAGTATTTTTGGTTTATATATTAAAAGTTATAATTTTTATTGATTTTAGTAAAAAAAAAAAAAATCGCAACTTTTAGGAAAATGCCCCACGAAGTCAGGCATTTTAGCCCGCAACAATCACAAAAAATGCTTCCAAAATCCTGGAGGGATTGGTAAATTGGACTCTGCCATAGATCTAGAGATGTTAACAATCACTGAAGAACTAAATTTATCAATAAGTTTGCTGTTTCTCAGTGTTGGATTTCTATTGCAAAACTTTGTCCAGGTGAAGATCTGACTATTTCTGCAGGGGATGGGACTGTTTTTACTGAACAGTCTGAGATGAACAGAAATTATGGGTACAGCTTTGTTTCCTGTGTTGCTGATCAGTCTCGGGCGCGTAGTTTGAGTTGTACAATTTTTGGGTCAGCTTGTTGGGTGGTTGAGAAAGCTTTCCTAGACAGTGGGGTATGAGATCTAAGAGCCGTCTGCAGCTGACCACATTCAGCATAAACATTTTCTTCCCACTTAGACTGAGCGTACAGACTGTACAGCTAAATCAGTTTTTAATTTGGCAAAACATCCAAAACAATGAGCAGAAGAGCTATATGGATCTTTGCCATGTCTCGTTAAAAGTGGAAAATTGGAGACTGGTTGCATGCAGAACCTTAGACAGTTGACCCCATATTAGTTATGAATATATCCCTGTTAAAAATGTTCAAATCAGTTGGTGCATGAACGATCTTTGTACTATGAAGGCGTAGAGATGTGATAAAGAATCTGTGGGTTGGGGAGTGTGTGAGGCTGCTGGAAAGAATAGTGTCATTTAGCTCAATGACTCCGTCAACATTTACATTACATCATTTATCCATCCCGACCATCATCACATCCCACTTATTGTTCTACTGGAGCGAGCTCACCAGCTTTATCCAGTAGACCTTCTAGTTCTTTTCTAATGTAACTTAGGTTTTTTTCTGGGCATTCTTCAATACCTCTGTGTCTCCTGAGAGCTCTGTGCTTGTTCAGTGGGTCATTCGGGTCAGGGTGAGCCAAGGCTTATTGTTAAGAGAGAGCATAGTTTTTCTGCTGGGAATAATTATTTAAATAATCTAAATTTAATCATTGTTATCTTTAAATGCTTTGGGCTTTTGTAATTAAATTAGTTCTCCAACATGTGCACCATTTTATGGAATATATTAAATGCAAAACTGAAATTTTAAGTACATCGTAGTTGATAAAATGTTAAATGTTTAAGGAGGAAAAGGTTGTTTTGTTGGCTTTTTGATTTTTTTTTTCCAACTAGGCTTTTTAAAATAATTTGAATTGAATACAAATCATTTACTATACATTATTAATCAAGAGCTCACTTAATGCAGAATACAGTAAGAGTATTGAACAAATGGAAAAATCTGTTCTTTACAAATGGTGTAGCCTTCAAAACAAAAGACGAGCAACCTTCATTTACAATTCTCCAAAGATGAGCTCTGCCAACAATAGGCAATCAGACACACATTTGATTCCAAAACTGATCTGGCAGCAATGCACTACAATTACATCTGGCAATCAGCACAAAGCATTTGATTGTCTAACATTAGAAACATTCAAACTATCTTCACAAGTGTTTCATCGTCTGATTGGATAATTTAGGGTGAAGAGGTTTAGATCAAGACGCCCCCCACCCAACTTCCCAATAGTTCACATTTGTACCATTATGCTGTTAACAGAATTGACTTTAATGTCAGTGTTGTTGTTTTTTTGTTTTTGTTTTTTTTCCCACATGAACTGTTAACATCTTGTGGACCATGCAAATGCAAAGTCAAGTTTTTGTTCAGACTAGAACTTTTTTTTTTGTTTTTGTTTCCTTTTTTCTTTGAAAGTGAAAAGTTTAAAGTTCAATTTTAATAGAACTTCTATTTTTTTAGAACTATTATTAATGGAAGATTAAACTGTTTTTTCATGCTTTTTGTTTCAGATAAATTCTAATATCAACAATTTCTTTAATTTTCTGCTTTGTTCAGCAGATGTCTCAACCCTGCTGAGTGTTTAGAGCAGGGGTCTTGGACCAGGACTGGAACCCTGCCAGGTCTGTTTTGTGTTTGTTTTTTTAGACGAGTACAGTTTCAGTAACTGGGTATGCAGTTTTGGAAAAAAATGATAGTTATTTAAATGCTTTGTGTGTACCTGTTTTTAGCACCTTTTCTGGTGTAATCTGCTACCTTGTCAGGACCAGTAGTCCTTATAGGGACCAAAACCTGGTCCTAAAACAATGGAACATCATTTTTGGGTTAGGTGTTGTGTTTAAAGCTACAGTGTCAATGAAGTTTAGGTTAGGCTTAGGTATGTATAGGTAATACAGGGTTAAGGTCAGGGTTGTCTATAAAAATAAATGGAAGTCAATACAATGTCCTAATAATGACAGAAATATTAACTTGTCTGTATTTAAGGCAGAGTATAAATATTATCTTTATAACCAATAAAAATAGATGTTCTCCAAGTAACTTAACTAAATGGCCATTAACAGTATTGTGATATGTACTCTAACATGTAATTGTTCATGTTTTTTTTCTTTTTAAAAGCACTATTAGTGCAGTGTAACAGACTTCTTTACCTCTTACAAAACTCAAACGTATAACTATGCTGCCCCCTTGTGGTGCTGTCTCAGTTTGCTTACATCCAACATGCTGTGAAGCTTCATTATTTAAGTAATTGGTATGAAACTTTTTACTTGTTTGCAAATAAAATTCACAAAGTCTAACATTTAGACCATCTAGCCACAGGATCTTTTGTTTTTATTTTATTATGGCATTTTTGCATTTATGTTGCTCTAAGAATTTTTCACTCAATTTGTGCTTTTCAGATTTAGAGAAAGTCCAAGACAATGCATAAAGAACAAATTGCTAATAGAGCGTGTTGAGTGGCATTATTAACGTTCAGTTTCAGAAAAAATTAAAATAAATTAAAGTATTTTTCATCTAAAAGTAAAACTTTATATTTTAAAGAAGATAATTACCTAAAAATCAGTACAGACTGTGTTTAATGAGCGACACAGAATAAAGACAACTTCATTTTGTCCTTAACATGTGTCAAGGGTTCAAATATTCTGGGAGTGACATGAGACTTACCTCCCGTCTGTGTCCAACAAAGGGATCATAATTGTTCTAATTATAATAGTTAGAGATTAACTGTTTATTTTTCTTTGTAAGACTGATACAGAAATCAGAACGGGTTATGGTTGATTTAAAAAAAAAATGTAGTTTTTGGTCATTTTCATTTAACAAAATATAACAGTTGCTCAACTTTAACATATATTTAAAACCCAACAAGAAGTTGTACTTTTACAAATAATTCACAGAAGAACCTTTCAACTTAAAACAAATCTCAACTGTGGGCTACAGTAAGCTTGTGGCTGCTGCATTTTAATTTTCCTATTTGGTAAATGATTAAGTATACACAGGCATGGCTGATTTATTTTGATATATATTTTAAGTGGCCGGTATCGGCTGATTAAAATTGGTTCGTCTCTACTCATAGTTGATCACAAAATATGTATTCCATGTACATAAATGTTTAAATTATTGAGTAATGTGTGTGACATTTGAAAACAAAGAATTAAAATCTTATATATTACTATTAGAAACATTTGCTGCTGCAGTTCAGTTTGGTTAGCTGTTTTTATGTAGGACAGTTCAAAAAAAAAAAAAGTGTTATAAAATGCCAGATTAACCCCAGAAAAACAACAAGACCTTTCCTTTAAACTCAGAGTTAAAGATCATTAGCACAACCAATTTTGTAGACTTCAAATGTAGGAATAAATTTTATTTTTGCAATGCAACTTTTGTCTTTTCTATTTTAGTGCAGCATCCAGAACAATGAGCATACTGACGGTCAAAACGTGGAGCAAAAAGCAAACTTGAACTCTCTTCAGAAAACTTTGCTGACATTATTCTTTTTATTTTCAGGAGTCCCACCTAGAAGAAAAGAACTCAAAGTGAAGAAAAACGATTTATCATTCATATTGGATTTATGTTGAAAATTAAAGTTTAGTTTGTTAAAACAAAATAGTTAAATATATGTTTTTGGTGTACTTCTGAATTCCTGTTTAAGTTTAAGACTTGCATTGTGTAAGTTAATGTATTTAACTTTAATGAGCATGTGCTCACATAAGTCAATGTAAATAAAATGAATTTAAAAAAATGCAAATGTTAGTATTTTTATTGCACAATTGCTAGCTGGTACTCTGAAAGTAAAACCAACTCGGTGCAATAAACCAGTACTGACTCAAAGAGATTCGATGAATTTTGCTTTTTTTTGTCAATCTGTGACTTCACTGCTCAAACTACAGTGACTTGCAAAAGTATTCTGTAAAAGTAACTACAGTTACCTGTTACCCCGTACTTAAAGGGTACATACCATGCTGTATTAGAGTTCATATAAAAAGTATTCACCCCTTGGATGTTTTCTGTTTTATTGCTGTCATAAATCAGTCATGATTACTATGAACTGGCCTTTTTTTACAAGAATGAAAAAAAAAAAAAAATATATATATATATATATATATATATATATATATATATATATATATATTTAAAACGTTCAGTGTCAAAGTGAAACTAGATTAGTAATACCAATTAAATAAAAATATTTGATGTAAAATCAGTAGTTGCATAAATTTTCACCCCTTTTTTTAAAAAGACTGTCCTAATTCAACTCGGAGAAAATTGAAAAGTACAGGTTGGGGGATGATACAAAAGGATTACCCAGAATGCACCACAACAACTGTTGTCCAGGTTCTCTATCAGTCTTTATCAATCTGCTGTGGTCAGAGCAGCACACACCTGTAGAAGTTACGAAAAATTTCGACCTAAACTTGGACGTGAAAATGACGTCTGCATCAATTAATGTTAGAGGCCACTTATATGGATTACACACAGAGTTATTGTAAATGATTCCAGCAGTGCACTTCTCTTGTATACTGACATAATTACTGTAAACACAGAGGCACTCAGGGCTCTGAATGCTCTGAAACTATTCAAACAGCTAGATTCCCTGCTGCTGTTTAGGTTGAGACAGGAATATCTTCAACTTTTAACTCCACAATCAAGTAGTTTGTTTTGCTCTTACTTTATCGCAGTGTGCAAATTACTTTATTAATCAAATCAGCTATTTAACTATTTTATGATGTACTACTGACTTAAACCTAATATAAACCTAATACCAGTTTAATAAAGGTGTCAGCAAATCCAAACAAAATATGAAAAATGCACAGCCCATTTATACATCATCAATTTGATAAGTTCTGATGAAGTCATGTTGCACAGACCTTCCTTTTTTAAAGCTTACTGCAGTCTTACTGAAGCTTTTACTAGTGCACAGCAAGAATATTGCTTTGGATTGTGTTGAAGTTTCCAAGCATATCTTTCAGCTTTTTGTGCTATTTGGGGGAAAAAAAGAAAATCTTTATATTTTTAATAGACTGAATGATTAAAGGAAAATATGTTCCTAAATAAAAACTTGTGATTTAAATTTGACAAACAAAATGGCAATATTTAATCAGCATCTAAATGCAAAGCAATGATTGACCCTAAATTTTGGGGATGGTGTTTAGACCCCTTGAGTCAGCATTTGTCACTGACCAAATCAATCCACAGCTCTACATCCCAACGCTGATCCAGTCGATTCTGGGAGGTCTAAAATCCCTGCCATACCTACCTAAACAATCTAGACATCAATGATCAAATTACCATGAAAGCCTCTGAGATTCCCAGACAAGTAGGATTTGATCAAGAAACTAAGTGAAATGAGGCTCAAGGCTGTAATTCACTGCTTATTTAGCCAAGAAGTGGCATGGGGACTGGGTGAGGACACAGACCGCTCATCAGGGCCCACGTCCTCAGTGAGCCCCGAAACCCCTCTCACTCCTCACTAAGGCCTTAAGTTGAGAAATTAGGAAGGGTGTACGCTAGGACCCCAACTTGGAACTGTTTGTACCTCTTGTCATAAACCAGCAGAGAAAAACCTTCGGAGAGGACTTCCCAAAGATGTCTGAAGAAACTAAGGAGTCTCTGTTTAGGTATACGCCTTTTGGGCAAACTTTATTGAAGATAAAGTTGATTACAAGTTACATGCTTTCTCTAAAGTCTAAAAAGAAAAGAAAAGAAAATGCCAGTGTCCAAAAATATGTATATAATCCACAGTGAGGGGTCCACAGGAACTGTTCTTTGCATGTGTCTGTGGCTTTAATAATGTCATGTTCATGATTATGCAGAAGTAACTTTTCAAACCCTTCCTTTTCATGGTTAAAAACAAAAAGGATTTACTCAAACAGATATTTTCATGGTTATGTATAAAAAGATACACTTACTTACACTTCATTTTCATGATTATACAAAAGGGTGAAGTTACAAACACCTTATTCCTGGTTTTAATGGAAAAAAGGTTAAACTGGCAGGACACACTTAGTCTTATTGATACCCATTCACCCCTCCTCTCAGTCTCTGCTCATCTTCAGGATTCCTCAGGATGGCGTGATCTGCTGTCTCTTTCAGGGGGTTGCATTATCACAGGTTCAGCTTGCACCTGCGAAGCGGCGTAGAAAGCCGTTGTTCTCACCCAGGTAGAGTTATGATAAGTCACACTAAATTTCATGCTCACTGTTTTAGGATGGCTTCTCCCTAAGGTTCCACTTTTGCATCTCTCAACATCCCCTCTTGAAAACTTGGACCAGTCTTCGAAGTTTCTCACACCTCTGAAGGGGATTAAGAAAATTTTTCTTCCTACTTGCAGATAGCAGGCAACAGTTGATGGGGCTTTCATCTGGTCTTTTACGGCTTTAATCACTGCCCACAGTCCAATCCTCTGGTGTTGATAGAAGCTCACATTTGCATCCAGGTAGTTCTGGTTTTTTTTTTCTTCATTAGCATATCTGAGTATGCCACGGGCTTTGATCCATTAAGAAAGTCCAAGACTTCCTTGTTGGTCCAACTGCTTTAAGGTGGTTTGTCTAGTGTACGCCTAGGGCAGACAGTGGAAATTTTTTGCTAGGTTTTAGGGTCATAGAGTTTGTAATCTTGAAATGTTATCCCTGATCCTGAGTAAAACTGCAAACACATGTCTGTAGAGAGTTCGGTGTCTGACTGCTCTCTGCCACTGGATCTCATCGGTGATTTCTGGACCACAGGCTCTGGGCCAGCATTGTTCTCTGTGGCCTCAGACTTGTGTTTAACGAGGATCTTTGAGGCCTTGTCTCTAAAGGCGGAGGGCGGGGCAGCTCCTTGTTCTTCCACATCCATTCTGGCAGGTTACTCAAAAATACCAGCCCATACATCATCTTCCTGTTTGTCGGTGTGAAGTTGATTTGTAGCTTCTCATTCGTTTTCTAGCCTGAATGGGTCAAAACGAAGCACAGTCTGCATAGCTGGATCAGAACCCCTTAACTTCTCCTTAGATTTGGATCTGATGTTTGCAGCTATTTGGGCTGTCTGCTGTTCAACCCCTCCTGTTGCCATGATAACTTTCTTCTATTTCTTCTTCTGCTTCATCATTTCTCTCTCCTGGCTGGTTTCGTCTTTGAGTAGACACGGTCTCACTGTTCAACTTCTTTGGGTCTCCCTGGTTAAGAGAAAGACCAGTGAGAAGTGTTTTTATTCATGACTGGGTGGCCTTCAAACCCTTCTCTCCTCTAAGAAGTGAGGGTGATCTCTTTTACATACAGAAAAGAGGCCAAGCCTTCAAATCAAAATAAATGTAACCAAAATATTTATGGATATTTCATAATCACATAGGTATTTATACAGTTATATATTATCAGATATTACGTAAGCTGGATATTTTATTTCATGTAAATGTCCAACAGCTATTACCAGGGGACTCACTGTTAATCAACATTTTAATAACCAGGCTATAATTTCCTGAGTTTTTTTTTTTTTTCCTAGGTATATTTTCAATTTCAGGTTCAGTAAAGTTGGGTCTGATTTGACTCCATTCCTCTCTTTGAACCTAAAATAAGACAAAAAGTGAAGTATATTCATATTTTTTGTGTCAATTAACGGCCATGCAACTCTTTCCACATGTCTATTTTTACTGTGACCTGCAGATTTTGTGTACATCTCCTCCAATGAAGGGATTTCTGGGCTCTACTGTGCTTCATTTTGCACTCGGAAAACAATTTTTAACACTAGGTTCAGTTTCTGGCCTTAGAGGCTTTTTTTTTTGCGTGAAAATGAGACCTCGGTCATATCTCCCCTTACTCTACTCGCTCCGCTAATACACGAGCTGAAAAAAGGCCTCCCTCCCAGTTTCATCTGAAGCTAAAACAACAGCTGCACAACATTTCATGACCTCAATGGCAAAAGGTGAACAGTTTGTTAAGCTGTCTGCTCTGGATGAACCGAACTTGAGTTTCTGAGAACGACCATGTTTGGTGTAAGCGCTTCCCTTTACCACATCATGACCTTTAGTTTTCACTACAGTACTCATCCCCTCTCCTCCTCTGACCCAAACAATGTCACCAGGAGAGTAGGAGATGTTATTAGGCTTTTCTCTTGCAGTTTTGGGCTTAATTTTCTTGGGAATTTCTTGCAACGACAGTAGCAACACATCCAGTCTCAGAATACACTCCTCTCTCAGCAACTCTTTTATTGCTTGGCTTGTAAGGAATAGACCGGATTGGTTATATGCTCCAAGTTTCAAGCAGAGTCTAGACTGGCTGTGTTTAAAATAACATTGCATTATCCATCCTCAGAGAGATTATTTTCAACAAATACCACAAAAATATTTGACCTCTCTTTGCTGTCTTAGACAGGGGCCCTGCTATATCAGCAGAGAAATGCTCCCCCCTGTTTTCACAGCCGATCTCATGTTTGCTAGTATCACAGCCTTTAACAGCTTTCTTTCTGAGCAAACATTATAATCCTATTGTTTTTTGTTCCTGTTCCTTTGCTCCCAGTTAAAGAAAGCAGTGGTTCTTAGGTCACCCAATATTGTTCTCAGACATTATTACTCTATTTACATACTTGCAGGGGGTTCTCCATCCCTCCTTTTCAGTATTGTATGCTTGAGTAGTTTGTGAAAACTCAAAACCACCAGAAAACTACTTTTCTCTTTTAATCAGAGTCTTTTTTTTTGTTTGTTTTTTTGTTTTAAACTCTGGTTTTAAGTATCATTCTCCGAGACATCAGTGTTCTGCTCTGCTCTCCCTCTGAGCCCTCTGAGTTATGCACAGACTCCCAGGCCTCTCCTGAGGTGGGCCGAGCTGACTTCAAGCATTAGTTGTCTCACCCCTTATCTCCCAAGATTAGAAGCTCCCTTCAGCACTTTTGCCAAAGACAGAATAAATGGTCGCTCTGTGTTTTTAATTTTTACTTCATGTTCAAGTAGACACAAGCCTATATGTACACAAATCTTTCAGATTTCCTGACGGGACGGACAGCATTTCACCATCTTTTAAATTTCTACCCTGAAAGTTCTGAAATGTGTTACACTCTTTCATACAGCCAGCTCCCGCTGCTCGCCACATTTCCGACTTCCGAACATATGATGCAGTCGAGTCACTTACTGTCAAACACAGAAAAGGACCATTACACCTCTGTGGAACCAGATAGGGGGCTCTGCTGTCAGCATCGGCTTCCTTTTCTTCACACACAGCTGAGTTATGTCCACACATTCACTCACTCCCATTAGGGGTTTTTCACAGTGGCTAGAACCAGTATTCACAGTTTCCTAAAACCCACACTTCTCTCACTCTTTATACCTGCACAGAGGAGACTTATGACAAAGGTATCTGCGTTGTCAGCCAAAGCTTTGCTAAGGCTGTGAATGGAATCTTCCACACTTTGGTCATAAACACCTGGACAAAAAAGTCACATTGTAATTACATGTTTACCCTTTTTTCTAGCATTACCAGCAGGTTACAATAGGCTTGATGCAGCTGCCTCCTGAATCCAGGAGGCATCATTCCATCTGGTTTAATTAACGCATTTATTATTCTGGCGTATTTATGACCGTTGGCATCAAGGACCTGTCTCCAGGATTTCCCTGGTGATTTTGGGGCCGGTTGCACAAACAAAATCCTCATCAACTCTCTGAAAACCTTCCTTAGCGTCTCCAGCTCGATTTGTAAGCTCTCTGTTTACAGGATGAACTAAGACTGAGGGTTGTTCTGGTCTTGTGTGTGTGTGTGTGTGTGTGTGTGTGTGTGTGTGTGTGTGTGTGTGTGTGTGTATTTTTTTTTAAGTTGTGGGGCAGTGAATTCTTCCCCTTTCATTGATTTTAGTGACCTTCCTCCACAGCAGGGCTTCTGTAAGACCCAATCTATGATTCAGGACATAATGGTGGAAGCTGCACGTATAAGGTGGCTTGTCTACAAGCAATTTCCACTTACCTATAGGTGCCACACTTAAGGTACCCCATAATAATGATTGTGTTTAGACCCCTTGAAGCAGCATTTACTACTGACCAAATCAACCCACATCTACAGCTGTCATAGATCCAGCTATTCCTGGGAGATCTAAATCCACTAGTCTAAGCAACAAACAAGCATCAAATTCCCATGAAAACCTGCAAAATTACTAGACAAGTAAATAATAAACAAAAACAGCCTAAGTGAAAAGAGGCTTGAAAGCTGCAACTCACTGCTTATTTATCCAACAGGCAGCTTGAAAGCCCAGCGAGGACACCGGCCTCTTTAAACTTTATTAAATATAAGAAAGTAAAGTGCTGGTTACAAGTTACATATTTTTGCTCAAATCTAATAATTGAAAGGACAAAAATTGAAGTTGTAGCTCAAGTAAATACAAGTGTCCAAAAGAGTTGAAGATCCACAGGCAAAAAGAACCTTTTCTGCATGTGTTTGTGTTTATACAAAAAAAGAATAAATTTCCATACATCTTCGTGCCTGGTTATTAAAAAGGAATAAACTCAACTTACAGACACCTTTTTTTCCTGGTTATAATGAAAAGATGTTAAACTTGAAGCACAAAAGAATTCTGACAATCAGTCCTGACTCCTTTTTCTCTCTCAGCTTCTGCACGCCTTCAGGGCCAACCTTATCTCTAGTCTGTGTCTCTCATCGGTTGGTCTTGCTGCATCCAAGAATTTATGACTTCCTTGCTTCCAGGCCAACCACAGCCTTGCAGGGGAGGGTTCTTAATAGCTAGCCCTGCCATTTCTGGTTATTCACACAGGTATACAATGCCCCCATGAAAGGAGAGTTACAGTTGATCCGTCTGAAGTTTATCTGTCCTGTAAGGATGTGGGGGGTCAGGGCCTGATACAGCCTCAGCAGGTTGGTCTGGGATTGGTCACTGACACGGCACATTTCTGAAGCATTTCTGAAGCAGGTTGGCTGATGACATCATCATTTAGAGCAGGGGTGTCCAATCCTGGTCCTCAAGGGCCACTATCCTGCATGTCTTCATTGTTTCCCTGCTCCAACACACCTGATTCAGTGGTTAAATTACCTCTTCATGTTCTGCAGAAGCCTGTTAATCACCCATTGATTCAAATCAGGTGTGTTGGAGCAGAGAAACAAGTAAAACATGCAGGATGGTAGCCCTCGAGGACCAGGATTGGACACCCCTGATTTAGAGGGTCGCCTCTGGCCACATTCCCAAAAGAAGCAGGCGTCTCATCAGTGCGGGCCCCCACAGTTTTAAGATGACATCTCAGCAAGTTTCCACCACCTTCGCCCCTCTCAACAAATCCAGTTCAAGATTGTCAATTTCAGCCAACACAAAAATGACTTTAACTCAGTCAGTTTTATAGATCCTCATCCTCAACGCATTCTCCAAGCAGCAACAGATCATGTGAGATCTCACAATATTGCATGAGATCACACAATGTCATTTATGTACAAAACTGCTACAACTCTGTCCTTTCTCATCTTAAGACAGTTTCACTCTAGCATGAAAGGTGGCGGCTAATACGCATTCATTCAATGAACACCAGGGCTTTAATTTCTTTAAGGTTTTGCAGATGAATTTTAATAGCCAGTTAGCACAAACAGTGTCATGCAGTTTTGTTTAAATTTCACAAGACCTCTTGCTAAACTATAAAAATGTCTTTAAAGTACAGAAAGAAGTATTATCAGTTACCCTTGGCATACCTGTGCAGGATGGGCTTGTTTATCATAATAAAGATTCTTCAGAACACATTGGAATTTATGAAACCATTATTTTTGACAGTTTAATACAAGGCAGTCGTCATTTCACTGGAGAGTAAAGCATTTTGTCTGCTTGTTTTGTGTTTATTTAACCTGTTAGAAAAAAAGTTTCGCCAAGTCAATACCAGTTTGTTTTAGGCGATTGTTATGGCACAATATATTATTTAATGATGTTTGATGGACTCATGTAACCTTTAAGAATGTGTTTATCTGTTTTAAAGTAAACTTAGAGAGAAAGACTCTGCATTTCTCAGGACAGGGATGTTGGTTAAGGTCTTAAACACCAAAAGGCTTGTTGAAACCAGATTTTGTTCCAGGCGTTGTCCTTTGAAATGTAAAGTTTTAAATGAACCAGCTGCTCGGACACAAAGGAGGAGTATTCAATAAATAAAACACTCTGTTAGTTAGAGCACTTAGAATCTGTTGAACAATGTGTTTGCTCTCCTTTGTCAATAAGTGTAATCACAACAGTGATGCAGTAATCCAGTTTTAATGGTTTCCTTAATGGAGCCGTTTATTCTACCAGAATGATAATTCTTCCATTTAAGACAGAAGGTGTGGCCTTCTTTCTTTTTCTGTTTTAAAAGTGCTGGCACTTTAAATTACCTAATGAGGATGAAAAAGACCTGCACCTCATGCTGACCTGCACAGACACTCAGCCCTTTTAGCTCAGCTGAAGTTTGTAGAACCAGCAGTTATGACGGTCCACTCCATTAGGGTCGTGATCGCCATCAAGGACTGAGATACAGAAAGATGTAACTAACCCAAAGCTTTAAATTCCCCACAGTCTACGGTCATCCTGTCACTCACTTTCAGTAGAATGCAGTACAAAACATTTATCAGACGCTGCTTTATTTCAGAAAAATAAAAAAAAAAGCTGCTTTTGCCAAAATCTTTAAAAGAAAAAATGTAGTTTAGAGAAGTGTCTGTTTTTCCAGCTATGACTGAATCCAGATGGACTGATTCAACAGATTGTGGCTAAATGGGACATGTGCCAATCAAGTCAAAGTTTTTAAAAGTAAAATAGTTGGGAGAAATCTCCCGAGGCACAGTGGTTAGAGGTGTCTCCTCCCAGCAAGAAGGTTGAAGGATCTCTTCCTGACCTGGGGTCTTTCTGAGTGGAGTTTACATGTTCTCCCTGTATGCTGGTGGGTTTGCTCCCCGTTCTCCGGTTTCCTCCCACAGACCGAAAACATGCATGTTAGGTTCATTGGTAACTCTAAAACTGTCCCTAGGTGTGGAAGAGAGTGTGAATGGTTGTCTCATTTGTCTCTATGTGTCCCTGTGATGGACTGAAGACCTGTCCAGGGTGTCCCCTGCCTCTCGCGCAGTGACTGCTGGAGATAGACACCAGCTCCCCACAAAGGAGAAGTTGGTAAAAGAAAATGGATGGATTGATGGAAATGTCACGAGGGCTTGAAGAGTGTTTAAGACCACAAATGTCCCACAAAGGAATAAAAAAAAGGAGGACAAGTTTGAAGAGGAGATGATTTATTGGACGATTTTTTACTCGCATCTTTTATTTTACCATCAGAAAATAAAAAAAATTGTTGCAGTCAGTTGTAGAAACCACAGGCTAATAGGGGCTGATACAGTCCTATTAATATGAGTTATTCTCATTTAACAATATAAGGTGAGCATCTCTGAAGTATTCATCTCATTTAAAGAGACAAAGGTTTTTTAAAAAATCCCCTTGTGAACCTCCATCCTGATAGTTTTCCATCGCTTACTGAGAGACACAAAGCTTTGTTTAACAGGAGCCATTTTATCTTCTCGCTGAAGAAATCAACAAGAGGGTGAACATCACCAACCAGGACTCTGCTTTTATCAAATGGCACAAGGAAACTTTCAGCAGCAGCCTGATTTATGGTTCGTCTTTTAGACAACAGTGAGGAAAAGACTCAACTCTGGGTTGGAGATTAAAGAAAATGCATACTACACTCGTGTGTGATCCCTGTTCAGGCGAATAATGGCCACATCTTATACGTGTCACCAACAACAAACCATTTAAAGTTAAAAGAGCAGCTATATTTTAGACATTTCTTTTTACAAAGTTACTATGAAGTACAGCAGATTTGTGCACAGCTAATTTAGACCTTCAGAAGTTAAACTCTGAGATGCAGGAGGTACACTAACATGTTTCTTGACAGAATTTAAAAAAAAAGGTTTTATGCATTAAAATGGAAGTCTGCTTGGTGTTACAATATACACCAACCAATGAAAAGTGGCTCCAACCCAAAGTACTGTGTGCAGGGTTACAGGAAGACTTTGCGTGCTTTGAAGCCCAGTGCCCTAAAAACGCGGTTTTTCCACCTGCATACCATGTTCTGGTGTCAAACAGCTTTACCTGGAGAGTCATTGTTTACAGACAGGAAAGAAATTCCGTTGTCTTTAAGTATTTAACCCAAAAAAACTAGGCCAGCATACCTTACATTCCCTGTGATTAAGGTGGTAAAAAAACAAATGATATGTGAGGCTTAGGTAAATCTGATAAAGGCACATAGAACCATGTCTATAAATAACTCTGCTCAGGCTCTTCTCGCTCAGAACAGAAGATGGCGCCTGTTTGACGGCATGTCCTCCTGCTGTATCGGAGCCGGGCCTCTGTAAGTTTTTTTTTTTTTTTTTT